>NC_052152.1:70042675-70343565 GCF_902713615.1 Scyliorhinus canicula
CCCGAGGGCAGGCGGAGCTATCCGGCAGTGGTTTACCACATTACATATAATACAGTAGCCGTTTACCACAATACACATATTATACACTACAGTGGTTTACCACAAAACCATGATCTTATTGAATGGTGGAGTAGGCTAATTAGTCTATTCCTGTCAACAACAGCCCTCTGAAAAGACATTGGCCAGACCCGCTGTGGCGAGACCCACTGAGGGAGGTACAGTGGGCCTGCCAAAAGTCCATTAACTTAGGCAGGACTGGAAAATTCCAGTGGCGGGCAGGGATGGAAAATCCCAGCCATCAGTGCAACTGTTCATAGCTCTGGTAAATTGTGAAATCAATGGAAAGCTCCTTTACGGTCAGATAGTCAGGTATACTGTCGAAACTAATGTTTGAACTTATCAGTTTGGGCGATCTGCTGGATGGAATTGAGCAGAATATCACAGTGCTTAATTATGGAAGAGGAATCAGACAGGACCTATTCTCATCAACATTAAATTGCTTCCTATCTTCTCCTATAGTAAACATAGTTTAGTCGAGTATTTGAAACACATCCACAGTCTGTAACTATCCTACAATTTCTAGTGAATGGAAAAGTGCAAAAGAAGCGTAAAAATGACGCTCGAAATGAATAGATTACAGATACTTAGGGCTGAATTATCTGCCATTGAGATTCTCCGTTTAGCTGGCAGCTCGGGGGTTTCCCAATGGTGTGGGACTGCCCCATAATGGGAAACCCCATTGACCAGCCGGCAAAATGAAGCATCCCGATGGCATGATGAAGAAACCCGCCCAACTGTTGAGATGCAATGGTACTTACTGATCTAATAAAGCTCCAACTCGAAAATCAGCAAGGCTGACCAAAATGCATTGCACAGAATTAAGGCATTTTTTTTGTTTAATATGTTCCAAGATAGCGGTGCTGGTAATTTAAAAATAAGACTGTGACATGCAATCTTACTCCTCAAGTGAATGAGACAGGGACCTGACCTCTATTGAATATCTCTGGGATGAATATAACAGGGAGAACTTTGTAATGCCTCCAGATTGGGAAAGAACGATAGTAGAGGTGTGTCAGGAAGGCATTTGCTCAATTAAAAACCTGTCAGAGCAATGCACTTGGGGTGCACCATTTTACAATATCTGAAAACGTTGCCAACAGATCAGTAGATGCCTGCAATGTTTGTATTTAAGCAGATTACAAATGTGTTCCCATGGCAACTGCGAGATCCAATTCTCCAGAATTGGAATATATCATGGCATGAAATTATTCAATATCATGCCTCAACTCTTGAGAGGCAGAGAGTCTGCAAAATTTAGGGTCAAACTTTAATGCTGCAGGGCATAACTGCATCTGCCATTCAATCTGCCTTTGTACATTTCGGCTTCTTAAATTATTTGTGTGGTGTACTGCCCATAGTACAAGCAGAAAATGTCACAGTGAGATTTGATCAAGAGAAATAAAAGACAGAAATGAAAAAGTAAAATAAAATTACCAAGTTAAAATCTTACCTTTTACCACGCACCATTGGCGAGATTCTCCGTTTCTGAGACAAATTGTTAATGCCAATGCAGAAAGTGTGGTCTTTCACGATAGCAAAACTGATGTCACACCTGGACCAATTCCGCTCCACACTGGCGCCACGTGGAACACAATCGATTAGAATTAGAGACGGTGCTGGATTCGCTTGTTTCCTGATTGACACTCAGGAGGCTGACAAGCTGCAGCCACATATCCTTCACTCCCCACACACACCATCCCAGCCAGCAAGATGGCAATAAGACACGCAGCCCCATATTTCACAGATGCCAAGCTGAAGACACTCCTGGACGCCGTGGAGGAGAGTAGGACGACCCTGTACACCGGCCCGAGAAGAAGATTGACAGCCGCCGCCATTCGCTGTGCCTGGGAACAGATGGCAGAGGTGGTGAGCGCCGTGAGCAATACCATTCGGACCAACCAGCAGTGCAGAAAAAAACTACACAACCTCCTCAGGGCAGCCAGGGTGAGTAGGCAGCATTGTGCCCCTGGCACCAACCCCTGTCCCACACACGCATGACTCTACCCCCCACCAACCCGGAGGGCGGCCGAACCCCAACCCTGCCCCACATGCCGGTACACATACTGACCACCATGGCCAGGTGCCTTGGCCACTGTGGCCACTGGCCGCCCATCCCCTGGGCTACATGAGACAGACTGTCTAACACTGTCATTTGTTTTCCCACTCCACCCCCCAGGAGAAAACTGCGCACAACCACCGGGAGCTGGAGAAGACAGAAGGGGGACCACCGAACATGTGGCCCCTCAACATGTCTAAGCAGAGGGCCCTGTCGGTGGCCTGGAAGAAAGGTAGGTTGCCAAGTTGGAGCTCGGCCACAGGTGAGGAAGTGAGACTCCCCTCAGTTGCCGTTCCCCATGACCTGTCAAATGACCTCAAAACCATCCTAACCTCTACACCCCACACCACCCTCAACCCCACATCACACTCACCCTACACCACCAACCCCACTCCCTCCTGGCCCGCGGTCCAATCATCCATCTTGACTTGTGTCTTGCAGCACCTGCTGGTGATGGGGCGGGTCAATCTGGCGTTCACCGCTCCCAGCCAGTGCCACAGCCTGAGCAGTGATGGGGATAGCAGCTCGACACCAGCCCTCCGCCCGAGACTCAGGTCACCCCGGAGCTTGGTTTGGAGGATGACAGTGATTTTCCATCACAACTATCTCCAATACCCTCCACCATCCCAGAGACACTCACCTTTGTTGGGCATGTTAATGAAGAGGCTCCTGGGACACTCTGCTGCTCACCATACAGCTATGCTGGTAAAACAGGGGTCGGCTGTAGTCCAGACAGGTCTCGGGCCTCTGGAACAGACAATCCTATCTATAGTGGAGATGTAGCCACGGAGCCAGGGACTACATGAGGGGTTGTCGACGAGCATCCAGCATCTGCAGGTGCAGTTGGAGGAGTCCAACTGCGTGCAGCAGCAGGAGGTAGTGCCAACAATGCGTGCCACCCAGTCCAACACTGCATGGGGGGTCTGCGGTGGACGCATAGGGAGCAACAGTTTTGGCTATGGACAGCATGTCCACAGCCCGGGGCATTCTGTGAAGGCGCTGGACGAGGCCAAGGAAAGGGTTGCCGTCTCACAGGCAACCATGTGCTAGAGCCACCTGGACATCGCAGCGGCGCTCCTGACCATGGCCCAGTTACTGCGGGCCATGGCTGGGATGCATTGGCAGCATTGCCCAGGTACTGACCGAGAGGGAGGTGGCGCAATCCTAGAGGGAGGTGGCACAGTCACTGGCTGATGTGACACAAACCTAGAAGGTGCTGACACAGTCAATGAGTGATGTGGCACAATTCCAGATGATGATGGTCCACTCCCTGTGCTCCTTGGCCGCAAGCATATGGACCCTGGCCGAAACCAGAGCGGGACTCCAGGGCTGGCAGCACCAGGTGGCGGGGGAGCCACAGGGGATAGATCTGTTCACCCCCATCCAATGGAGTAGCCCAGGGGTCATCGGTCGCCCCAGAAGATGCCCACCAATGAGCAGGAATCACAGCAGGCTGCCTCCATCCCTGCTGGCCACCTCCACTCCTGCTGTACCATCTGGAGAAGCACCTAGGTGTAGCATAGGGCCTGTAAGGCCAGAACGTTAGACACCAGTTGAATTGGCATACATGCAGGGCACAGTTTAGTTATAGGGGCTAGGGCATAAATCTGTAAATATTTGTTCGCATTAAACACCTGTTACCACTATTACAACCTGCCTCGGTGCTCTGTCAGATGTCAGATGTGTGCGACGGATGGGCTGGTCTGCGCTGGCCAGGGTGAGACTGATGGAATGAGTGGACCCTGTAGGTGGCCTCGGCTCCAGACTGCCCCCCGCCCCCTGACCGTCCCCACCACTCGTTCTTCCTCCAGCACATCACCCTTCTGCTGCGTGATGTTGAAGAGGACGCAGCAGACCGCCACAATTTGCGTGACCTTCTTGGCATCATACTGGAGTGACCAGAGCGGTTCAGGAGTCTGAACCGCATCTTCAGGAGGCCTAAGCACTGCTCAATCATGGTCCTGGTTGCTGCATGGGCATCGTTGTATTGGGTCTCCGTGGCAGTCTGTGCCTCCATATAGGTGCCATCAACCACGACCTCAGTAGATAATCCGTCGCCCAGGAGCCAATCCCCCAGCTCGAGGGGCATCTTGAACATGTCGGGAAATGTTGAGTGTGCCAGAAAGAAGGCATTCGTGCACACTGAAAGGATGCCAGGCACAGACGTGTATGATGCACAGCTGATGGTCCCATACCAGCTGCACGTTCATCGAGTGGAACCCCTTTTGGTTTCTGTCGAATGACCTGTTACCTGCTGGTGCTTATATGGGGAACATGCACCCCCTCGATCACTCCCTGGACCAGGCAAATACCATCGATGGCAGTGACCCCCGATGCCCGCGAAGCCTGGTGGGCTCAGACCACATTGAAGTGGATGTATTGAGGCACCTGGGTATATAGGGCCTCTGTAATGGCATGGATGCACCTGTGCACTGAGGTCTGTGAGATACTGGACAGGCTCAACTTGGCACCTGGAAGGACCCCGTTCAGGGCGACCGTCATTTTGATGGCCACCGGGAATGGATGTCCTCTCCCATACCCCCGCAGTGCCAGGTGTGCCATCATCTGGCAGCTAGGGCAGCACGGTGGCGCAGTGGTAGCATTGCAGTCTCACGGCGCTGAGGTCCCAGGTTCAATCCCGGCTCTGGGTCACTGTCCGTGTGGAGTTTGCACATTCTCCCCATGTCTGCGTGGGTTTCACCCCCACAACCCAAAAATGTGCAGGGTAGGTGGATTGAACACGCTAAATTGGCCCTTAATTGGAAAAAATTGGGTACTCTAAATTTAAAAAAAAAATCATCTGGCAGCTATGTTGCACTGTCTCTCTGCTCAGCCGGAGTCTTCGATGGCATGCCCGGTCCGGAAGGTCCTCAAATGACAGGCGGTGCCAGTACACGCTCATGCAGTGCCTCCTTGGCACCTCCTCCTTCTCGGCTTGTAGGGCTGCTCACTCTCCATAATGGGCAGCTGCCACCTAACCCTCTGTAGCATGCTCCGCTGCTGTACGCGCTGCTGCTACAGCTTCCTCCTCCTCGAGAAGGGCCCGCTCATACAGTCGCAGGGCATCGCCCAGGGCTGCAGCAACCAGCAGGAAAGCCGCCATTGCTGGTTGAATTCCCATGTCCATTGACTGCAGGGGGTGAAAGGCCGACATGTAAGCATGCTGTGCACCCCCGTGCCCAAACCAGGTCCAACGGCTACTGGTGGCCCCGGTAGGTACTGCGGGCTTGGCTCCCGTATGCCCCAGCCCTCCCGCCCATCCCCGCACACCTGGCCCCCATCGGTGGCAGGCACTGTGGGGGCCTCTGGCCCTGACGCCCGTCCCTGATGCCAGGGGTACTGTCGCTGCCAGGTCTATGCACTGTGACCCCAACTGTGAGTGTTGCCCTGGGTGGTCTGCCAGTGGGTGACGGCCCGGTGGTGGGGGAGGTGGTGGGTGGCAGCGAAGAGTGAAGTGAGGGTGGGGCAGCTAGATGGCTGCTGTCACTCTGGAGAACCAAAAGTCAAGGTGGCTGGTCAATCGGTGTGCAGCAAGACGGCTGCAGGAATGGCGGTCCATGCCTGGACACCGCCCCAGACCCATGGTGGGGGGGGGGTCACCCCGGCCACCCAGCCTGTTCTCCACATGACCTCCCCTTACCTCGGCCATGTCAGGGCCCCTCCCTCCCACCTCAGTCAGCCCGGCCAGTGTCCGGCCCAGCAGCCCACAGTCACACCTCACTGTGTCCTATCTCCTCTCTCTCCTTCATCAGCCTCGATGCCGGTTTCCCGATTTTTAAAAGCACAAGTGAACGGCACCGTTGAGAACTTGGCCCATCAGAGGAGGAGAATCACGGAGGCCTTGCAGAATACTAGGTCGCGACCGCTAATGTAATGCAAACGGTGTCTGTTGTACGTGCGCTCCAGTACACATTGACGCCGTTGTCAAGTGGTAGAGAATCACGATTTGGCGTCAAATTGGCACCTGGCACAATTTTGGCATCGTGACCTATTCTCCGCCCAATCGTGTTTCGCAATTTCTGCATCAGAAAACGGAGAATCCCGCCCCATGTATTGACCATGAAACCTTGTAAGTAGTGTAAATAAATAGCTTCGAGAAAAAGTATATATGGATTATCTCAATGATAAGGGAAACGTCAGTAAAACCTGATGGTAGCAGTAGAGGACGCAGTTTAAGAAACTGAGGCCACATATTGGTAACCAACGAATGAAGACCTTGTAACAGTTCGACTTTGCAATGAAAAATAAGAAAACCGAATCATACCATGTTAGGGGG
Source organism: Scyliorhinus canicula (assembly GCF_902713615.1). NCBI lineage: Eukaryota > Metazoa > Chordata > Chondrichthyes > Carcharhiniformes > Scyliorhinidae > Scyliorhinus > Scyliorhinus canicula. Next base: position 70,049,068 of record NC_052152.1, read on the forward strand.
ACAGTGAACCACACACAATGGGACACTTGCCTCTATCAATCATTGCATAGATTACAAAAGCAGGGAAGTCATGTTGGAGCTGTAGTGAAATTTGGTGAGGCCACAGCTGGAGTACTGTGTGCAATTCTGGTCACCACATTAGGAAGGATGTGATTGCAGTGGAGTGGTTGCAGAGGCTTTTCACCAGGAAGTTGCCTGGGATGGAACATTGAATTTATGAAGAGAGATTGGATACCTTGGGTTGTTTTTGCTGGAGCAGAGAAGACTGAGGGCAACCTGATCGAAGTGTACAAGATAATCAGCTGCATGGACAGGGTGAATAGGGAACAGCTGTTCCCCTGAGTTGAATGGGCGGTTATGAGGGGACACATGTTCAAGGTGAGGGACGGGAGGTTCAGGGGGGAATTTGAGGAAAACCCTTTTTACCCAGAGGTTGATGATGGTCTGGAATGCACTGCCTGGGAGGGTGGGTGAGGCGGGTTGCCTCACATCCTTTAAAAAATACCTGGGTGAGCACTTGGAACGTCTTAACATTTGAGGCTATGGGTCAAGTGCTGGCAAATGGGATTAGGATTGGCAGATCAGGTACCTTTCATGTGGCGGTGCGGACTCAATGGGCTTTGCGAAGAGCCTTTTCTGTACTATATTTTTCTGTGATTCTGTATGATTCTGTTGTTGAAAGTCGTTGAACAGACACTATCCCACGAGATGAGGTAGCACTTTGGTTTGACCGAGAAGTCCACCATCGCCCTATCTGAGGCAACCATAGGTTTGCACCAGCCATGCTAGATGCCACCATTAAGAGGTGGAAACAGGACAGGGGGACTGACTTTTACACAGAGGACAGACTAGTAGCGACCTCAGAGAAATTGACAGAGCACTGCAGCTGCCTAATGGGAACTAACTCCGACAGCTACAGGTTAAGAACTTCCTCTGCAAAGAAATAAAAGCATATCCATGGACTCCGAGGCACAATGGACGTGGGTAATTTTGGGGTTTGCCGGGGGGGGGGGGGTTGTTGTCTGTGGGGATCTGTATGGACAACTATTAGAAAGGACACGCTCCCCACTGGACAAAACACGGGACAAATGGGATAAAGATCTAGGGATGGAAATAGGGTGTTGTCTCTGGAGCAAAGCACTGAACAGGTCCAACTCCACCTCCTCATGCAGCTGAAAGTCATGCACAGAGCACGCCTGACAAGAACCCGAATGAGCAGGTTCTTCCTAGAGGTGGAGGTCAAGTGTGAACGGTGCCAGGGAGACCCGGCCAACCATACCCACATGTTCTGGGGATGCCCCAGACCTGTCGGGTTTTGGACAGTCTGCTTCGAGTCAATATCCAAGGTTGTGGGGGTGAGGGTGGAGCTGTGCCCAAAAGTGGCAGTCTTCAGGGTATCGGAATAGCCAGAACAATTCAGGAGAAGGGGGCCAATGCCGTTGCCTTTGCTTCCCTAATTGCACACTGAAGAATCCTGCTCGGTTGGCATTCAGCACACCACCCACAGCTGCAAACTGGCTGGCAGACCTGCCATAATTTCTCCACCTGGAGAAGATCAAATTCACTCTCTGAGGGTCAGAGGATGGTTTCCACAAAGCATGGAGTCCATTCACCAAATTGTCCCAGGAGCTGTTGGAAGCCAACAGCCAATAGAGTAGGGGGAGATGGGGCACACCGGAATCAACGTGACTACAGGGAGCAGGAAGGGAGGGGAGGGTGGGCTAGGGAGAGAAGAGGGGAAGGCTGGAAAACAGCCAAAACAGAACTCAGGGGGCCTAAAGCAAGGCCACAAAGAACGGAACCTCCAAAGAAACTCCAAAAATAAGATGGGGAAGAAGCAGAGAGAGAAACAAAAACAATCAAAGTATTGGTGAAATAGAACTAATATTAATAATGTTTATTAGTGTCACAAGTGGGCTTACATTAACATTGCAATTAATATACTGTGAAAATCCCCAAGTTGCCACACTCTGGCGCCTGTTCGGATACACTGAGGGAGAATTCAGAATGTCCAATTCACCTAAAAAGCACGCCTTTCGGGACTTGTGGGGGAAAACCGAAGCACCCGGAGGAAAGCCATGCAGACACGGGGAGAAAGTGCAGACTCCGCACAGACAGTGACCCAAGCCGGGAATCAAACCTGGGTAAAACCTGGATCACTGGCTCTGTGAAGCCACAGTGCGACCTAGGGCTCGCCTTACTCAATTGCAGAGTAATTAAATCTGTAATGGCTTTTCGCCAGCTGAATTACTGATGGGTAGAAGACAAAAGAGAAACTTCCTTCATTGTAACACTAACTCTGACCATCACCTTCCAACACCATGACTGAGTAAGGTGCCAGCAAGCAACCACACAAAGAGATACAGTCCAACTGTTATAAATGTCGAGCAACATAGAGCAAACGCACTACCCACATTATTGCCTGGTCGAAGGGTCTGGGTCAGAGACCACAAGAAGGAATGTTCAGCTATGGACCAAATCCAGCAGCCGTGATTACACCTTGTAAAAGCACCATTTGGGGTCCTGCAAATAAATGTTAAGGCCCCGATGCCACTTGAAGCTGCAATAAGACAATCATTCCAGTATTACCACAATGAGACTAACAAGATAGTCCCTGCTGCAAACATCCCAGAATTTTTGCTCAAGTCCAGGAACAGGCATAGACCAAAACCCTCAACCAAGAATACTCAAGATCAGGTCAGGGAGAGTCATGAAACATCAGGGAGGCTTAGCCTGTGAGTTTTTGACCTTGGAAGGAAATGGTGGGAATGTAAGTCGTTTTGTAAATATTTTAACAAAATGATTTAATAGTTTTGAGATTATACTGGGAAGAGATGGAAATGGTTAATGGCTATGTTAATGAGACAATGATGTTAGTGACAATGTAGGTAAGACACGGAATGGACTGTGTCCATGTACTTAGTAGAACGTCTTGTAAGTAACGTAAGTCAATAATTTGAAGAAAAAAATATGTACCAACTATCTGAAACAATTCATAGGATGAGGGAAAACTCACTGAAACAGTAAAGGAACTCTACACTTGAAATTACTAATTTTCAGTGCCAGAAAGATTGACTAGCATAAATCAACACTTAGCATGTTGTTAAGAAGGTGTTTCGACTGAAACAAACAATAATTAACATTCTGGGAAAGGTTAGTTCACATTTAATGTACAAATAAAGCCACTTCATACCACTCAATGTATTTCAAATGGTGAGACATACTGCAAAATACCATTTACTCAAAGCTAAAGGAAGCACAACAGATCTCAAACAGCAACTTCTGGAAATATTAGCTTAAACATAAATTTTCCCCTCACCAGAAGTTGCCATTAGCCTCAATGTTACTCTGACATCAACGTCTGGTTCATTTTGATGGTGTATGGAGAACTTTCATTTGCCCTGAAACTGCTCTTTTTCCTTTCAAATAACAAAATTGTTGGTCAGAAATGAAAGGAAGCCTCAAAAGGACTCTTAATACTGTAAAAGAAGATCCATGCACCACTGCGAAGCAATGAAAGGTTGAGCATGTTGTATTCTGTTCATTACATTTAGTGCTTTTGCAGTATTATTGTAACAGGAGAAATCAGTGCTCCATCTGAAGCTTACGACTCAGTTGAAGTTCAAAATATGAGGCTGAGCATGCTGGTGCAATCTCTGTGATGCCTTACAAGAAGTATCCCAGTTGCCAGTGAGGGTTAAGAAGAGATGTGCTCCGAGAGGAGACACCAAGCTCTTGATGCAGTTTTGATCACTTTGGGGCATTGGTTGTGAAAGATTGTCGAAATATTTAAAAGAAGAAAAGCTGATAATATGCAACGCAGGAATCTCTAGCGAACAGCATGAATTAAACGAATACCTGCTCTTTTGGAGCTGGATCAGTGCTCACTCATTTGAAGTGCAATATATTTTACACATTCACTCAACTGAAAAAGCCTCAAGGTATTTCTAGGGTCATATGCTGTGTGGGGAATGTAATTACTAAGATTTGGAGTCAGGTCAATTCCACTGTGTTGCATAATTTTCCTAGCTAAGAATATAGAGAATATTAAGTAATGGCTTCATTGAAGTATAATAAAATTTGTAGTTTTTGTACTTGACTGCTATTTTTATAATGTAGCAGTGGAGATTACATGGTGTTGCCTGGAGTATACAATGACCTACAAGCAAGGTTTGTGCGATTCATGTCCTCAGTGAGCTAAAGCAGAACCTGAGTGGGGTTGTACAACTTAGTGCTAATTATGCAGCTGGCTGTGTCTGTTTATTAGCTATTCCTTATTCACCAAGAGATTATCCATTCAGATGGTGCTAAAGAGAAAAGGTACTGCCAGCCTTTTGGGAATAAATGCATGGAATGTGGATATCGTTAGCTAGACTAACATTTCTTGCTAATCTCTAATTTCCCTCGAGAAGATGATGATGATCTGTCTTCTTGAAATGCTGTGTTTACGCAGTGCTAATCTGAAAAGAGTTCGAGGACTTTGACCCAGCGACAGTGACGGAACCACGTGTAGTTCCAAGTCAGGATGTTGTGTGGCTTGGAAGGGAACTTGGAAGTGGTGGTGTTACCATGCATCTGCTGTGTTGAGGTGGAGGTTTTAGGTTTGGAAGGTGCTGTCTAAGGCACCTTAGTGATTTGCTGTCGTGCATTTTGTGGATGGTATGTGCTGCTGCCACTGTAGGTGAGTGTTGAAGGAAGTCAATGTTGAAGAGGGTGGATGGGGTGCCAATCAAATTGCTGCTTTGTCATGGATGGTATTGATCATTTTGAGTGTTCTTGGGAGTTGCACTCATCCAGAAACGTTGAGTGTCGAAAGTGGACAGGCTTTGAGAATTCAGGAGCTGAGATACTATCTCCACAATTTCTAGCCTTAGACCTGCTCTTGCAGCCAAAGTATTTATATAGCTGGTTTAGTTCAGTTTCTGATCAATGGTAACCCCAGGATGTTGACTGTAAGAGATTCAGCAATGGTAATGTCATTCAGTGCCAAGGGGAGATGGTTAGTTTCTCTCTTCTTGGAGATGTTTATTGTCTGGCACTTGTGTGGTGTAAATGTTGCTTGTCACTTGGTAGCCCAATCTTGGAAATTGTCCAGGTCTTTGCATTTTGACATGGACTGCTTCAGTATCTGAGTCATGAATGATGCTGAACATTGTGCAATCATCAGCAAACATCTTCACTCTGACCTTATTATGAAAGGAAGGTCATTGATGAAGCAGCGAAAAGTGGTTGGGCCGAAGCCCTTGCTCTGAAGAAATCCTGCAAAGGTGTCCTGGGACTGAGGTGATTGACCTCCAACAACCACAACCACCTTGCTTTCTTCTAGGTATGATGCAAACCAGCAAAGAATTTTCTCCCTGATGCTCATTTACTCCAATTTTGCTCAGGGGCCCTTGATGACACACTTGGTATGCTGGGCTCCCCCATTATTGGAGATTCCGATATTTGTGTGCCTCCTCATCCAGTGAGTTTTTTACTTGTCCATGACCATTCTTGACTGGATGTGCAGGACTACAGAGCTTAGATCTGATCTGTTGATTGTGGGATCACTTAGTTCTGTCTATCACAAACTTCTTCCGTTGTTTGGCATGCAAGTAGTCCTGTGTTGCAGCTTCATCAAGTTGACACCTCATTTTTAGTCTTTCGGAGCACCTGCAGGAAATCCATTCAGGCAAAGGGCGAGCATGCAAACTCCACTCAGACAGTCACCAGAAGCCAGAATTGTACACAGGTCCCTGGCGCTGAGAGACAGCAATGATAACCACTTAATCAGCCTGCCACTCTCTGGCAAGCCCTCATGGACTCTTAATTGATGAGGATTCATTCTCCAGCTTGATCTAGAGTGAGGGATATGTTGTGCCATGAGGAAAAAATTGTGATTGTTTATAATTCTGTTACTACTGCTGGTCCACAGCGCTTCATGGACGCCCAGTTTTGGCCAGCTAAATCTGTTTGAAATCTATCCCATTCAACACGGTGCTAGTGTCAAAAATTACAATGGAGGGTATCCTCATTGGAAAGACAGGACTTTTTCTTCAGATGGACCAACACTGCCATGGACAGAGGCATCTGTGACAGGTAGATTGGTAAGGACAAGGCCAAATAAGTTTTTCCCCTCTTGTTGGTCCCCTGTCTTGTTGCAGACCAGGTCAAGGAACTATGTACTTTAGGACTCGGCTAGTTCATTCAGTAGTGACAGACATTAAAATCTCACAGCCATAGTACATTCTGTGGCCTCCTGCCAATGGTACAAGGCATATGCAGGGATGGCAATAGTAGTGTCTGGGGTGTTGCTTCTGAGGTTTAATTCAGTGAGTCCAACTATGTCAGACTGTGCTTGAATAGTCTCTGGGACAACTCTCCAAATTTTGGTGTCCCCCCCCCCCCCCCCCCCCAGATGTTAGTAAGAAGGACTTTGCAGGAAGAACAGGCCTGGATGTTCTGTTGTCGTTTCTTTTTTTTAATAATATTTTTCTTCTCCTTTTTCACATTTTCATCCAAATTTAAACCCACCAACAATCAACAATGACAAATACAATGTTGAATCCCTGGTCAACAATCCCCTCCACCCACCCCAGCCCCCGACATTTTAAATACATACACCAAAGAAAAGGAATCAGGAATTCACCATCCACCCATATACAGTCATCAACAACATACACAGTCCAGACTACCCCTCCCCGCCAGCCAAACACCCCACCCCCCCAAATGTTCGATGTCATCCAATTCTTGAAAGTGCATAATGAACATAGACCATGAATTGTAGAACCCTTCCATCCTTCCCCTCAACTCAAACTTCACCTTCTCGAGTGTTAAAAACGGCAACAGATCACGCCAGTGTACAGGGTGGAGAGACTGACATAGAACATAGAACATGACAGCGCATGTACAGGCCCTTCGGCCCTGGATGTTGCACCGACCTGTGAAACCACTCTAAAGCCCATCTACACTATTCCCTTATCATCCATATGTTTACCCAATGACCATTTGAATGCCCTTAGTGTTAGCGAGTCCACTACTGTTGCAGGCAGGGCATTCCACGCCCGTACTACTCTCTGAGTAAAGAACCTACCTCTGACATCTGTTCTATATCAATCTCCCCTCAATTTAAAGCTATGTCCCCTGCTAGACATCACCATCCGAGGAAAAAGGCTCACACTGTCCACCCTATCTAATCCTCTGATCATTTTGTATGCCTCAATTAAGTCTCCGCTTAACCTTCTCCTCTCTAACGAAAACAGCCTCAAGTCCCTCAGCCTTCCCTCATAAGATCTTCCCTCCATCCTGGTAAATCTCTACTGCACCCTTTCCAATGTGTCCACATCCTTCCGATAATGCGGCGACTAGAATTGCACGCAATACTCCAAATGCGGTCGCACCAGAGTTTTGTACAGCTGCAACATGACCTCATGGCTCCGAAACTCAATCCCTCAACCAATAAAAGCTAACACACCGTATGCCTTCTTAACAACCCTCTCAACCTGGGTAGCAACTTTCAGGGATCTATGTTTATGGACACCGAGATCTCTCTGCTCATCCACACTACCAAGAATCTTACCATTAGCCCAGTACTCTGTCTTCCTGTTATTCTTTCCAAAATGAATCACCTCACACTTTTCTGCATTAAACTCCATTTGCCACCTCTCAGCCCAGCTCTGCAGCTTATCTATGTCCCTCTGTAACTTGTAACATCCTTCCGCACTGTCCACAACTCCACCGACTTTAGTGTCATCTGCAAATTTACTCACCCATCCTTCTGTGCCCTCCTTCTACGCCCCACGACCTTCAAGAAGCGAAGGCTACAACATCTGCCTCCGCACCCACTTCCAACCCTGGCTGATCCGATACCCCGAATATGGCCTCCAGAGGACACGGCTCAACCCTCACATGTACCATCTTCGAAATTACCCCCAAAACTTCCCTCCAATACCTTCCAGCTTTGGACAGGACCAAAACATATGAACGTGGTTTGCGCACCCCACCACCCCGCAATGCTCACAAAGATCCTCTACCCCCTCAAAGAGTCGGTTCATCCTCGACTTTGTGAGGTGCGTCCTGTACACCACCTTCAGCTGTATCAGCCCCAACTTCGCACACGAGGTTGAGGCATTCTCCCTCCAGAGCACCTCACACCACAACCCCTCCTCCATGCTCTCTCCCAACTCCTCCTCCCACTTTGTCTTAATCCCCTCCAGCAGTGCCTTCACTTCTGCCAGAATCTCCCCATAAATCGCTGACACCACCCGCTTCTCTATTCCCCCTGTTGTCAGCACCTCCTCCAACAATGTGGAGACCGGTGCCACCGGAAAGCTCTGTGTCTCCTTCTTAGCAAAATCCTGGACCTGCATATACCAAAACATTTCCCCCTGCCCCAACCCATATTTCGCCTCCAGCTCCTTCAGTCCCCCAAACCGGCCCCCCAGAAACAGATCCTCTAGTGCCCGAACTCCCTTCTCTTCCCATCTCCGAAAACTCCCATCCCACTTCCCTGGCTCAAATCTGTGATTCCCCCGAATCGGCATTTCCCTCGAAGCTTCCCCCAGCCAAAAGTGCTGGCGCAACTGCCTCCAGATTTTCAATGTTGCTACTACTATTGGACTCCCTGAGTATTTTCCCGGGGCCATCAGGAGTGGCCCTGTTGCCGACGCCCTCAGCCCCGACACCCTGCACAGACTCTCCTCTATCCTGACCCTCTAACCCAGCTCATCACCTTTTCCACGTTCACATTCAGAAGAAGTGCTGTTGTCATTTCTAGTGCCTATGCCAATTCCGGGTGGTCTGTCCAGTTTCATTCCCTTTAGATTTCATATCAGTTTGAGAAAATTGAGTGGGTTGCTGGGCCAAAGAGTCAACTACATTGCTGTGGGTCTGGAGTCACATATAAGATTTCCTTCCCTGAGGGATACTCGTGAACCAAATGGATTTTTAATGACAATCAACAATGGTTTCATGGTCACCACTAGTGAGACTAATTTTAATTCCAGATGTTTAATTCCAGGGAGTGGCATGCTATCACAGTGGTTAGCACTGCTGCCTCACAACACCTGTGTTTGATTGTCCCCTGGTGTCCAAATATGTGCATGTTAGGTGGGGTTGTGGGGGAGTAGGTCTCGGTGGTGTGCTCTTTCAGAGGGCAGATGTGATGGGTCGAATGGCCTCTTTCTGCACTTCTATGGATTCTGTATACAAATTGAATTTGAATGAACCAGGCTGCTGTAATTCAATTTGAACCCCTATTCTCAAAGGAGAACCTCTGGATTGCTCATGCAGTAACATTACCACTACACCTGTAAAAAAGGCCAGCATATACTTGGGAACTGAGGAGATGATACATTTCTCAAGTGGTCTTTTTCTTCATTGGGCTGGTACATCTTAAGGTGTAAAACAAGCATCAAACTGAGGCAAGTGTTTTAATAGCATATATCTGAACAGGTTAAAGTGATTAGCTTGTATACTGGGTGATGGATGATTAGGTTTGCCAATTATGGTTGGAAGTATGCCTGGAAGATTTGGCCATTTAATAATTTCTCACTTGATGACTAACCACATAAGAATGATCATGTGAAGATTGCTCCCGTTTTGCAGAGGTTATTACATTTTTATAAAATTGGCTCCTCTATAGTTGAGGGAACTTGGACTCACAGATATATACTCAGCAAAGTTAATGTCCTCAATTAGGGGAGAAAAAGGAAGAGATTTACCAGCATGTTGCCTGGTATGGAGGTCATTAGCTATGAGGAGAGGTTGAATCAACTCGGTTTGTTCTCACTGGAACGACGGAGGTTGAGGAGCGACCTGATAGAGGTCTACAAAACTATGAGGGGCAGAGACAGAGTAGGTAGTCAGAGACTTTTTCCCAGGGTGGAGGGGTCAATTACGAGGTTGCATAGGTTTAAGGTGCGAGGGGCAAGGTTTAGAGGAGATGTACGAGGCAAGTTTTTTACGCAGAGGGTAGTGGGTGCCTGGAACTCCCTGCCAGAGGAGGTGGTGGAAGCAGGGACGATAGTGACGTTTAAGAGGGATACGGACCCTGGAAGTATAGAAGATTTTAGTTTAGATGGGCAGCATGGTCGGTGCAGGCTCAGAGGGCCGAAGGGCCTGTTCCTGTGTTGTAGTTTTCTTTGCTCTTTGTTCTGTAATATGAAAAAACTAATGCAAATATGAGCCCTCAGGTCCTTTCATCATAAGCAGAATGAAATAGCTGTCTTATTTCAAACTGTGTTAGTACTGCAGGCAGAATCCGTTGACGATTTTGGGAAGTAAAAGTCTACGTTCTTAAATTTTTCATTATATTGCACATATTTTATAAGGAAGTGAAATAAATAATATTGATAGAATAGTGCATAGGCAGGAAATTGTCTGAAGTCATTATTTTCACAATAACATGTCTTAAGAGGAAAACCAAACATTTGCAGCATAAGCTCCTATTCTTCTTAGACAATCAGATTAATACAATAGACAAATACAATCACCAGGCAGGAATGTTCCCTTCCAGTCAGGGAACATTTCAGCAGTCAAGGGCATTCAGCCTCTGATCTTCAGGTAAGCATTCTCCAAGGCGGCCTTCAAGACACACGACAACGCAGAATCGACGTGCAGAAACTGATAGCCAAGCTCTGCACGCACGAGTGCGACCTCAACCGGGACCTTGGATTCATTTCTTTCTTTTTATTAAATAAATTTATTTTTTCCCAGGGGCAATGTAGTGTGGCCAATTCACCTACCCTGCACATCTTTGGTTTGTGGGGGCGAAACCCACACAAACACAGGAACAAGTGCAAACCTCACACGGACAGTGACCCAGAGCTGGGATCGAACCTGGGACCTTGCTGCCGTGAAGCAACAGCACTAACCACTGAGCCACTGGGCTGTCTCGGGTCCTTAGATTCATGTCTCACTACATTAACCCCCTCCACCATCTGGCCTAGGCTCGCAAAATCCTACCAACTGTCCTGGCTTGAGACAATTCACACTTCGTTAAACGGTGATTATCCCTCTTTCCAGTTGCACCGTCTGGACCTGCAAATACTTAATTGCCTGCAAAGACTCACATTCAAAGTATCTTGCATCATTGGCTTTGTCTATAAATGAGTTTGTGTAGCCTACCTCTTTACTCGCTTGAGGAAAGAGGCAGGCTCTGTAAGCTAGTAATTCAAAACTTCTTACTGTGCTCACCCAAGTCCAATGTTGGCATCTCCACATCATAACAACCAGACTAAGGAATTGAGGGGTGAGGGAAGCAATAGATGAAGCAAATGGATGAATGCAATGTGGTCATATCATGGTTGTGTTGTAATTCACCGTCTGACCACTAGGTGTCTCACTAGTATGCAAATGTTAAAGTCAGCTGACCTCAGACTGGCTGGAGGAAGTTGAAGAGAGAGGTTGCTTGCCAACATTTTACTGTTTTTAATCTGTTGTTTTGTATACAGTTTACCCACAGTTAAAGTTAATAAATTGTTTTAAACTTTAGCTACAAGTGTTCTTGTAATAAATCAAACCATCTGACAAGAACGTTACACTCAGTATCAAATTATGTATAGAAACAGAAATAAAGAGACAAAAAAGTGGATTCAGAAAGAGCAAAAGAGAGACAGAAAGAGAATTAATTTTTGAAGTGCAATTTTAAAATTTCCAAGAAATACATTTTAGTATCAGAAAAGTTGTTTGGATGTCTAATTTCATATTGTGCATATGTGGCAATTCAGGCACTATCCTTGAACTATATATTAAAAAACCTTTATAATGAAACTCAATCAATAATATTGAAAGAACAATGCACAGACATTGTAAATAATTAATTAATAATTATTTCCACAATAACGTTTTACAAATTATTAATTTGTTGCAATATAATCAATTTTTAAGTGTGTCAAGAAAATAAGCCTAAATGTAGTGGGTCATGGAGGCATCTGAATGCTATATATTGGGAGCAGGCATCTCTTTATAAAAGGTCCAGACTTGACTGGAGGTAGACTTGGGGTCTACCTTGTATATTTCGATTTTTATTTTTTTTACTGGTGTGAGTTGGCAATATCACAGGAGGAAAACAGGACATTTGGGAGAAAGGCAATGAGATTATTTATCAGATAATCAGATTAAGGGATTGGGGACAGAGGCGCGACCAGTGGAATAGAGTGGACGTCAAATGTTTGCATGAGAAAAGAGAAATAAAGAGAAAAAATAATAGGCGAATCAGGCGAGACAAAAAGGAACAAATTGTTTAAAGTGCATTTTATAAATGTTATCTTTCTTTGTTGCCGCAAAGAGAAAAGGTATGGAGGTGCCACACTCTCCATTCTTGTAAAACATGATGAGAGGTTTATTAAGAGTGTTGCTCAATAAAATCAAGATGGTGATCTGCCAAAGCCTGCGCAAACACTTTGCTTTTTTTTATAAACTTATAGTACCAATTCATTTTTTTCCAATTAAGGGGCGATTTAGCATGGCGACTGCACCTACCCTGCACATCTTTGGGTTGTGGGGGCAAAACCCTTCCAGACACAGGGAGAATGTGCAAACTCCACACGAACAGTGACCCAGAGCCGGGATCGAACCTGGGACTTCGGCGCCATGAGACAGCAATGCTAACCACTGCACCACGGTGCTGCCCTGAGCAAACACTTTGCTGATGTCATGACACATTATGTGACACTAAACCAGCAGGAATGAATTATATGACAGATAACAAAAACATTCGAAATAGTATGAGAGACCATCAAGACTCCACACTTAAACTGATTAATTTTTAGTATCAGAGAGGCTGTTTGGCAATACTTAACACTGATCATGCTGTTTAAATGGGTACTTGGACTTGAAATGCCAAGACTTAACTTTCTTTGGCAAATTTAGTTCATACCTATCCTGCAACTAAAGAATTTCATGCCATTCAATGCATTTTAACGGTGAAGCAGACAGCAAGATGCTGTTTTTTGCGAAGCAGCTAACAGTGGCATGGTGCCACTCACATAGGAATTTTTGGATTTCCGCTGTCAACTGCATCCGTTCTCACCATACGTGACTGCAGTATTTATGTACAAATAACAATGAACACCACTAGCTTCACCTTTTTTGTAAAGCAAATTCTGGCCCATAATATAATGAGAACATCACCAAACAAATTTTCATTCGATCTCTGTCTTCGCTGATCATTTGTGTTTGCTCTATCACCCCAATTATTTACCTGTTTCAGCCTTCCTGTCATTTTTGTTCTCCTTTATCAGTCAGAGTTTTGACAGAGAGACTTACTTATGTAATTCACTGTCATTTGTCACATTTATCTCACCATCTCTGTTCCTAACCTTCACTTGTTATTTGTTATTCTAATGTTTCATGACACTTACGTTCTAAAGCATATTATTCATAGAGCTCAACGTGTTTTTTTTTGAAGGGGACGATTGGCAACATTTCCCCTTTATTACTTCACTTTCTGCATGAAATCAAATAAATTACACATCATGGGTAAAGTATGACTGACCATAAGTGACATTACTTGTCTCCTGACTCCAGCAGCAATACCCTAAATGATCAGTAGCTGCATGAAATACAGTGCTTCAAATGTTTGGCTTCAGTTCCACATTTAAATAATATAGCAAGTAAACAATTTTCTTTTCCAGACATTATCAATACTTGATTATTATTGCAGCTGTAAAAAGGACCAATAAAAGCTAAATTGTGGTTATTGCTTCAATGAAAGTAATGCTGCAACTCAATAATCCCATGGGCGATTAAACTGTGGCGATAAACCATCTGAAAATTCCTCATGAATTCTATTTAGTGTGTGCTATTTATGGTGTTATAGGTGTTGTTTTATGCACTGAATTATTTTGATTATTTCCAAAATTGATCCTTTCTTTTAATTGGGTTTTCTTGTGCAATATTACTTGACACACTATTTTTCTTCATTCAGCGCAATTCAAAGCAAATGGAATTTACTTTTTTGGCCCACTAGACCCATGAGGTCCGGCTCCAGGAGTAGAGGCAGCAGCAACTTGCAAAGCTCGGGTGCCCAGCGGCTGCCATGCCTAATCCAAGAGGTTTAGAAATTAACAAGTCTCTTCTGAATTATGCTTCCAGGCCAAACTACATATGCTGAAAGTAATTATTTCAAATATAATAATCTGTCTTTTATTTTGCAAGTTTAAAGCTGTAGATTTCCATACATAATACGCTACATAATTACTTTTCATCAATTTTGATGACATGTATTGGACTGTTCTTAACTTATTTATTATACTTGCTGACTTTTCTATACTTATTCACGATCACGGACAAACCACTATCTGAAATAATGTGGAATATAGAATGCATGAGTTTACAGCAATAGCTCTGAAAAACACTGCGTAAACATTTTTGAAGATGCTTACTGCTGTATGTTTAACAAGATCCCAGGAGATTGTACGCATGCATCTTTTACAGTGGTTAGAGCTCACTTAAATATGGCTCAAGGAGATTGTTTGCTTAAAGGTTTACACATCAACATCGACAAGGATGCAAAAATCCAAGATTTCAAAGAAGCTAACTTGGAGTACCGTCACCAATGGGAATATATGTACAGAATGTTATTTGTCAACATATGGGATTCAGGGTTATTCGAACTGCACCAAGGGAATATTATAGCTAGATGGATCTGCAACTGCCACCATATAGAAAACTAACTGCATATTGGTAGTATAATGTTTCAAGCCAAAACATAGGCAGAACTGCATACATCACATGCATAAATACATATACCAGAATTTGCTTTCAAAACCTCCCATATACAAATTGAAGCAATTACCAGTTTGAACATTTCTTTCATCAGCACCCTAAATTTAGTAATGGGCATATCAATAGATTCTAAGCAGCAGCTGTTTAAACATTTCGTTTTTGCTCACACATTACAAGTATCATCTGTGGATAATCGTTTGATCACCATGGCAATATTTCCAGTGCCCAAATAATCAAATATAGTGAAAAGGAAAATTATTGTTCCAGGTAGCTTAAGTAAGTAAATACAGTGCCCAGTGCAATATTGAACCCCATAGATCAAGAAAATCCCAGTTTGGGCAGACTGTGACTAAAAATTGGAAATAATAATTGCAAGGGATGCAAAAACTGGTAGCTGTTTCAAGGTCATAAATCAAAATCAACCGCACTAATCACAAGTAGTGGCGATTAATCTAAGCATTCCTGTGCTTGGGAAGAGTACACTATTCATGCCTCTAGAGTGAAGACCTTCATGAAAGCAGGGAAGAAAATTGGAGAACTAAAAGGTAGAAGGATACTCCAACAGTGTGGAGTATACTGTCAGTGCAAAAATGTATTTTCTTATCCATTAAAACATACAAGTTAACAAAAAAATCCTCTGGCCTGACCCTGGTGACTGAGCTGTAATCTTTGAAGAACTGACTTTTACAGTCAATGCCCTGATTTTGTCTCTGTTTACATCAGCCACAGGATTATTCTGCAATGGCAGACGTTGAGTGTAGATTCAAATTTAGAGCTGCCAATTGCTAAATAACTCAGTACTTGAGAAGTGCAAAGCAGCTGAAGTGTATTTTTCTATAACGTTTCTTAATTTGGGAACATTCTATATGCTTTCGTGGAAGTTATGGAAAATCATATTTTGCATTTTCAAAAAGGTTTGTGAACAAGCCCTTATGTAATTTGACTTAAGATAGTCATTGGGTAATTCCATAACCTTTGAAAAAAGATCACATTATCATTCCATTCCAATATATTTTCACTGATGGTCATTAAAAATTTGTTTGTCTGTTTACCTCATCCTTAATATTTCAAAACCGATAACGTTCAAACTCAGCTAGTATGCTGACTGCATTACTTTTATATAACCCAAATAGACTTTGCCTGTGACGCTGAAACTTAAAAATCTGAGTGAAAATTATTCACATTACAGTTTTAGTATTGTGCTGGTAGAGATTCATTTTCTAACAGCAACAACACACTTAAGAGTGTCCGCTGTGATTCAGTCGGTAGCACTCTTTACTGTGAGTTAGAAGGTTACGGGTGCAATTCCCACTCCAGGGACTTGCAAGCAAACCTCTCAGCTGACACTCCTGTGCAGCACTAAGGGAATGCTGCAGTGTCAAGCTTTCGAATGAAACATCAAACCAAGGTCTCTTCTGCCTTTCATCCAAAAGGAAAACATCCCATGTCACCATTCAAAGAAGAGCAAGGGAGATCCTTCCCGGTTTCTGGCCAATATTCATTGCTCAACAAATAGTATATTATCACATTGCAGCATCTGGGAGCTTGGCGTGCTGTCTGCTGCTTTCTTACGTTACAACAGTTAAAAAAAAGCACTTCATTCATTGTATAATACTTTGGAGCACCCTGAAGTTGTGTAATGCACAATATTAATGCAAGTCTCCCTACATTACAAAGGTGACTACAATTTAAAAATAATTAATTGGCTGTTTAGTGTTTTGAGTAGTAATGTGAAAAGTGCGTCATAAATAGCAATCTTTTTTTAACATGTTGAATGAGGCAATCATTTTTCAATTTATTG
Source organism: Scyliorhinus canicula (assembly GCF_902713615.1). Taxonomy (NCBI): domain Eukaryota; kingdom Metazoa; phylum Chordata; class Chondrichthyes; order Carcharhiniformes; family Scyliorhinidae; genus Scyliorhinus; species Scyliorhinus canicula. Next base: position 70,065,578 of record NC_052152.1, read on the forward strand.
ATAAAAAGATCAGGGGAGCGATTCAGCAACCCCGTTGCACCTGACGGGGAATCGGGTACTCCAGCTAAATAGCAGGATAGAGATTTGCGGCAGGCGCATACCATTTTGCGATTCACCTGACCTGCTCCAGATGGAATGTGATGGAGCGCACCCAAAAATGGCGAGAATATCAATAACCCTAATTTGCATTTATTTCAATCTCATCTCTGATGGAATGCATCCCAGAGTGCTAAAAGAGATGGCTAGGGAAATTGCAGATGCACTAGTGATAATTTACCAAAATTCACTAGACTCTGGGGTGGTCCCGGTGGATTGGAAATTAGCAAATCTGACACCACTGTTTAAAAAAGGAGGTAGGCAGAGAGCGGGTAATTATAGGCCAGTGAGCGTAACTTCGGTAGTAGGGAAGATGCTGGAATCTATCATCAAGGAAGAAATAGCGAGGCACCTGGATAGAAATTGTCCCATTGTGCAGACGTAGCATGGGTTCATAAAGGGCAGGTCGTGCTTAACTAATTTGGTGGAATTTTTTGAGGACATTACCAGTGCAGTAGATAACGGGGAGCCAATGGATGTGGTATATCTGGATTTCCAGAAAGCCTTTGACAAGGTGCCACACAAAAGGTTGCTGCATAAGATAAAGATGCATGGCATTAAGGGTAAAGTAGTAGCATGGATAGAGGCTTGGTTAATTAATAGAAAGCAAAGAGTGGGGATTAATGGGTGTTTCTCTGGTTGGCAATCAGTAGGTAGTGGTGTCGCTCAGGGATCCGTGTTGGGCCCACAATTGTTCACAATTTACACAGATGATTTGGAGTTGGGGACCAAGGGCAATGTGTCCAAGTTTGCAGATGACACTAAGATGAGTGGTAAAGTGAAAAGTGCAGAGGATACTGGAAGTCTGCAGAGGGATTTGGATAGGTTAAGTGAATGGGCTAGGGACTGGCAGATGGAATACAATGTTGACAAATGTGAGGTTATCCATTTTGGTAGGAATAACAGCAAACGGGATTATTATTTAAATGATAAAATATTAAAGCATGCTGCTGTGCAGAGAGACCTGGGTGTGCTAGTGCATGAGTCACAGAAAGTTGGTTTACAGGTGCAACAGGTGATTAAGAAGGCAAATTGAATTTTGTCCTTCATTGCTAGAGGGATGGAATTTAAGACTAGGGAGGTTATGCTGCAATTGTATAAGGTGTTAGTGCGGCCACACCTGGAGTATTGTGTTCAGTTTTGGTCTTCTTACTTGAGAAAGGACGTACTGGCACTGGAGGGTGTGCAGAGGAGATTCACTAGGTTAATTCCAGAGCTGAAGGGGTTGGATTACGAGGAGAGGTTGAGTAGACTGGGACTGTACTCGTTGGAATTTAGAAGGATGAGGGAGGATCTTATAGAAACATATAAAATTATGAAGGGAATAGATAGGATAGATGCGGGCAGGTTGTTTCCACTAGCAGGTGAAAGCAGAACTAGGGCGTATAGCCTCAAAATAAGGGGAAGTAGATTTAGGACTGAGTTTAGGAGGAACTTCTTCACCCAAAGGGTTGTGAATCTATGGAATTCCTTGCCCAGTGAAGCAGTTGAGGCTCCTTCATTAAATGTTTTTAAGGTTAAGATAGATAGTTTTTTGAAGAATAAAGGGATTAAGGGTTATGGTGCTCGGGCCGGAAAGTAGAGCTGAGTCCACAAAAGATCAGCCATGATCTCATTGAATGGTGGAGCAGGCTCGAGGGGCCAGATGGCCTACTCCTGCTCCTAGTTCTTAGGAAAAATTTCTTATGAAATTCAATCTCATTGATGAGATTGAAGTCAAATGTAGCAGGCTCCCAGTAGCTACCCGACTCCCCAGCGGAAATTCACATGGGGGTCATTTAGTACTGTATTCCTTTTCAAGATAGTGAAGTGGGTTCAAGGACACTATGGGGCAGTGAGGAGGTGAGCAGCCCTTTTCATTTACCAGGCTGAAGCTCAAAGGCACCAGAGCTGATGCCCCAGAGCTGAGTGCTTGGGGGTGGGGGTGGGGGGTCTTGGTGTCTGTAAGGCATTAAAACCATAACAGGGGCAAACGCAGCTGAAGCCTGTCTGTCCTACCAAACTCTCCTGAAAATTAATTTCATCCCTGTTGGCTGTGAGCCTCTAGCATCACAACAAAAGGCTATTTCAACTGAGGAATTAGCCTTGATAATTGTGAGAGCACTACATGCTCCTGAATTCTCAATTCCTTGAAGGCACAGGTGCCATGTCTCAGAGGATGATTAGTGTACTGCATGTCCTGAAACCTTTGATGTCTGGACAGTGTGCCTGTACTCTAGGAGTGCCAGCATCATCCAGGCAGCTGTCAATAATCAAAGGTGAGCTTCACCACTGATGATCCTCTCATATCTCATGTCTGGATCAATGGAAAGCAGCTGAGAATGGCTTCCCCATCTTCTCGGCAGTGGTCCAGGGTCTAGGGGCTCCTGATGTGGCTGTGTACAGGTAGTGTTGGACCTTCCATGAGCTGACAGTCAGCATATGCCACAGAATGGCATATAGAATGGCACCTGTGCCATGTTCTCGCGGACATGGCATCCATGGAGGGGGAGGAAATTTGCTCCCGGTGGCCATGTAGGTCACTGAAGCATGAAACCTCTATGTCACCAGGACATTCCAGACTCAAGCGGGAACCTGTGTGGTATATCACAGTATTCCGCTCAGAAGTGCACCCGGGAGCCGACTGATGCTGTGTGCTGGACATCAGAATGTATCACCTTCGACCTGCACCACACCCACCCCCACCAAGATGCCGGGGCTGCAGTTTTCGCCATCATTGCTGGGATGGTCTTACGTGGTCTAATTGACAATCTAGGTGTGGCCCCACGTTGTACATTCAGAGGTGGAGGCTTCTTTCTGAGCCCCGTGGCCATTGACGCCTTTAATGGACGTTCCTGGAGGGCCTGGAGCCAGAGTGCCGGCCAGCTTTCTAGTGTAACAGCCATTGCTGTGCCACTCTATTCTGCCTGCTGCCTTGAGATGTGCTGATGTTTGGGGCGAGGGTGGGGGGATTCAGAAGAACTGGAGGTGGCAGGTCCTTGTTTGGGCTCCAGCGCTTCCTCCTCCCTGAGGGTGCCGTAGGGCCCTGGCTGACTCCATGGGATGGTGGGGCAGCTGGAGCGAGCTCCATAAGCCTCCGAGTATCTGACTTTGCCAGTCCTGGAGGCTCCCCATTGTCTGCACCATGGTGTCAATGCCCTCAGTGATGGCTCTCAGTGATTGGGCCACTCTCTGAAATGTCTCGGCAATGTCCTTCATCAACTGGGACATGATGTCGAGACCCTCAGCCATGGTCATCACAGGCTGAGCCATGCCTTGGACACCACCACGCAAGGCGCGGATGTCGTGCTCTAGGTTTTCCACTGTGGTTGCCACTCTAGCAGTGTTCTCTTGGGTGCCACATATTGCCGGCATCAACTCCTATGCCTGAAAGCTTTGCAAACAAATGAGACACTTTATGATATTCAGTTAACTCAATGTACATAAATGGACCAGCAATAGTCTGTTTGGTTCACAAGTTTTTATGTCTATGGATCAAACACTCCACTGATTGGAATCATATCTAGAACAATGGAGTGTCTCATTTGTTTTCAAAATGATTGTTAAAATATTCAGTGTAAGGTAATCTAATAATCAAAAACTGCAGTTACTGCATAATTTTATGAGTGATTATGAGGCAACCAATAATAAAGATCACAGTATTCCTCTTACATGATTTGTTTTCCCCGACAATGTAACTTAAAACAGAAGCAGCATTCCACAATCATTATTTATTGATTTTCCAAAGTTTCCTTTCCATACTTTTCAAGCTTGTTGCTTTATTGCACCATGAGCCTTGACTTTTCCCCTAAGTTCTACAATTTAAAAGAACACTGTTCCCCTTTATAATTATTGAAATCGTAACATAGAAAGGAGAAATAAAATGCTAATGTGATTGTGTCACTAATGACAGTGAGAAAATAAAAAAATAAAATAATAAATCAACATCTGGTCCACCAAATCAAATCCATCCCAGAGGTCATGCACAATTTAGTTTATCATGGGCATTAACCAACTTTCTTAATCTAATGAAGGAAGTGAATAACTAGGGATAAATCTTTCAAGAAGTGAAAGCTCTGTGAAATTTCTCCCTCAAGGTAATCTTGCAAATTCTGGGACATTAATGTAACACTGCAATCTGTACTATTTAATTCTAGCCAGTTGTAGCTCACATTACCACAGACCTTGCAGGATATTATTCCATGGAGTATTTGAGGAATAAAATACTTGAATAAAGGATACCATATCAGATTGAAGAACCTCAAAATGATTCACAAAGTGAATTTGGTTAGTGTTGATTCATGTTTTACGGTATATCTAATATCTTCCATGGAATTGTTGTATTGCAATTAGTTACTGCAGCTTCATTTGATCTTCTAACAAACAATCCATCACCAGAAACTTAAAAACTCAGACACAATTGTAAGGAGGTGAGATGCAGTGTTTATCTGTGTTTCAGATTCGGCTTTTGCTTCAAATAAAATTATAAATTGAAGTCATGGCTCAATATTGTCTTGATATCCTCACATACATGCAGACTTCTTGCAGGTCAACTGGACAGTCATTTTAGTTGATTTGTTCCCTCGGTACTCTCTTGCCTGTGGATATTTATGCCAATTTCCAGCAGCTACGTTGAGCTATTTTAACACTCTTCAACGATAAATTTCACTGAAGACAAAAGAACTATTAAAAATATAGTATAGTGGTGTGTGCTGGGGAAGGGAACGTTAGGCATAACAAAAATGGTTGTTTCACCAATTGCTTACTTCTTCAATTGGCAGCCACCTTCATGTTTAATGCATATGATAGCAAATAAATTGCCTGAGTACCACAATCTCTGAATTTCCTCACTTTGTGTTAGAAGGCATTGTTTCACTAATTGGTTATACAGAAAACAAACATTTCCATTTGAAAAATAACAATGTTCCTTATAGTTTGCAAATGGAGAATGTTTGTAATTAGTCTCAATCAACTTAAAATTCCTTGAACCGACTGTAAAAACGTGCAACTTTGTCTTGGAATTTGAAGGAAAGCAACATCCATTTTTGGCAGGATATTGGAAACGGGACTTAAGTTTTAGAATATTTTGCTATCTTTCCACAAAGTCATAAAAGTTGCATCAGAAAACATCGAAAGGTGCCTGTGACAGAGGTGAATCATTAAACTTTAAATGAAGTAAACATTTTTTGCCCAGATTCCTAATTTAAATAGAATTAGCTTTTATCCACTTCATTATGCAAATGAAGGTTAGAGGTGGGAAGTGAGCAGAAAAACACCATTAGTCAGCCTCTGAGGTAAAGTAATGGAGACATTTATTGAGAACAATATTCAGATTTAACAGGTCCACTGGGGATTCAAGCTGTTTAAATCAGCTCATTTCATTGTACCCTACAAAGGCAATGCTCGAGATGATGGCTGTCACTTAATAATTTTATTTTCTAATATCCTGTAATATTTTATAATAGGACAGCATGGTGGCGCAGTGGTTAGCACTGCTGCCTCACAGTATCAGGGACCTGTGTTCAATTCCAACCTTGGGTGACTGTGCGGAGTCTGCACGTTCTCCCCGTGTCGACATGGGTTTTCCCTGGGTACTCTGTTTTCCTCCCACAGTCCAAAGATGTGCACATTAGGTGGATTGACCATGTTAAAATTGCCCCTCCGTGTCCAAAGTTGTGTAGGTTAGGATAAGGGGTTATTGGCATACGGTTCGGGGCAAAATTGATGGACCAAATGTTTTCCTTCTTCATTGCAGGGATTCTATGGGTTATATAGATTTGATGCAGATATCCTGCCAGTTTTTCTATATTATTCTTCAGTGTCCCTATGGTAGTCCAGGTACCATCAAGAACACACTGCAGTACTCACCAAAAAACAATTTTAGAGGCCCAAGCATCTTCAGCTGCTTTATCAATGATCTTTCTTCCATAATATGGTTAAAGTGGGGATGTTCGCAGGTGACTGCACAATGTTCAGCATCATTTGTGACTCCTCAGATACTGAAATATTTTATGTCCAAATGCAGCAAGACCTGGTCTATATTCAGACTTGGGCTGAGAAGTGGCAAACAACATTCTTGCCACACAAGTGCCAGGCAATGACCATCTCCAACAAGAAAGCATCTAACCATTGCCCCCTATGACTGAATGGCATTAACATTGCTGAATCCCCTGCTATCAACAACCTGGAAGTTATCACTGTCCAGAAACGGAATAGGACTTTCGCCAGCAATGGAGTACAAAGTAGTGCTGTGCAAAATAACTCACCTACTGACTCCTCAAAGCCTGTCCAGCATCTACAAGACACATGTCAGGGGTGTGATGGTATATTATCCACTCACCTGGATGACTATCTCTCCAACATTTCCCAAAAAGCTCAACACCATCCAAGATAAAGCAGCCCACTTGATTCTCACCAGCGCCGGCCCTAGGGTTGCTGGCGCCCCGGGCAAGCTGAATTTCGGCGCCCTTGGGGGGGGGGGCGGGGCCGAGAGGGGGGGGGCCGAGAAGGGGGGGCGGGGCCAAGAGGGGGGGGCGGGGCCGAGAGGGGGGGGCGAGAGGGGGGGGCCGAGAGGGGGGGCGGGGCCGAGAGGGGGGGCCGAGAGGGGGGGGCGAGAGAGGGGGGGGGGCGAGGAGAGGGGGGGGGGCGAGAGAGGGGGGGGCCGAGAGAGGGGGGGGCGGGGCCGAGAGAGGGGGGGGCAGGGCCGAGAGAGGGGGGGGGCGAGAGAGGGGGGGGCCGAGAGGAGGGGGGGCAGGGCCGAGAGGAGGGGGGTGGGGCCGAGAGGGGGGCGGGGACCCAGGGGGGGAGGGGACCGGGGGGGGGAGGGGACCGGGGGGGCTGGGACCCGGGGGGGGCGGGGCAGGGCGGGGACCCGGGGGGGGGCGGGGCGGGGACCCGGGGGGGCGGGGCAGGGACCCGGGGGGGGGCGGGGGACCCGAGGGGGGAGCGGACCGAGCGGGGGGCGGACCGGGGAGCGGACCGAGCGGGGGCGGACCGGGGGAGCGGACCGAGCGGGGGGCGGACCGAGGGGGGGCGGACCGGGGGAGCGGACCGAGCGGGGGGCGGACCGAGGGGGGGCGGACCGGGGGAGCGGGACCGAGCGGGGGGCGGACCGAGGGGGGGGCGGACCGGGGGAGCGGACCGAGCGGGGGGCGGACCGAGGGGGGGCGGACCGGGGGAGCGGACCGAGCGGGGGGCGGACCGAGGGGGGGCGCCCTGGGGGAGGGCGGCCACCGCGCATGCGCTGGTTGGCACCGGCCCAACTGCGCATGCGCGGGACCCGAGTCTTTGGCGCCCCCTAGCACATGGCGCCCCGGGCGACGGCCCGTGTTGCCGGTGCCTTGAGCCGGCCCTGATTCTCACCCATCCACAAATATTCACTCAGTCCACTGCCGATGCACAGTGAAAGCAGCGTGCACCAGACACTCACGAAGGTTCCTCAGGCAGCACCTTCCAAATCCATGACTGCTTCCATCTTGAAATGCACGGCAGCAGGTGCATGGGAATACCAATATCTGGAAACTTCCTTCCAAGTCACTGACCCTCCTGGCTTGGAAATATATTGCCATTCCTTCAGTGTTGCTGGGTCAAAATCCTGGAATTCACTAACAGCATTTCCGGTGTACCTGCACCACATGGACTACAGTGGTTAAATAAGCCAGCTCACCACCATCTTCTCAAGGGCAATTAGGGATGGGCAATTTTAGTAGTCATGGAAGAGTCTGGAAAAGAGGCTCAACAAAAGGTTTGTTTACAAAAGTAAAGCATTTACAAGTAACAGTTCCAGTCCCAGTCCCAGTCAGGACTGCTGAGCAGCTCGACTCCTACCTGGGCCGGATTTAAGGTACTGAGTTAACTAGCCTGCTGATAGGCCTCCGTACCCTCAATGGAGTGTTCATACTCCATGACGCTCATCGGCAGATTAACCAGTTGTTCCCATGGGTCTCGTGGGTGTTATAACATCCCTCCCTCCACCCCCCAAAGTCCGTATGTCCCTCTAAAGAAGGTACAGCAGGAGAACATCTATTCTTCTTCACCCGTGGCTGCACTTCCATTGGCTGCAGGGCTGGGTCGGGGGTTGTAAAGTGCGTCGGGGAATGTCATTTTCTCAATGACCATCTGGGGGGTACCACTGGCGACTGATCCTTGGCCAAGTCATTGTCATAAGCCTAGGATCCCTGGGTCTCCATCTTGGAGTCGGAGTCTACCACCTCTTACATCTTGGTGTCTGGGCTCCCGGGGGAGTGATGCCCGCAACACCTCCATGTGTTGAGGCAGCATGGCTAGAAGATGGTTCCTCTGATGCGGCATGGCCTAACACTGGACCACTGTTCCTGAGGTGGTCAAGGTGCTTCCACACAATCCTTTTCCACGTCTTCATCTGGTACAAAACCAGTCCAGTCTGCTGAACCACTGTCCATTGAATCCATCGGGCATCAACCCCAAAATTTGGAGGTACAAACCGTTCTTGGTTTGAAACCCCTGGTCTTCATCCTCCTCGGCAACGTCTCTTCAGGTCCTGACCACATTGTACTTTCCCACCAATGTCGGGGAACTTGAGGATGAGATGAATCCTAAGCCTTAAGCCCGTCAACCTTGCCACCAGAGCTAAGCCTATCATGGCATGGTCCGATAGGTAAACAAAAATCTTGCTAGTCATATCTCCACAGGCCTCGCGGTCTGTTTCTTCATTCCTATCTTGAACGGCTGCACAGATTGCTCACCCAGCCCATTCGAAGAAGGATGATACGGGGCATGTAGATGCGCCACAACCCATTTACCTTCATAAAATGCTCAAACTCGCCACTGATGAATGGGGTGTCATTGTCTGTGACTCTCACCTCCAGAATACTGTGGGTGCTGAAAGAGAGCTGTAACTTCTCAACTGTGGCCTTTGACATGTTGGATATCATCCAATGGACTGCCAGCCACTTAGAGTGGGCATCCACCATGAGTAAAAACATTGACCTTGTAAGAGATCAGCAAAATCGACATGCAGGCACACCCAAGGTCGACCTGGCCATTCACATGGATGCAGCGGGTTGGCTGCAGGGAGCATTTGCTGTTCCTGGCATGTGGTGCATTTTTGGGCCAGTCATTCAATTGCGCCACCCAGGCTTGGTCACCACACAGAACTGAGGGCAGCAATATGTGCAGAGGGGCAAGGATGGTCACGAGGCCATCCTGTAGTAGGTTACAAGACCTAAGAACGACCATAACTCTGTTTCATTTTCTGGAGTGGGGGTTTGCTTCATCACCAGCACCTTCTCCTCTACTGGGTATAGTCCATCCTGATCCACACAATACCCCACTATATAACTTCCTTGACGTAGAAAACGCACTTTCCCCTACCAAGGTTGACACCTGTCTCGGAAAACCAGCGAAGGACTTCCTCCAGGTTTGCCCTTTCCATGGCTCCGTTGACCGGAGCGTCATCCAAGTCGACTGTCACACACGGTAGCCCTCTCCGGATGATCTCCATAATGCACTGAAAAATTGCACAAGCTGATGATCCTCTAAACGACAGCCTTGTGTATTCATAGAAGCCCCTATGGGTATGAATAGTTATGTAATGTCTGGGATTGGTGTCCAGCTCCAGGAGGAGAGGCCTGCCTCATGTCAAACTTGGAAAAGGAATGACCGCCAGCTTCGCGTACAGGTTTTCAATATGATGCATTGGGTACCTGTCTAAATGGGAAGCCTGGTTGATGGTCAACTTATAATCACCGCAGAGTCGTACATTTTTTTCACGTTTTAATATTGTGACTACCGGCGCTGCCCAATCAGCAAACCATACCGGCCAGATGATACCAAGGTCTTCCAGTTGGCTGCATTTGTCTTCGACTTTCACCAGCAGTGTATTGGGGACCAGGAGGGCCCGGAAGTAACTGGGCTGGGTCACAGGGTCCATATATATCTTGGCCATGGTCCCCTTAATTTTGCCCAGGCCCTCCTGGAAGAATTCTGGATACTTCCCCAACACTTTGTAAAGTCTTCCAGTGCCCATCTGGAATATCTTTTGTCAGTCCAGCTGGAGGCACTGTAGCCAGTCACGGCCCAGCAGACTCGGTCAATGGGCACCTCACAATTATTAATAGAAGCCTAACGGACTGTTGCCCCTAAGTAACCAGGATTATCGTTGTGCCTGCTATGGGTTCCCCCGTACAGGTTACTGGCCCCGCCTTGGTGTCTCACAAACTCAACTGTTGAATTCCAGTCCTGGTTCTCTCGAAGGTCTGCCTCCCTATTACTGAAACGGCGGAACTTTTGTCCAACTCGATCTCTAACAGATGGCCGTTCACCTGGACAGTAATACTGATGGGAAAACCCACAGCACGACAAAATAATTCAACTACATACACTCCTTGTCGTCAGGTTGTTCTAAGTGGAGGATCCGTGCTCTGGGCTGGCGTTTCCCTCAGGCAGGGCGGCAAATTTGCTGGATGATCTATGGTTTCCTATCTCTGTGGTTTCCCTGACCACAAGTGCTGCACTGCCTTGGATCATCGTCCTTCGATTCTGGGGACGTGTCCCGCCTTTCTATAATCACCCTTGGCCAATGAGCCTGGTCGCGAAGGTATTCGGTCTACGCTGGGGATCCAGAGGTCCCAGTTAGGTGCGCCTGAATGAGAGGCGGCCTACACAGTTTACCACAACGCCTGACATCCCCTGGAGTTCCTGGACTCCCTTCTCTGCACTTTCCAGTGAGAGGGAGATCTTCAACGGCCTTCTTTAGGTCCAGTATTTTCGCTGGGTTGCCACATTATTTACTCCTCATACAAGGTGGTCCAGTAGCATGTCGAAAAAGGATGGCTCATAGATATCAAAACTCTGTCAATTTGTGTAATCGTGCAAAAAACCTGGCAACGAACTCACCTGCGATCCTGTCGGCCATATTAAATTGGTATCTCTGTGCGATAACTGACGGCTTGTGGTTTGCCACGAGCACCACTAGCTCTTTGAACGCCTTGAAGTCTGGGGCCATGGAGTACCTCAGGTTCTTTATGACGCTGAAAGTGGGGGCCCCACAGGCGGTCAGAAGAATTCCCACCAAGCAATCATCCCCAAAGATAGTGCTCGCCTGAAAAATTAGCGCATACACTCCATGTATTGTTCCCAGTCCTTTACACCCACATTGAGTGCAATATCGGCAGCTGGAGGTGATTGCTCTACGCTGCCTGCCTACTACCCCCCACTAAACAGAGGATCGATGGCTGTTTTGCACCGATAAAACTCCACAGCTCCATGCCAGCGTCAGGACATAGCCTGAAAATCAGAGAATCCAGCCCATTATGTCTACAAAATAAAGAATTAAAACACATTTATATTTCACCACTGATGTACCATCAATTGGACGCGAGACACGATGAAGATCTAAACTGTGGCTTTAATCAGCTAGTTGTTAGCCCGGTGGTCGACTACAGAGAAAGGCTGACCGCCGGGAACCCTGGGTACTTATACCCCACCTTGGAGGCGGGGTCTACTTGCCTCTCGACCAATTGGTGAGCAGTCACATGACTAGTCCCAGCCAATCAGACGAGAGGCACATGACCAGCCAGAGCCAATGGGAAATAAATGCTCTATGCCAATGGCAGTGCTCCCACTCATACCACCACAACCACATCTCTCAGACGTACACCACAGAGAATAAATAGTGTTTCCGGTTATTATGAAGGTAAACACAACAGCTATTTTGTGCCGATTGAAGTCCTATAACAGCAATAAAATGAATTATCAATTTATTTTTTTCTCAGATGGGTTATCGATTTCAACATTTTTCCCTAAAGGGTAAACCTATGATAAATAGTACTAGAATAAACTTCTGACGAATAGTGCTGCTTTGGCATTGAACTGAAGTGTTACATAGGATTAGCTGAACTCATGCATTGCAGCTTCAAGTTGTAACTTTGTGTCTTAGAGATGAGACACTACTTAAGAGGCCATTTTGTGAGGATCTGCCCCAAAAGGAAGCATTGCTGAACAGAAGTACTGCCTGCAGGTCGAGCATAGATTGCCCCATCTCTGACCAGGAAGATGTTTGTGCAGGAGAGAAGTCTTCAAAATGATCCTTCTGAAGTCAGTCTCAATCTTGAGGGTGTATTTACTTCAGATTACCTGTAGAGTGATGTCCAACCATGTTCTGAATCCCTGGATTTAAACACTATAGAAATAGTGATACATCTATCTTCAATGTAACAGGCATCTGATTTCACATTCCACACAATAATAGGTACCAGTCAAAACAGAGAACTATTTTATTGTCTTGAATCAGGATGAGTGGGCCACCTACTGATGGAAATATATTACTATCAAATGCAATATGGCTCCTCCAGGGAAAACATTCGGATTCAGGAAAATTGCCTGCCAAATGGAAAATGAATTGGATATCTCTGTAGTTAACAAAGTATGTCAAGGGATCCTTAAGGTGACACACATCACCCAGTTTCTATCAATTGTTTATTTTCTACATAATGCAGGTGCATTGTTAAAATTAAAACGTGACATTATCAGAGGCATGTGAAACATGTTTTATATATTTTAAGTTACAACAGTTGAAACAAATCAAGAAGCTGCTTAAAATATAATGATGTTGTCCACAATCCTTACCCTACAGTTGAATTGAGCATTAAATTTAAATTAATTATTCCAATTTTGTTTATTTCGAAAAAGTTCTGAAACCATGGCGCAATCTAACAGAAAGCTTTTTACATATCATTCATGATGGGTTTTGCTGAGAGGTTCCCGATGACTCTGCTGGTGAGTACCCCACCACGATCTAACCACACTTAAGTCACTTTTTTGGACCCTGGGGAGTTTGTCACCACTGGATTTAGCCCACTTTGTAAGTTTGGTAGCGAGCGGGAATTGCCACGACCTTCCCGGCGCTCAGTCCTGCTAGGCTGGCAATGCAACTCAACGTTAATTGGTCCACTTAACAAGGCCTCACGGGCTTCTCTCCGCAAACAAAGGCTCGGGAGCTGATTCACCGGGACCACACTCACCAGCCCCCCACTAACAAGGTCGAGCAGCATTTGCTCAACTAAGCCCTGCCAGCTCGCAATAATGGCACCGAGGAGACCAGTCCCAAGATTCAGTGACGCTGACTTGGGGAAGCTCCTAGACGCAGCGGAGGCCAGGAGGAATGACTTGTTCCCTCGAGGGTTCTGGAGGGTGAGCAAGAGGATAGCCAGTGGTGCTTGGAGTGAGGTGGCGGCAACTGTGAACTCAGAGTGTGACCAGGAGGACTGGTCTCCCTTGCCGAAAAAAGGTCAATGACCTACACTGCGTTGCACAAGTGAGCAGACATCAACGGCCCCCACCTCCCCAAGGGAGCATACATCAACCCCAACTCCACACACCCCCAACCCTTCCTTCACACTCCCCTTCCCACCACTGTGAACGATGCCTGTAGCTAACGTTGCCCCCCCTGTGTCTCCTCAGGAAAACCTCTCCTATAATCATCAGGAAAGGGCCCTGACGGGTGGAGAGGTGCTGGACTTAACAGACCTCACCTCCCCCGAGGAGTGTACTCTGGAGGTGACTGGAGTGGCCGAGGACAGATCAGTCACCCATGTGGAGGCTGGTGGATGCCCAGAGGTGAGGAACCAATGGCTCCACTGGGGGACCTGTCAAATGTGAGCCTTACTGACTGACCTATCCCTCCCACTGTCAACATGTCTATTCTCTCGCAGGTCCTCCAACCAATGGCGCCGACCCATCCTCTCCTGCCTCCAGGAGACCACTTCAGAGGAGAACTCCGAGGATGCCACCATAATAGTCCTGGCACAGCTGTCATCTCCACCCTCCACTAGCACTGATACACTTACCTCGGTGGGAATTGTTAGTGGACAGGCTTCAGGGGCACAATCTGGTGAACACCACACAGCCGCTGATGCACATCAGATGGAAGCAGGACCCCCGAGGCGAGACAGCAGTTGGAGGTCTTCTGGATCCCAGGACCCAGCCTAGTACCAGCCAGATGGTGAGCCTGTGGTACCATCAGGCTGAGTACCTGGAGCTGATGGACACGATAGAGAGCAGCCGGGACATTCAGAGGGAGATATCAGCATCTCTCCAGCAGATCCATAGCCACTTGGAGACCTAGAGGCTACGGGCGCAGGAAATGCCGCTGGCAATGTGAGACACCAAAGACAACACTGCTAAGGTGGTGACTGCAGTGGAAAGCCTGGTGCATGACGTCGGCACCATTACTGAATGTGTCTAAGGCGCCACGCAGTCGGTGACAGCCATGGCTGACGGTCTCGGCAGAATGCCCAACTTGCTGGGGGATGTCACCCAGTCTGATGGGGTTCTGTGGGACATGTCCCATTCTCAGATGGGAATGGCCAAGGCGCTGCGGAACTGGTTTCAGTCGCAGGGGGCATTGCTGAGGCACTGCAGAGCATGGCTCAATCACTGAGGAGCATCGCCAATGGCGTCAACATCATGGTACAGACCATGGGGAACTTCCAGAGCTGGCAGAGCCAGATGACGCAGAGGCAGCCAGGGCTCGCGCCAGCTGCCTCTCCATTCCAAGGTGAACTCCAGGGCCTTACGTTATGAGCGGAAGGAAGGGGCAATGAGTGCCAACCTGGACCCGTCCAATGGAGTGGCGACTGTTGCCACCAGCGCCCCCCACATTTCACCGCTCTCTTGAGGCCAGGTCTTGAAGTCAGCATTCGAATGTTGGCTGCTGCCTGTGTGGTGATGCCTCCCGCAGTGTTCAGACACAGTGTCCAGGTTTCAAGGTGTGATTGGGATGTTAGGCAATGACTACCACATGCTACATGGCTCACCCATTAACGGGGAACCACTTGGGATGTGTGAAGTTCTCACTTAACCGATTAGCAATAGTCTTCAACTGCATGGCCAAGTGCCTCAGCAGTCTGTGCGGATTATGGGTGATCAGTGGGGCAGACGGGCAGGGACATGGGACCCGGTTGACCCTCCAGCACTTCCTCCCACAATCTTAAGGCATCCCACTCCTGTGGAGGGTCCCCCACTCCCCCTCTCAGCACAGAGACGGCAATCCCAATGCCCCCGTGCTCTTTGCCTGTGAGCAAAGATGTTGACTCCCCATCCGTTTCCCCACAGAAGCCCTTCCGTCAGGTTCACGTTTTTCAAAAGGTGTACCAATCAGCTCCAGCATGACCATATGTGGAGAGGTTGCTAATGACAGGAGGCTTTGGACAAGGAGTGGCTCTCGATAATTGTATGGAAATAGAGCTTAAGTGGTGATAATTAGTTTCTCGATGTGCTACGGCGAGATCCCAATGTCGCCTACAGGAGCAAGTTGGTTGCATCGCAAACTGTTTGGTGCCTGGCGCGGTTCCCGTTTTGTGTCTCTCCTGCTATTCACTGGCTTAATTTCGCTTGAGTGAGAGTGCGACGTGACCTGAGAATCCCACCCTTTCAATTATTTTCATCACTGCGGAGTTGAACTCACTGGCCAGACTGGCTCCTCAGAGATGGAGCTGCCATTTTGAAAAGGTGCTCTGACCTCGTGAGTTTGAATGTAGCCCCCCACACCCCAAGTGATGACACCACACTATGAGGGGTGTACTCCTGCCGGCTTTGCAGTGCCACCTGGGCACCTTAGCATTGCCAGGGTGGTAGTGCCAAGTGCCAGCCTGGCAGTACCAAGATGCCAAGTTCCAGGGGAGGGCCAAGGAGCCACCCTGCACTGTCCATGACAACTCAGAGGCCACGAATGGCTCGGGATACACCTTGAGTGTCGTTCCGCCTGGTCCACATTTGTGGGGAGAGGCCGGTAGATCCTGGGTAATCTCGCCAAAGTAGGTTTAAAACTGACTAAAGCAAGCACGCTTGGTGATGCCCATTATGGTCCGTTTCCTGATCTCAATGTTTTGTGAGATTTGGGTAGACCTTGCGAGGTGTACTGGCTGCCATGAAGCCCGTGGTAGGCTTCACCCGGCATACACCTCCCACGCCGTGCTTTCGGTTGAGCACGACGGGGCCGGTAGATTGCGCCCTATGACTTAATTCAGTCCACTTGAATTGGGTTTATTCTTTGTCTAAAATTTCTGAGGTAGTTCAGGTGGAGGTGGACAGCTCGTCAGTTTGTATCCCTGCTAAACCTAATTGCACAATGGTACTTTCCTGATAACATTCCCTTTTGAGTTGCATATTGACTGACAAAGCTGGAATTAATTAACTTTTTTCAAAAGCGTATTTCCCTTAAATTCATTTAAAGCTGCAGTTTGTTGTCTGATTTTAAAAGTTTTCTTTGTCCGCATTTTGTTTAAGAGTTGAAGATATTATGGGTGCGATTCTTCGCAAATGCGGGGAGTCGTGAAGGCTGCCGTGAAACTGGCTGTGTCTCACGGTAGCCTCTGCGCCCCCTCTCGGGACCCGATTCTGCTCCCCGGTCGGGGGTAGCAGCGGGGCCCCGTGAACTTCGGCATCGCGGGCTTAGCGAAATTCGCTAAGCCCGCGCGCCAAAGTTAGCGACGGCTGACACATATGATGACGTCAGCCGCGCATGCGCGGATTAGACGGCTCCAACCCGCGCATGCGCGGATGACGTCATCACGCATATGCGTGAAACCCGCGCATGCGTGGGCCGTTATGCCCCTCAGCCGCCCCGTGGACTGATCCAGCGGGGCGGCGGAGGAACAAAGAGTGCGCGGAGTTTGTACCCGCTGCCCGCGATCGGTGGGCACCGATCGCGGGCCCATGGCACCCTTGGCACGGCCGTGGTGCAGCCGTGCCAATCGGTGCCATGGTTCCCCAGAATGGCACTTTGCGGCCGTTTTCACGAACTGTGAGAGCAGGTGTGTTGCAGTTCGTGAAAACGGCCGTAAAGGCCTGGGAAATCGGCCCATCGGCCAGGGGAGAATCGCTGCTCGCCGTAAAAAACGGCGAGCAGCGATTCGTGTCGGGGGGCGGGCGTGGGGGGGGGGGGGGGGAGAATAGCGGGAGGTCGGGAAAAATGTCGGGAAGGCCCTCCCGCTATTCTCCGACCCGTCGTGGGGGGCGGAGAATCGCGCCCTCTATCTTTTAGATTTCACTCGGAGACTGTGTGCATGCCTCTTTATTTGTGGAGGAGAATTTGACTGGTATTTTCCAGCCGCTCACGTCGGCGGGACCTTCTCATACCGCCGAAGGCTCACACACACCACGGATTTACCGGTGGCGAGGGGTACATTCAATGGGAAACCCCATTGACAACGGCGATCATCTCCGATGCCACACGTGGAAGGTTGCATGAAGAATCCTGCCCAGTGTGCCAAATTCCCCGTCAAGTCAAATTCGAACTCAGGTTTCTACTGATCTGTGTGCTGAAGCTGAATGAACCTGAATTCCCACATGTAATTCCAATTTCTTTCAATACATATTACCAACATTTTCAGTTCAATGCATCTGCACTATTTATTGAATGGGAACATGGAAGTGTATATATTGGGACAGCTCTGCGGACCAAAAAGATTGAAAGGATCTCAACAGGCTTCTCAAAAACACTTCTCATGCAATGAATTATGCAATAAATGCTCATCTGTGAATATTACAATTTTTGTCAAAACGGGTTTTAAACTGATATTGCCATCTATGAAAACTCAGCGTATATTACAAGGGTTTAATATGTGTAGCGTGAAATTAAATTGTGTTTATGGATTAGATTGGAACATATGTGAATCAGAATTGTTGTTTGATTCTCCTTCTCCTCCACAATGTTATTTACGGTGGCATATAAGGTGCGGGATTCTCCCCTACCCGGCAGGGCGGGGGTCCCGGCGCCGAGGAGTGGCGTGAACCACTTCAGCGCTGTGCCGCCCCAAAGGTACGGAATCATCTGCAGCTTCAGGGGCTAGGCCAGTTCCGGATTGGTTTGCGCCGCTCTAGCCGGCGGGGAAGAGGCTTAACACCGTGCCAATCGGCGCCGAAGGACCTCCGGTAGCTGGCGCAAGTTGGCGCATGCACGGGAGGGCCAGTGTGTGCTGCCGTCATTTCAACGCATGCGCGGGGGGGGGTTCAGCTCCGCGTCGGCCATCGCGGAGGACCACAGCAGCAGACGTGGAACAATAGAGTGCCCCCACGGCACAGGCACACTCGTGGATCGGCGGGCTCCGATCGCGGACCAGACCGCCGTGGGGGCACCCCCCGATCCAGATCCCCCTGCAACCCCCCCGAGGACCCCGGAGGCCACCCACACAGCCAGGTCCCACCAGCAAAAACCTGGCATAATATACACCAGCGGGACTGGCCAAAACAATGGGTGGCCACTCGGCCCATCACGGGCCGGAGAATCACCGGGGGGGCCACTGCCAGCGGCCGCTGACCGGCGCAGCGCGATTCCCGCCCCAGCTAAATCCTCGGCGCCGGAAAATTCAGCAGCCGGCTGGATTCATGCTGCCCCCTGGCGATTCTCCGACCCAGCTTGGTCAGAGAATCCCGCCCAAGGTCTATCCTCTGTTCATAAGATGCAAGATGTTTTTGTTATTTTTTTTAATGGGGCTATCTCTGTAACCATCTGCAACAAAGAAGAACCTAAGCATCTCCCTTTGGCATTCATCACATATCACTGACTGAATCCCTCCCTGTCATAATATACACACAAGTATATGATGGTGCATAGACACACACTGACTGACACACTGAAAGACCAATCAACACACAGAACGCAGCAGCCAATAACCAGACAGGACACGGCCACTATAAAGCCAGAGGACACTAGTTTTCCCGCTCATTTGGGATGCAGCCTCTGAGACAGCCAGAGCCCGTAATCAGGAGCACGAACATCTACCGTGCGCTAGCGGTATAGTCTGGTCAGGTTAGCCATCGGTCTTCAGACAACCTAACATAGTGTCGACCCACGGTGCAAGTATGTTTAGCAGCTCGTAGTTAAATAAAATAGAGTTGTACTTACACAAGTTTTGGTAGCCTGTCTCTCTCACTGCTTTGGTAAACGCAGTCCTCGCATACCCAGCATACCCAACACATCATGGTACCAGTACGTGATGTTAGAGTTTGATGGACCTATCCTCAAATAGTCTGCCTTCAACCAGCGATCAGCCATCCGATAGTTTGGACAGCGTCGGCCCTCCCCCACTGCTCCGCATCACCGGCAACCTCGGTGCGAACTGGAAGACTTTTAAACAAAGGTTTCAACTGTACCTCGAAGCTACAGATCTGGAAGCTGCCTCAGACTCCAGGAAGATTGCTCTTTTCCTCTCTAGGACCAGGGAGCACGCCATCCATATTTTCAACTCTCTCACATTTGCTGAAGTTGAGGACAAGTCCAAGTTCAAGACAGTCCTGCTCAAATTCGACAGCCACTGTGACATCAAAGTCAACGAAAGTTTTGAATGCTACGTCTTTCAACAGCATCTGTAGGGTAAGGATGAACCTTTTCAATCTTTCCTCACCCATCTTCGCATCCACGCACAATTCTGCAATTACGGCTCCACCTCCGATTCAATGATCTGCGACCAGATCGTTTTCGGTGTGCAATCGGACCCCCTACACCAGCAGTTCCTCAAAGTTAAACAGCTCATCCTCGCTATAGCCATCGAGACCTGCGTTCTGCATGAACACGCCACTAACCAATACTCGCACATTCAAACGGCTGAAACGTCTCGGCAAGGCCCCGACGTGGCAGAGCGGGTGCAGGCCCTAAAACAGCTCCAGGGCCTCAGCCTAGATGAGGCCGGCCATTTCACCTGCTTCTCCCGGGCTCCCGCGCATGCGCGCAACGACCGAGCGGACGGCGTGGCCGAAGACTGAACTGCACAGGCGCGCACTACATACGACCGCGCCGTGCAAGCGCGGTGGTGCACTGAGCGTTCTGACATCATGACGTCCAACAACTGTGGTTCCGCTCACTTAAAGCGGCAATGTCCTGCAAAATCTCTACTTTGTCTCGGGTGTGGCAAGCTTGGCCACTACACAGCCCTATGCAGGTCTGCTCAAACAACCACCTCTCATTGCTCCCACCAGCTGCGCAGGGACGTCTGGACCGTCCAACCACCAGTCACCGATTCCGACTCCGACTTGGTTCCACACCCTGACACTGAGGATCTCAAATCACCATTCCGGGTGGGCATCATCACCAAGCACAAGGTACTTCAGAAGAAAAAATCCAAGTCCTTCCCGGTGCTGAGCATTGATCCGGATGATGAGTGGTGTGCAACCCTCACGGTCAACAAATCTTGCATCCGATTCTGGCTGGACACCAGTGCTTCAGACAACCTCATTGTGCGGTCTGACCTCGACAGCCTCCACGTTAAGCCAACCATCAGGCCATCCGCCTGCCAGCTTCTCGACTACAATGGCAATGGCATTGCTGCCACCAGCTCATGCCAGCTTGTGGTGTCGCACCAATCCTTAAAGGCCACACTGCCCTTCGAGATTGTAGGGTCCACTAAAGTTTCCCTGCTCAGTGCTCAGGCATGCAAGATCCTAAACCTCATCCAAAGGGTTCACTCCATGTCATCCACTGAGGCTTCAGCATCACCAGACGCCGACTTTCAAACACAACTGAACGGCGAGGAGCGTGAACCACATTTGGTTTTAAAATAATTTTGTACATGTAAGGGAGTGTGCCCATGCTCTCGAAGTCACTGTGGTATCGAGTATCATTACTCGATACCACAGTGACTTCGAGAGCATGGGCACACTCCCTTACATGTACAAAATTATTTTAAAACCAAATGCCATGCCTGTGGTTCACGCTCCTCGCCGGGTACCGGCGCCCCTCAAGGGCCACCTCAAGCAGCAGCTGCAGGATCTCCAGGACCAGGGATTCATATCCAAAGTAACAGAACCAACTGACTGGGTCAGCTCCATGGTGTGTGTTAAGAAACCATCCGGAGAACTATGCATCTGCATCAACCCCAAGGATCCGAACTGTAACATTATGAGGGAACACTACCCGATCCCAGAGCGCGAAGAACTCACCTGCAAGATGGCTCGAGTCAAATTTTTTACAAAGCTGGACGCATCCAAGGGGTTATGGCAGATTCAACTTGACTCATCCAGTTGGAAGCTCAGCACCTTTAACACCCCATTTGGCCGGTATTGTTACAACCGGATGCCGTTTGGCATCATCTCAGCCTCGGAGGTGTTCCACCGAATAATGGAGCAAATGATGGAGGACATCGAAGGGGTGCGGGCATATGTAGACAACATCATCGTCTGGTCTACCACCCCGCAGGAACACATTAATCGCCTCCAATGCGTCTTCCGAAGAATCCATGAGCATGGCCTCTGCCTCAACAGAGTCAAACGCTCCTTTGGTCAAACAGAAATTAAATTCCTCGGAGACCACATCTCACAGTTTGACGTGCAGCCGGATGCAGACAAGGTGTCGGCGATCAATGCCATGAAGACACCGGAGGACAAGAAGGCGGTCCTCCGCTTCCTGGACATTGTCAACTTCCTGGGGAAGTTCCTCCCCAACCTCGCATCCCACACCACGGCTCTCCGCAATCTGGTGAAGAAGACAACCGAATTCCAAAGGCTCCCCGCCCACGAGCAAGAATGGCGAGAACTCACCAAGGCCCCGGCATTGGCATTCTTCGACCCTGCCAAGGAGACAAAGATCTCCACTGATGCAAGCCAGTCCGGTATTGGAGCAGTGCTCCTTCAACGCCTCCTCATGGGCTCCAGTCGCATACGCATCGCGTGCAATGACGCCCACCGAGCAACGATATGTGCAAATCGAAAAAGAGTGCCTGGGCCTTCTCACGGGAATTTTCAAATTCCATGACTACATCTATGGATTCCCTAAATTTACGGTCGAAACGGACCACAGGCCGTTGGTCAACATTATTCAAAAGGACCTTAATGATACGACGCCGTGCCTGCAACGCATCCTCCTTAAACTCAGGTGGTATGACTTCAAACTGGTCTACACCCCAGATAAGGAGCTCATTGTCGCCGATGCACTCTCCCGTTCTGGCACTACGCCCTGTGAGCCGTCGGGCTTTGTGTGCCAAATTGATGCTCATGTTGAGTTCTGCGCATCTAACCTGTCCGCCACGGATGAACGACTCATCCAGATTCGTCGTGAAACAGCCAATGATCCTCTGATCCAATGCGTCTTGCGCCATCTGACAGACGGATGGCTCAAGGGCCAATGCCCACAATTCTACAACATCAAAGAAGACCTGGCAGTGGTAGATAAAATTCTGCTAAAGTTGGACAGGATCGTCATTCCGCACAGCATGCGGGAACTCGTCCTTGAGCAGCTCCATAAGGGTCACCTGGGGGTGGAGAAGTGCCGCCGGCGGGCCCGTGAGGCAGTGTACTGGCCTGGCATCAACCAGGACATCGGCAAGGCCGTTCTCAACTGCCCGACATGCCAACGGTTCCAGCCAGTTCAGCCAAAGGAGATCTTGCAGCCACATGAACTGGTGTCGTTCCCCTGGACCAAGGTTGGCATTGATCTTTTCCATGCACTAGGCCAGGACTACGTCCTCATAGTGGACTACTTCTCTAACTACCCAGAAGTAGTTAGGCTACATGACCTCACGTTGACAGCGGTCATCCGTGCGTGCAAGGAGACTTTTGCTCGCCATGGCATCCCACTCACGGTCATGTCTGACAATGGCCCGTGTTTTGCCCGGTGATATAATTTCACGCACATCACCTCCAGTCCCCACTACCACCAGTCCAATGGCAAAGCTGAGAAGGGGGTGCACATTGTCAAATGACTCCTGTGCAAAGCGGCCGATACGTGATCCGACTTTTACCTCGCACTACTTGCCTGCAGGTCAGCTCCATTGTCCACTGGCCTGTAATCAGCTCAATTGTTGATGAACCGCACATTACGAACGACAGTGCCTGCCATACACGTCTCAGACTTGGACAACCTTCCGGTCCTGCATCGAATGCAGTTGTCTCGGGCCCAACACAAATCGGTGTACGACGCCCATGCAACGGATCTCCCTGCTCTTGTTCCTGATGACCAGGTTTGAGTACAACTTCCTGAAGGTGACTGGTCTGCCGCCGCTGTGGTACTCAAGCAAGTGGCCACCCCAGGTCGTTTTCTGGTTCGTTTGCAGGATGGCTTTCTTCTTCGCCGAAATAGGCGGGCACTACGGCTACTTCCACGCTCGCCACCAGATTGTCATGCCCTGCCTCACCCTCAGGACAGGCCCGTCACAGAGTTTGCAGATCTGCCTTTTGTGTTGCCACCCTCTGCGACTGACACAGTGCCGTCCGTTCCAGAGCAGGCGGCCCTGACCCACCCTTGAGGCGGTCAACCAGAATTTGTCGCCCACCACAGAGACTGAATTTATGAACTGCCTGAATTTATGGACTCTCTAAACTCATGGACTGATTGCTTCGTTACCCTATTTATTCGTTCACTAGCTTGTACATACTGTTATTCATGTTCCGTGTTATGTTACATACAGTCTATCTGCATTAGACACCTTCCCGTGTAAATATGTTAGAGAGTTTGTGTATAGTCGTGTAAATATGCTCACATATTCCCCACATAGTCAGGAACATTCACATACCACACTATTTATTGCCACGGACATATTTTTTTTTAAAAAGGGGAGATGTCATAATATACACACAAGTATATGGTGGTGCATAGACACACACTGACTTACACACTTAAAGACCAATCAACACACAGAACACAGCAGCCAATCACCAGACAGGACACGGCCATAATAAAGCCAGAGGACACTAGTTTTTCCGCTCATTCGGGATGCAGCCTCTGAGACAGCCAGAGCCCGTAATCAGTAGCACGAACATCTACCATGTGCTAGCAGTATAGTCTGGTCAGGTTAGCCATAGGTCTTCAGTCAACCTAATATAGTGTCGACCCACAGTGCAAGTATGTTTAACAGCTCATAGTTAAATAAAATAGAGTACTTATACAAGTGTTGGTAGCCTGTCTCTCTCACTGCTCTGGTAAACGCAGTCCTTGCAGACCCAGCATACCCAACACATCACTCCCCACCCCCCCCCCCCCCCCCCCCCCTCTCCCCACCCCTGCCGTCCTTCAACAGTTGTCATTGGCCTGAAACTGAATTGGTTTAACCATATAAATACTGCAGTTGCAAAAGCAGGCCAGAGACTGGGAATTCTATGATGAGTTACCCAACTTTTCACTTCCCAAAACCTGGCCACCAAGGTTCAAGTTAGGATTGCAATAGAATACTCTCTACTTGCTTGGATAAGTGCAACTCCAACAACATACAATAAGTTCAATACCAAGCAGGACAAAACAACCTGTTTGATTGGTACTCATCTATAACCTTACACATTCAGCCCTCCACTCAAAGTGGCAACAGTGTGTGTCATCTTCAAATATACAGCAGCAACTTGTCCAGACTCATTCAACAGCATCTTCCAAACCCACAACCTCCACAACCTGGAAGGATAAGGTCAGCAGATCCAAGTCAGTCTGATATTGATGTTCCTTCATTGTCATGGGGTCAAAACACTGAAACTGATTTCCAAACAGCAGTGTGGGTGTACCTACACCTGAAGGACAACAGTGGTTCAAGAAGGTGGCTGAACATCACAAGGGCAATTAGGGATGGGCAACAAATCCTGGCCTTGCCAGTTAAACTCACATCCCAATAATTAATAAAAATAAATCAATAATTGTATCTGTTTCCATGGGAAATGCTTGCACAAAATCTTAAACTTATACTTTATCTCCTCCAATTAACCAAGAAATCTATTTCTTCCTGTTCTACCTCCACACAATCTGACCAGGTAGCTATTCTAGTTCAGCCTGCAGAGAATTGTTCACACTGTTCTCTGATGATATCTCCAACCTGAAGATCAGAGAGATCAAGAGTGTTTCTTTCACTGAGGCAGCTTGAGCTATCATTGCAGCCAGAAACTCCTCAAATCCACTTGCCAGAAGTGTGGTGGCGACCCAGTTTTGCATTACATCACCAGAAAACTAACACCCACAACGCAGGTGCAGATCTAAGGAATTTATGGGTATTGATTTCAAATTATAATAATATTGGAGGACATGGGCCGGGTTTTGTTCAGAGATTTTTATGGCAAACTTCCAGCATTCACTGTCATTATCAACCTGAAACTGACAGCAATTTCAGGAATTAGCATGTGGGTAGATTAACATGGAAGAAGTTGTAGCTTGTCACTCAGTGCTCAATCACAATCTGTGCTGTTGATCCCAACCACAGAAGCCCAGAGGGCAAGCAATTAATGAAATTGGTTAATGTGGCAAACATTTCCCATTTCCTATTCATTTCCCACATATCGTTCTGAAAAATGTCATTAAAATTTGCACCTTGTTCAGTCAAATATAATTTTAATGGTGACCTGATAACAACTTGCTAAACAAAACTCCTCACCTTGAAAGTATGCTTTTATCGATAAATGTTAAAACTTTACATGGTGATTAATTACTAGATTTTTAAACTACATGCAAAAGTATAATGTTTAATCTTCTAACTTCAGCCCCTGTATCAAACTTTATTTTGCTCTTTGCAAAACTTCTAAAATGTTCCAAAGTGATTTGATTTCAGTTATTTTCATTTCCTGGTTGGCTGTATATAATAATTAAATAATGTGATTTATTGGTTGGATGCTGCAGCTTATCACTGCTACATCACTGACACTCCACACTCGGAATCCGCATTAAACAATACCATAATCAGGTGAACATTGAGTGAGTAAATAAAGATTCTCACCTCAGGGATCTCTAGATCTCTGTGAGGCTTCTTTTCAGGTCAGCAACAAGCACTCTTGTCTGGCTGCTCACTGCAAACTCATGGCCCATATTAGAACCCAAATGATTAAGGGTGTAGAATTAGAACCTATCTTCACTATTATTTTGCGTGTGTGTGTTCAAGGGTCATGAATCTCAGAAGAGGGGAATAAGTTAAAGAATTTTGAAACCTCAGATCAAACTGATTAAATTCCCTTTGCTAACATGATAATTGGGAGGTCTTGAGGCATAGTGGCTTTGAGCCAGCAGCTCTCAGTTAAAGTTCCAACCCAGGACTTGATGGCCAAGGAAAGTGCATTCATAACGCAGTCAAAAAGATTAGGGCGGGATTCTCAGGTCCGGCAGCCGCATTTTCTGGGACAGCGTGCTCCTGCATGCAGATAGATTCTCCGTTCCCACAGGCAGTCAATGAGGTTTCCCATCGTGGCCACCCCACACTGTCAGGAAACCCGTGGGCATGGGTGCACTGCCAGTAGACCGAAGGATCCTGCCGACAGAGAATTCAGCTCTGAGTATCAACCTGTAAATCCTTCTAACATTTGCTAAGGGCAGGTAATAAAAGCACTGGAGATTCTTGGTCAGCCATGTGGTGGAAAGAAAATTGGAGCTTGTACCGTCACTATTCACAGCTCCAGATTACAACATGCACGTAAAAGTATATGTTGCCACAGCAACTCGGACTCAGTTGGGGACTTGAAGGATGGTGTGGATCAGATTGATGTCAGCAGTATGAGGTTTCATCCCCGTGCTGGCTGGGGTTTATTTGGGGCATGCCTCCTTGTCCTACCCATGGTGGAGGTCATAGTTGTGGGTCAGATCTACCTGTGAGCATAGAACTCAAAAGAAAAAGTGATATTTGTGAACAGTACTTGGTCTGATTGACCATCTTACAATACTTGCCAGAAGGTTGAAGCAAACAATCTGTGCACACTTGAGACTTTCCATGTAGAATTGCATCAAATAAATAGCACAGATGACAAGAAGAAATATCAAACAATATAATAATTTGCACAAAACAAATTCATAAAGGAATATAATCAAGTCAGAAATTGAATGATTGTGTTATTTCAAATCCATATATTGATTGATCTGGACAAAAAGTAAAATCATAAAATACTTGATTGAACAGCCATTATGCAAAAGATTTAATCAATATGGCAGCAAGACAAAATACCAAAGAAAATAATGCAATTTGATAGATAGGAATTGTTTTACAGAAAAATTCCATATATTGTAGACTGTTTTTTTACAGGTGCTTTGTATGTCAGGAGAGAAACTGCTGTGACTTATCATATGGACAGAACTGTATATCTGGCATTAATGCAATCATCCTGAAATTAGGAGCTATTTCCGTCAAATTAACCATCAGCCACCAGTACCAGATTTCCTTCCAGAAAAATTTCTTTGCCCTCAGCAAAATGATCCCGATCAGTACAATCTTGAACGAATGGTAAAATTACTTCCAGTAAACAGCAAGTAATGCAGATGCCACATGGTAGAATTGTAAAAATGTTGAATACAGAAAGTAGTTATTGCATTTGTGTAAATGCCTTATTTGAGAAATCCAAAATTTGACTGGCCCCTCCCAATCTCTCCTTAGAGACTTTTATCAAAAATTTCCTCAAATATTTTTCACAATTTCTTCCATAACTCTTCTCTTAACTTTTCTCCTCCGGTAATTTGAAATTAAAGACCCCGGGCGCAATTCTCCGCACTCACGACGGTGCGGAGAATAGCGGGGGTCGTAAAATTTTACGGCCACGCTAGTCCGACGCCCTCCCGCTATTCTCCCCCCCCCCCACGCCCGACTCCCGATACGAATCGCTGCCGCCGTTTTTTTACGGCCAGCAGCGATTCTCAGCTGGCCGATGGGCCGAGTTCCAAGCCCTTTACGGCTGTTTTTACGAACGGCAAACACACCTGGTCTGGCCGTTCGTAAAAACGGCCGTAAAGTGCCGATTTTTAAAACAATGGCACCGATTGGCACGGCAGTACCACGGCCGTGCCAAGGGTGCCATGGGCCCGCAATCGGTGGGCACCGATCGCGGGCAGCGGGTCCGATACCCGCGCACTCTTTGTCCTTCCGCCGCCCCGCTGTATCACTTCGCGGGGCGGCTGAGGGGCATCCCGGCCCGCGCATGCGCGGGTTTCGCGCAAATGCGCGATGACGTCATCCGCGCATGCGCGGGTTGGAGTCTTCCAATCCGTGCATGCGTGGCTGACGTCACATTACGCGTCAGCCGGCGCAAACTCTGGGAAGCGGGCTTAACGAAATTCGTTAAGCCCGCGATGCCGGAGTTTACGGCGGCGGCATGCTAGCCCCGACCGGGGACCAGAATCGGTTCCCGGTCGGGGAGGGGGGGGGGCTGGCGTCAAACCCGCCCGGATTTGACGCCAGCCTTACGATTTCTCCCTCTCTGGGAGAATCGCGCCCCCCTTGTCACTTACTCTCCAACCTATTGGCTGTGGTAGTTGGCACAGTCAATCAGCTAGAGAACCACTGGCAACCCCACCATGATCACCTTGGGAAGCTCTGATGGGATTAAACCAAGGCACTTATCTGCCTGCTGTTGGGTTTCAAGGGGCTTCAGGATGGAGGACCCAGCCCCCAAGAGCTGACAGCGAATTGCTGGCAGCTCTTTAGATTCAGCAGTGCCACTGTGGCTACTGATGGTACTGCAGGAGATTCAGGATAAAGAACAGCAGAGGCGGCTCCAGAAAAGGGTAAGTGGAGTAGCATCTCCAAGATCAGTCAAACAGGCCCTGCTGAGAGTGGGAAGGGAAGAGGAGGTCAAACTCAACTCTCCCTGTGCCTGACATCCCTTGTGCTTGGGCAGCATGATATCACAGTGGTTAGCACAGTTGCTTCACAGCTCCAGGGTCCCAGGTTTGATTCCCGGCTTGGGTCACTGTTTGTGTGAAGTCTGTACTTTCTCCCAGTGTCTGCGTGGGTTTCCTCCGGGTGCTCTGGTTTCCTCCCACAGTTACAGGGACAAACGGGATAGGTTGGAGGCATGGAGCTTAAGTAGGATGCTCTTTCAATTGCCGGTGCAGACATGATGGACTGAATGGCCTCCTTCTGCACTGTAAATTATATGATTCATCAGACATTGTTGGGAAGGAAGCAGTGCTCCACCCCATACCTTCCCGCTTGATTAAATGGCCGCCCGACATTCCAGCCCACTCCCAAGGTGCCATTCAATTCCACCTGAACAGTTTTCTTTCTTTTTTTCTTTATTTTTCATCTATCAAAATACTTCAGAATTTTAAAAACCTCCATTAAATCTCATTAGCCTTCTCTGCTTTTGTTGAAATGATCCTCATGTCTCAAATTTTTCTTTATAATGATTGTCTTATATCTCTAGCATTATCCTGGAAATCCATAGGAAATTATTTTTTTTCACTGTCATGTTGTTTCTATAGTGGGGTGTCCAGAATCTTACGCAATACTTCGAACTGTAAAATAAGTAATGTTTTGTATAAGTTGATCATTATTTCTTTATTGTTATATTGTGTGTTATAAATAAAGGAAAACAAATTCTTGGCCACTTGATCGCTATCAATCTCATACCTCAAGGAAATTAAATGCTTGAATACTTACATCTCTCTATTGAGACATATTATTTAGTCTCTAAAATCATTGGATTACAAGAACTTGAAGCAGGAGTAGGCTATTCAGCCTATTGAGCCTGCTCTGCCATTCAATTTGATCATGGCTGCTTTGATTGTGGCCTTAACACCACATGCCCCCTTGCTGGCGTGAGCTTGATTATATCTCCAGCATGGCGCGGGGAAGATCTCATTCTGAGATATGCCGGCACAAAACCCGTTATGTCCCTCTCCTGAGAGTTAGCGGCCATAACTGATTGCCCACAATGGGAAACCCCATTGGTGAGATGGGAAATCCCAAGGGCCTGCCGCACTAGAAATCTGGTGCAGCGGGACGGAGAATTCCGCCCCATTTATGCTGCAACAATAACATTCCCTTCATAGGAATGTGGAAAAAGGAGCAGATGTAGGGCATTTACACTTGAGCCTGCTCTACCATTCAATATCCCAATATCCTTAATATCTTTATGCACTAGAAATCTATCAATCTCTGTCTTGAACATATTCAATGACTGACTCTCCACAAACCTCTGGAGTAGAAAATTTCAAACAATTATCACTCTCTGAATGACGAACTCACTCCTCATCTCAGTCCTTAATGACCTACCTCTTATTCTGAGTCTGTGCTCCCATTCTAGACACTCAGATGGGAGAAGTATCCTTCCTGCCGCTACCCTGTTGAGTCCTGTAAGAATTTTGTGTGCCTCAATGAGATCACTTCTCTAAATTCTAGAAAAGCTAGGCCCAGTATCCTCAGTCTCTCCTCATAGGCCAACTTGTAAGCCCAGGGATCAGTTTGGTGAACTTCTGATGCACTCACTCAATGGTAAGTATCTCCTTCCTCAGGTAAAGGACCAAAACTGTACATAATACCTCAGCTGAAGTCACACCAAGCCCTAGATAATTCCAGAAAGGCATTGTTACTCCTGTACTCGGATCATCTTGCAATGAAGGCCAACATACCATCTGCCTTCCTAATTTCTTGCTGCACCTGCATGTTAGCTTTCAGTGACTCGTGAACAAGGACAGCCAGGTCCCTTTGGACATCAGGACTTCCAAATAGGGCAGTAGGTGGCACAGTG
The DNA here is from genome assembly GCF_902713615.1 of Scyliorhinus canicula. NCBI lineage: Eukaryota > Metazoa > Chordata > Chondrichthyes > Carcharhiniformes > Scyliorhinidae > Scyliorhinus > Scyliorhinus canicula. The sequence goes on from NC_052152.1 coordinate 70,096,037, forward strand.
GTTAGCACTGGGACTACGGTGCACTGGGACTACTGAGACTCTGGGTCACTGTCCGTGTGGAGTTTGCACATTCTCCCCGTGTCTGCGTGGGTTTCACCCCCACAACCCAAAGATGTGCAGGTTAGGTGGATTGGCCATGCTAAATTGCACTTAATTGGAAAAAATATATAATTGGATACTCTAAATGTGTAAAAAAAAAGTCTTCCAAGTCTCGCACCATTTATACATTTATCTGCTTTTTGTTTTCCTTCCAAAGTGAATATCTTTACACTTTTCCACATAATATTCCATATGCCATGTTCTTGCCCATTCGAGCTTATCTAAAACCCTTGAAACCGCTTTGCATCCTCCTCAGAACTTACATTCTTATCTAGTTTTATGTCATATGCAAACTTGGAAATATTACATTTGGATGACATCCAAATTGATATAGGTTGTAAATAGCTGGAGTCCAAGTACTGATTCCTTTTTCTCTTCTTTTTTTAAATAAGTTTACAGTATCCAATTCATTCTTTCCAATTAAGGGGCAATTTAGCATGGTCAATTCACCTACCCTACACATCCTTTTGGGTTATGGAGGTGAGACCCACACAGACACAGGGAGAATGTGCAAACTCTACATGGACAGTAATCTGAGGCCAGGATCGAACACAGGTCCTTGGTGCTGTGAGGCAGCAGTGCTAACCATTGTGCCACTCTGCCACCCACCAAGTATTTGAGTCCTTGCAATATCCCACTGGCCACACCATGCCAGTCTAAGAATGACCCATTTATTCCTCCTGTGTTTTCTCTCTGCGAAGCAGTTCTCAATCTATGTCAGTATGTTTTCCCCAATTCCATGTGCTCTTATTTTGCTTACTAATCACTCGTGTGGAACCTTACTGAAAGGGACCTTATTGAGAGGTTATTCATGATGGCCCCACCTTCTTAGCCTGCCCCTTGTCTGAGGATCCTCAGGTTAAATCACGACCAATCAGCACTCCCCCTCAAAGGGGAAAGCAGCCGATGGCCATTTGGGACGATGGTGACTTTACCAATTGAAATCCCTCTGAAAATCCAAATATACTACATCTATTATTCCCCCTTATCTATTCTGCTAGTTATACTCCAACAGGTTTGTAAAAATTAATTTTCCTTTCAAAAATCCACGTTGACTCCTCCTAATCTGACTATTATTTTCTAAGTGATGAGTTATAACACCCTTTATAATACATTCTAGCATTTCCCACTTACAGATGTCAGGCTAACAGGTCTGTTGTTCCCCTTTTTTCCCCTCACTAACTTCTTTAGTAGTGGTGTTACCTTTGGGACCTTCCAATCTGTAGAACCGTTCCAGAATCTATAGAATTTTGGATGGTGAACAATAATATGCCTGTTATCTATGCAGCCACCTTTTTCAATGTTCTGGCATGTAGTGGAATTATCAACTGGGCACTTCGCCATGGTCAAAACCCCAGAAGTGGTTGAAAATTCAAAGTCAAGCTCATAAACCCAGCATTTCTCAACTTCACAGGCTGAGAATGGAGTCGAGTTGGGGTTTGCTCATATGTGATTTCCAGCGGCTTGGGAGAGGGAAAGCATCCATTTGGGTAATGTCTCAGAACACATTTGGGAGTGGTAAGGTACCCTTCGGCATTGTTAAAAATAAACATGATTATGCATTTTAAAGCACAAAGTCATTGGAGCTATCAAGCTGTCAGAGGGTTATTCAACAGTTAAGAATCTGTCCAGCTGTCAAGGAAATATCCAGGGGTTGTTTAGCTGTCAAACCTTCAAAGCTATCCAGTGCATGTTCAGGCTGTTAAACCTGCCAAAACTGTCTGGGAAGAGTCAATGCTGTCAAGGAACTATCCAAAGAACCATTCAACTAGCTGAGTTGGCAATGAAGTATAAGATCAAATTGTGCTGGGTGAGGGCATGGGTTGGTATGAGTTAGCATGGGGGTGTGGGCAATGGGGTGAGTAGAGGGGCACTAAAGTGACATGGGACTATGAAGCGATGTGTTTGGGTAAAGTGGCAATACGTTGGCATGGAGCTATAGGGGTTGGTGAGGGCTTGGTTTGGCATTGGTGAGGGCTAAAGGAATAATTTTTGTTTTATTATTTATTTAAAGAACATTTTGGGTAACAGAGGCAGACCTTGCGCCCAGACTGCATTCATACCCAACAGCCGGCACATGGTGCATACGTTCCGGTGTCACTTGCCCTGAAACCTGTTTCAGTTGCCACATCTCCCATCCAAAAATCCAAACTGTGGGCAGGCATTTTTAAAGATCTGCTGAACCTGGAAAACCCCCGGCCCATGAACAAAAATCTGGACCCAAGTATTTATTTCGTTTCTCTGCCACTTCCTTATTTCCCATTGTAAATTTTCTTATCTCTGCCTGTATAAGCCCACATTTGTTTTTGCTCATACTTTCTTTTTCCATACCTATTGAAGCTAGATAATAATTAACCAGTGGTTTTTCCTGCATATGTATCAAAGTTCTTGTTATAAATAAACAGTAACTGTGTTTAAACTTACAAACCTGGTTACTGTAATTATTGGGCAGCCAAGAGCCAAAGACTTTGGGTATTTTTTGAAGAATTATTGGTTAAATCACTTGTGTCGTGACAGCAGGTCAAGTGGAGCTGGAATTATCTGCGCATTAGTCCAGGGTGTTGAAAATGATCACAAACCCCAATTTTTCCACTTGTTCCATTTATTTTCTAAAACATACATGTGATCAGTTCCTTCCTCTGTTATCATAGATCATTGATCATAGAATTTACAGTGCAGAAGGAGGCCAATCGGCCCATGGAGTCTGCTCCGGCCCTTGGAAAGGGCACCCTACTTAAATCCATGCCTCCACTCTATCCCTGTAACTCAGTAACCCCACCTAACCTTTTGGACACCAAGGGGCAATTTAGCATGGCCAATCCATCTAACCTGCATACCTTTGGGCTGTGGGAGGAAACTGGAGCACTTGGAGGAAACCCATGGAGACACAGGGAAAAAGTGCAAACTCCACACAGAGTCACCCGAGGCTGGAATTGAACTTGGGACTCTGGGTCTGTGAGGCAGCAGTGCTAACCACTGTGCCGCCATGCCGCCGCAATGTTCTCTTAATTATCAGTATTGTAGATTTCCCACTGGGAACATTAATGCTCTTATACATTGAGTAATCACTGACAATGAACATTCAATGGCAGAAGACCTGTTGATCCACCACTTTTAAAATATTTGTTTATGAGATGTAGGTTGCACTGGGAAGACAATATTTATTGTACGCGTTTAGTTGTAGCATTTAATACATGACTAGAATTACACCCTGATTAGACTGAGTAGATATGACAGGTCCCTTCCTTCTCTGAAATTAGAGAACAATTGAGTTCACACATGGGAACATAGGACCAGCTGGACAAGAAAAGCCCAAGATTCATCCAGTTTGCGTTATACAATCTTGGTTGTCAGCAGGGATCACTCCGCGCCACTGGCAATGGACAATTCATGCATGGTAGTGACCACTGCTATAAGTGAAAAGTTATGTCCTGCTTTGCCTTTCCAGAATCAGCTTGTTCAGCCATCAAAAGAAGATCAGCACATGAGCTTATCTGACCAAACCAAAGTTCTGAGGCTGTATTCTCATCAATCTCACACAGATGAAAGGATTCCAATCATTTTGGTTATCGCATGATACAATGATGATGGAGTTGTTGACTAATCATACTCTGTATGATTCAAGTCAATGTGCAGAATCTGCATTGGTGGACAAAAGTAAAAGTAAAAAATTTATTTCCAAAAGTAAACATCGTGTTTGTCTTTCAGAAGCCCACCATCTTCAAAACAATGCAAGGGAAGGGCTCTCCACATCTTTAGGATAAAATGGTAAATAAATCCTTAATCTCCAACAAGAACTATTTCAGCGTTTTAAAATGTCTCAGCAGGGAGCAGATATTTTATCAATGTGCTTTGTTGCCAACACTAAATATCAGTCTAACTATCTACAGGACAACAAGTAAATCACATCATCATGAAAGTGTTAACCATGCAGGGATGAGACACTGCTCATACAAAACCAGGAACTTTCAAAGATATCATTTGAAAATGTGCCCTCCAGCACACATTTCAGTTTCTTATTTATGCTGATAATGATAAACACTCTGTGTGTGGGCAAAGCATCATTAAATAATAATGATTCACAAAATCCTTATGCCTTGCAACATTTTTTCCCTTTCTCATAGTGCTGCAATATGGAAATTTTCCTCTTCGCATCTGCTGACAGTAATAAGCACTGTTAGCTCAGTTATGATGCCAAATAGCAGCAATGTGAAGTAGCTCTGTCACTGCCTTTCCTGTTTCAGAAGAAGACTGTCATTTTTGTTGCTTCATGTGTTATTTCTTGTATGCTGGCAGTGTAACTAAAGCAAAAACAAAAACACTGCAACATTCTATTCCAAGGTTGTAATTTATTATTCAGTGTTCATTTTTACCTCCATTGCTGATTTTTGGAACTCTAACAAATTGATAGCAGACTGCACAACATTTTATGTATGTCGTATTCTCTGCAAAAGATCATCTGAGACCCTCAACTCAGATTGTGTTGAATTGAAGAAGATTTATATGCTAGAACAAGATGGAAACCAAACAAGCCCATTTCACTTGTGATCTTTAATTGCCACGAATGAGAGAAACAATCTGGTCAGTTACCTTACTCTTGAATCCTACTTATCCAAAGTCCCATTTGTTCATGAGCTCCATTAAGATGAGTGACTTGGACAATTGACTTATTCCACACTGGTGCCCGACTTCCATAAGAGTATTGCACTCAAATACAGTGTATTTCCAGAATCAAGACATTATTCCTTTGATAAGCTTTGGCTACAAACACAACTAATATGACAAAGTGGTATGTAAAGTGCCTTGTATCAACTGTAAAATGACTTGCATAATACATGGATTCCTCACCACTTACCAACATGGAGCACACCATAATGAAACCACTCTCCAGCCTTTCCTCATTCTGCAGAACATCACAAGTAACAAACCAAAATGACCTTACCTAGAAAGAACAGAGACACAGAACAATGCCGTTAAAATTTAGTATTGTGCTTGAATTATTCAATTTGCAAATTGTTTTAAAAAAATCATGTTCCCTTAATGTCAGCATTTACAAGAATTACATTTTCACAAAACAAAACAATAAAAGAAAACAATTGGAGAAGCTTGCTGCAATATTAATCAAATGTTTGCTATATGATCTCATAATTTGTATACTTTTGATTACCTACCAATTTCTTATGGCTACAGGTTAAGTGACAATAGAAATGAGGGCTAGCAGAATGCGTTCAATAAAATAACTAACCAATTTAAGTTGCAACAGAGTTCATTCAAAATGCCTACAGGTCAGAGGTTTGGGGATTCAATTATCCATCAATGCCCTGTGGCAGCTAACTGTAATGTGCAAGTCCGTTGGAAAACAAAGGAAACAATAACATTAATTTTTAAAACACCAATGTGTTATTATTAATTTATTTCAGATACTTTTCTCTCCACAGATGATTGATGTACACAATGGTGTTGACTTTGCTTCACTAATAACATAAGAACATACGAACTAGGAGCAGGAGTAGGCCATCTGGCCCCTCAAGCCTGCTCCACCATTCAATGAGATCATGGCTGATCTTTTGTGGACTCAGCTCCACTTTCCGGCCCAAACACCATAACCCTTAATCCCTTTATTCTTCAAAAAACTATCTATCTTAACCTTAAAAACATTTAATGAAGGAGCCTCAACTGCTTCACTGGGCAAGGAATTCCATAGATTCACAACCCTTTGGGTGAAGAACAGAAGAACGAGGAGCAGTTGGCCATCTGGCCCCTCGAGCCTGCTCCACCATTCAATAAGATCATGGCTGATCTTCTTGTGGACTCAGCTCCACTCACCCGCCCACTCACTGCAACATTGAAACATTAGCTCCCTTCTGTCCCACAGATGCTGTCAGCCTTGCCTGCTGCGATTGTACAGTATTTCTGGTTTTTGTTTCAGATACCAGCATCCCCAGTAATTTGCTTTTATCTTTGTGAAGAATTCTTCATGTTGCACGTAGCCATTCACTCCAGAGATATGGGGGTGAAAAATAGTCTTGGGTGTATCACAAACAGGTGATAATACAGTTGAAAAGAAAACTGATAGCACAAAACAAGCTGTCAATTTGTTCTTGCACGATCACAAAAGAACAATTTAACCCATATATCTGTACTTCCAACTCTCAAGTAATTCTGGAGTCGAATCTGGTTCAACTGTTGGGTAAACCTTATCATATAAATCCCTTACAAGATCAATAATAGAGCCAACCATTAGGTCTATGTATCATTGTGTGGCCATCAGATTCAAGATATGAAGGTCTAGTATAGAGGAGTCCAGCAATCATGTTAATGGGATGCTGAGACTCACTTTGCAGAAGCTGCAGACATCCTTGAATGGAGAAGCAATTCTCAAACCATTAGCAGCAAAGCCGCCTGTAAGAGAGGCCAGAGTAACAGGTCAACAGTTTCCATCCAGATTTAGATCATAATATTTTACATTACTGAGCATAGATATTGATGCGTTTGTCCAAATTAATGGAATATGGAAATGAGGTTGTCACTCTCTAAGGTCTATGTAGATGAAGATCAAAGAGCACAATGTCATGGAATCTCCAAATCGAGCCAAAATAAATGTTTTCATTTAAAGTGAAGCTTTTTTTTGTAGGGAGAGCAGCATTTCCACAGAGTGTAGCAAGAAAGACACTGGGGTTGGCGAGACAGTTGAAGAGATTGAGGGCCGCATCGCCCTTTACAAGAAATGTTGAATGCACCAGGCTTGAAATGCTGCCCTTTTGGTTGGTAGCCTTGTATACCCAGAACACCACTATGATGGGGAAAGTAGTGAGTGAGAAGCACTGCAATAATACAATCAAAGCAGCCATCTAAACATTACATTTTGGAGAAAACTGATCAATTTTCTACTCGTAGCATTTTACTGTAGATTGGCGGCACAATGGCTCACAGCTCCAGGGTCCCCCGGGTTCAATTCCGGCTGTCTGTGTGGAGTTTGCACTTTCTCCATGTGTCTGCCTGGGTTTCCTCTGGGTGCTCCGGTTTCCTCCCGCAGTCCAAAGATGTGGTTAGGTGGATTTGCCATGCTAAGTTACCCCTTAGTGTCAAAAATGTTAGGTGGTGTTACCGGGATAGGGAAGAGGTACGGGCTTAAGTAGGGTGCTCTTTCCAAGGACCGGTGTAGATTCAATGGGCCGAATGGCCTCCTTTTGCTCCGTAGGCATTTAATGAACAAGAAAAAGAGGTGTGTGTGTGCACACACTGTACGGTTGTGAAATTCTTCTCTGCTAATTGGTACTGTGGTTGTTGCCCCCTTATAGAGTCAAACAGCACAGAAAGAGGCCATTTGGCCCATCAAAAGTTCCAGCCATCAAAACCTAATCCCATTTCCAGCACTTGGTCCGCAGCCTGTATGCTATGTCATTTCAACTGCTCATCTAAAAGCTCCTATCTTTTCTACCTCCAAGTATGACATTACTTAGGAGGAAAAAAGTAATCTTTCGGCAACAGTTTTTGAACAGGAGGTCTTGTTGTGCAGTGATAGTTTTTTTAATTCAGTTCTCGGGATGTGTTCGTCGCTGGCTGGGCCAACATTTGTTGCCCAACCCTAATTGTCCTTAAACTGAGTGGCTTGCCAGGCCATTTCAGTGGGGGGCAGTTAAGAATTACCCGCTTCGCTGTGTGGGTCTGGAGTCACCTTTAGGCTAGACCGGGTTAGGATGGCAGATTTCCTTCCCTGAAGGACATTCATGGACCAGATGGGTTTTTCCGACAATGGTTTCATGGTCATTTTTTAATTCAAATTTCACCATCTGCCATGGTGGGATTGGTACCTGGGACGCCACAGCATTACCCTGGATGTCTGGATTGCTAGTCCAGTGACAATACCACCAATCCACCGTCTCATTGCTAGTGTCCCTACTGTTAGATCAGAAGCTACGGGTTAAAGTCCAACTCCAGTTCAATGGGCTGATAATCAGCCCGGAATTCATCCAGAACTTCCCAGAATTCCCTAAAAGGTAAAAAAAAACAATGTAACAGATACACTTCAAAGAAGTTTCTGAATCTGAGGAACCATTTTTAGTTAAAATAGCTAAAATATAAATTTTCCAAGGCACAAGCAACCTTCACATTGTAACAACTGTACCTAAATGGCAGCTCTGGAAGCTACAATGTCTGCATTTTGAAGGGGACATGTTAGTTTCTGAATTGAACCCAAGGACTGCAAAAAAAACCTCAAGGACAGAGCTGTCTGACCTTTACTCATTTGATGTCAATTACATTCCTGCATCCTCTGCAGGCACAGTCACATACAACCAACTGAACACCCATACATTATAGTCAGCTGCAGTGCTGCTGAGGTGTTTGAAGGGGGAATGAGGAAATTCTTGGAAACATGCCTGAATTCTGGTCTAACTGAGAGAGCGACTAATCTCAGAAAGTGAGCGGAGAGCGGCTCCCCATTTTAAATATACACCAAACCCATTATGCACACACAGCACAACTTTAAATATACATCTGATTGACAAAGGTAAGAGTAACTGAAACTTAACAGACATCAACAAAATTAACTGTCGCAGAAATTGAACCAACAGTGACAACGTTAATGGTAACAGAAGTTCAAGATTAATGGATAATGGTAACAATGGCAGACATTAATCATGCATCCAATTCAGAACATTAACCCTGAGGTCAGTCTCTTTGTGTGATCATTGACTCTGTGCTTCCTATGATCTGCACTTAAACAGATGTATTTCCCATCTGACTGGGATGGTTGGAATTCCCAAACCCACACCCACTTACCCAGAGTGGGTTCAGAATGGGGCAAATATAAATCAACATTGTGAAAATGGACCAATTGAAAGGTGGGGAGAACCCCACAGGAGACACAGGAATTATCCTCTAGAGCTAGATCCAGTCTAAGGGAGCACTCGAGCTGTGCGTTACTGACCGGGGTACTTACATAGAACATAGAACAGTACAGCCAGAACAGGCCCTTCGGCCCTCGATGTTGTGCCGAGCAATGATCACCCTACTCAAACCCACGTATCCACCCTATACCCATAACCCAACAACCCCCCCCCCTCTAACCTTACTTTTTAGGACACTACGGGCAATTTAGCATGGCCAATCCACCTAACCCGCACATCTTTGGACTGTGGGAGGAAACTGGAGCACCCGGAGGAAACCTACGCACACACGGGGAGGACGTGCAGATTCCGCACAGACAGTGACCCAGCCGGGAACCGAACCTGGGACCCTGGAGTTGTGAAGCATTTATACTAACCACCATGCTACCGTGGATTGATATTCCAGTCGGCAGTCAATTGGTTTTGGGTGGGGGTGTAGGCATGGAAAATAAAGAGCGCGAAGCACTGCTGGAAACTAACATGCGGAAGAAGTACATGCAGGAAGTAAATTTAAAGATAATTTACTTTTTTCTTTTCAACTCTTCAGTTGTATGTGCAGGTGCCGACTAACATGGGTGATCAGCTGCTGCAGAAACGGAAGTGGCTGCTGGAGGCTGTATCGGTGGCAGTAACTATAAGAGTGACCCAGGGAGGAAGAAAGTCCATGGCACTGGACTCCATGGCCATGCATTGCACTGTAACCAAAATTCACCCAGGGAGAAAATGGGGGAAATGATCAGGCGAGCCGCGAGGATCATTTTTGGAGACCTTTTGGCGACCCGTTTTACATCATCCCGTGACCCAACCGCGGGTCGCGACCCCCACTTTGAAAATAACTGATCTGCACTGTAGGACCTCGGCAAGGTTCCTTAGGCAGCACCTTTCAAACCCTCGACCACTAGCACTAGAAGGACAAGAGCAGCAGATACTAAGTCACTCGCCACTCCGACTTGGAAATATATTGCCGTTCCTTCACTGTTGCTGGATCAATATCCTGGAACTCCTTCCCTAACAGCACAGTAGATGTACCTACACCTCAGGGACTGTTCCGGTGGGAGCTCGGCGTGGAAGGGTCAGGGGGGCGGCCTGTGGGTGGGGAGGGGGGTGCCCGGCCCTGGTGGGGGGGGGGCCTCCAATATGGCCTGGCCCGCGACTGGAGCCCACCGATCAGCGGGCGGGCCTCACTGGCTGGGGGCCTCCTTTCTTCTGCGCAGGCCCCTGTATCCCTGCGTCATCTTGCAACAGGGCTGGCGCGTTGAAGGGAGCCACTGCGCATGCGCGCGTTGGCGCCGGTGCCATTGCACATGCGCGGATCCCGCGGCACCCAATTGATGCCAGGATCAGCAGCTGGAGTGGTGTGAACCACTCCAGTGCCGTGCTGGCACCCTCTAGGGGCCAGAATTGCTGATCCTGAGGCCATGGTGACGCCGTCGAGAGACGCGACGGAGTTTCCGACGGAGTCAACACTTAGCCTCAGGATCACAGAATCCTGCCCATGGAGACTATCTGATTCTTCCCACCATCTCACCTCCCATGGCCAAGGGAAGGGGTCGGCAACCTTTCAGAATTAACATGGTAAGTCATCATTCAGTCACTCTAATTTAAAATTTCTCGTCCCTGTAATACACTTCACCGTTTATAAGGTCTCTGTATATAATTAAACCATTGTTGCATATAAAGTAAATAAGAATTTAAAATACTGAAGAAGCTTAATTTCAAATGACATTAAAATGAAGATCTTGCCAGTTTAGTGTGATCCTTGCCACGTTCTTTCATTGCAGTGAAAGAAAATCATGACAGACGGTACAACAGCAAATGCAATGCACTGTTCTGCATCATGTGATACTGATGAAAGCAGCAAATTGGGACTTAGTAATGTCCCTTAGTCACAGGGAACCAGTAATGAATAAAACACAAGCATTTAGTATTTAAGTTCCAAACATCTTTTGCCAATGTAACATGTCTTCTCGGGATAAGTAAATGACAAAATATTATTTTCTTTGGAACCTTTTTTGCAGTTAATTGGTCTAGCAGTGTGAGTGGCATTCAAAATGATCTTGTGTGCCACCTTTAGCATGCATGCCATTGATTGCTGGCCTCTGGCCCAGGGAAATGGTGGCCAGTTGCAGTATTCCACTGTCACTCGACATGTCAACTAAATAAATAAAGATCAGGACTGAACCTAAGGCAATCTGCCGTTTATGTCTTGATCATAGACTGCATTCATCCTGTATTGTTGCGCCATGCAAGGCTAGAAATGAGGGAAACCATCGCCACAATATTCCTATTTCTGATTTTCCTTCGATGTCAGAATTATGCCAGAGGACTCTTAGCAAATTTCACTGTGCTGCTTAAAGAAGGGAGAAATCTACCAATTGCAGGTTAGCCTTTGGTGTTGGGCAAACTTTGAGACACAATGAGCACAATTTTCCCAATAGGGAACAAAGTCCCCTGGTGAGCACATTTAGCCGTCTGTTTCCCACCGTTCGCAATGCTGAGAAACACATGGCTATTCAACGCGATTCCCCTGAACGGGGAATACATAGCCGATACCGCACATAGTTTTAGTTTTGTACAGTGGGGGCTCTGCTCGCCGGATCTCCGCCAGATCCCTGATACAATCCCCAACCTTCCCCCCCAGCCCAAACGCACTATGGGAGTGCCCCCAGTACCCCTCCCCCACACACACCCATGCCGGGAAACTCCGACTCAATTGCACGGGTGCACAAAATGCCAGCTTGGCTGGCAACTTTGCAATGCTAACCTGGCACTCTGGCAGTGCCTAGGTGGCACCAGCCATGTCAGGGCACCACCTTGCCCAAAGAGACTGCTGATCCCCTGGGAGACCCCCACGAGTGCCGTTCCATCTGATCCTCGTTTGGACCAGTGCTGGATGGCATGCGCCTGAGGTCTCTGAGGCGAAGGGGCTGTATCCCAAAGCCTCAGATAACTCGGGAATCTGCACATTGGAGTGAGGCTAGTTGCCTCGCTCTAATATGCAAATTTGCCAAAAAGTGATCCAGCCCATAATAGGCAGGATATACATCGCAACATCTCGGGAGATCGCATTGGATCTGCCAAGATGTGGCGAGCTGGATAGAGGGGTCTTCCGGCTCTTATCGCCCACTCTGCGCCATGGCAAGCTGCTTTTAAGGCGCAGCGTAGCTGTTTGAATGCGCCTAATAATTGTAGACAAAATTATTGGGATACTTGGAAAAAATGCATAAATGAATGACATCCTGGCATGTCATTTGGATCATTGAATCGCTACAGTGCAGAAGGAAGCCACCTGGACAATCGGGTCTGTGCTGACCCTCTGAAAGAGCACCTATTTGGGCACACACTCCTGCCCTATCTCCGTGATCTCTCTTAACCTGCACATCCCTGGACACCAAGTGACAATTTTCATTCAGGCTAATCCACCTAACCCGCATATCTTTGAACCGAGGAAGGAATCCGCACAAGGAGGAACCCCACATAGACAGGGGCAGAAAGTGCAAAATCCACACTGGCACCCAAGGGCGGGAATTGAACCCGGGTCCCTGGCGCTGTGAGGCAGCAGTGCTAACCACTGTACCGTCCTGCTGCCCGTGTTTGCCTAACCTCCTTGAGTTCCATGACGAACTAACAAAGACGGTTTATGAGTTGATTTATCATGGGCTTTCAAAAGACATCTGATTAACTTTGATCTTATAACAAAGCAGTTTGCAAAATTGAAGCCCATGGGGTTAATTGGGTCATGGCTTCGGGGCAGAGAGGAGACTGATGTGAGCAGTTGTTTCTCAGACTGGTGGGAAGTAGTGGTGTCCTTCAGGTGTCACTGCCCTTTTTGAATCATATTAATTGCATGGATTAGAGTATCCAGGGCATAATTTCAAAGTTCTCAGCCAGCACAAACCCAAAATGAAGCAAATGGGAAAGATAGTAACAGACTTCATAAGACATAAACAGATGCATGACAAATGAAATTTAATGGCAAGAAATGTTCAGTAATTCATTTTGGGAGGAAGAATAAGAAGAAGCAATATCAAAGAAATACTACAATTCTAGTGGAGCAGCAGGAACAGAGGCGGTGAGCTTTATTATTATAGCCTGGGATTGCAGGGCTTCAATTATGCAGAGAAATTGGGGAAACTGGAATTCTGTTCTTTAAAAGCACAGAAGGTTAAGAGATGATTTGATGGGAGGTGTTAAAAATCATGAAGGGCTTTGAATGAGAACATAAGGACAAACTGGTCCCAGTAGCACGGGGGAAGGATACAGATTGAATGTAATTGGCAAAAGCGGACATGAGGAAGAATGATCTGGAATGCTCTTTTTGAAGGTGTAGTGGATGCAGATTTTCCGAAGGTAATTGAATAAATTCTTCAAGGGGGACATTTGAAGGGCGATGGGAAAAGTTCACACTAGTGCATGGAATCAGATAGTTTAATCAAGGAACCAGTGGGAATTCTGAATAGTCTTCTGAGCCATCAGGAATGCATAGAGCTTTTGTTAAAATCCTTACCATCTTCAAGAAAGCAAATAATGTTTATTTCGGATGTAATTTTGGTGGGCACTTCTCTTGAATTGCTATTAAAATCTCTTCGGTTGATAGAGTATCTGCAGGCCCACCAAAATGAGATATTGCAACCATGAAACTGTTTTTATATTATGTGCATGCTGACTCACATTGCAGACCTTTAGAATTCATAATCCTTCGTACAAATCAGTCTTGTCATACATTCATTTCCCATCAGATACCATACTGGTCTTTTCTGAAAAAATAATTCTCACACCTGTAGATTATTGTAAGATTTGTGTTTCCCATTACACAGTGGGAGATTCTTTAACAGCTGCATTTGAATGCCATCTAAACAAGAACCTCTCTGACATTCATTATTAACTAGATATTTACAGTGTTCAGGTTTCATGGCATTGCATTCGTCCTCTGTCTAGTCTCTCTTTGACAAACAATGCAGTGGCACTGTGTCTTTTATTCATACTATTAATGCAGCATTATGCATTTGGTGGCTTCTATGTACGCTGAAAAATCAAAAGGTCACCACTTAAATCTCTGGAACCCATTTAACAGGATTTACCTGACACCCCAAGGGTATTGCATTCTATTGAGAAAGCACTTTCCAGAAGAGATAATGGAACAACAAATAAAAGAAAATCAGGCACAGAACTGACAATATGTGTCATGTCATAAAAGAATGTCAACTATTCAGAAAGGCCTTTGGGTTGCCTTTGAGGAATTTTGGGCGTTCTCTGGAGGTTTTTTTTATGTGTCAATCAATTACTACCTGTAGTCAACAGTATTTTCAGTCTCAGTCTCATTTCCTCATTCCTCTGCCCACATCCATCCTGCCAGCCCAAGATCCCATAAACAATATTAGACTTTACAAATTGATTGTTTCGCACTCAGTAAACAGATGCGTAAATAGGCTCACAAGCAGAATACAGAAGCAATGTCACTTCTATTCTTTCCATTAAAAGCATTTAACCATAGATTGACAAACAACTAGCCTGCAGTTAGTGGACTAATATTTAATGAACAAAGAGGTTCAAGAAATTAATAACCAACCAAGCTTGGAGGGATTTCACAATCTTCCACTGCTTAAGTTGCATTTGACAGGTATTGAGAATTGGTTTATGCAAACCAGTACTTTTGGAAGGTCAGGAAAAGAAGTATCTGTGTATATACATATATATAAATAACGATGGGCGGAATCTTACCATGATTTGGCAAAGTGTCAGGCTCAGAATGAAAATTGGCGTGTATCTCGCCAGTTGCACAGACCAGTTTCTCTCCAGATATTGAGCCTCTTAGAGAAATAAAATCAGGCATCATTTATGCTATCACTCTGGCAGAGGTGGGCCTCATTGAGCCAGAACTGGCTCTACATAGATCCGGGCGCAATTTTAAAAACACACCCCGATCATCACAGCAACCTAACGGCCGCCGAGCCCCAATCACAGAGGTATTTGGGGTTCACCTCCCAGCCAACAACATTCATCGTCGGCCTCCCCTTTCCACTCAACAATCTTCGGCAGCACACCACCCCCTCCCCACCACCAACACAATGGAAGTGACGCCGGCACTCCAGACCACCCACCCAGAGTCCACTCTTGCCTCCCACCTCACATAAATGTAACCCCCACCCCATGAGGCTCCCACTCGGGCCAGCCCCTGGACTTTTCCCCGGAATTGCCAACCTGTGCCAGGGCATGTCCTTCTACCCCCACGGGGGCTATATGCATGCCTGCGCCCCTGGAGGAATCCCCTGTCAGCTTCTTGTCTGGCAAAACTTATTGTGTACCTCACCGACATGAGGGGGGTTCATGTGGCAGGGGCCTGCTAATAACATTGAAATTGATGCATAACTATTGAAATGAGTTCACATCCTTTGTGGGCATGAACCTCATGACACTGCCAGAAAGTGGCATAAAAATAAGGAAACACGATCTCTCCTGTGATAATTGTATTTCCTGAATCTCATTGGATTTACTGCCTGCGTTGCCAATCCCACGCACAGCTGGTGCTGGTTCAAGATTGCCGCCAATGTGTGATTATTGAACATGCACATACTCACTTGTGCCAGCTGAATACCGATGTGCAAATTGAAATTCTTCCACTCCACAATACCCTTCAACTAGGGAATCTTGCCTCTGCATGTCACAGGCAAAAATTTTGCAAGAACAGCAAAATACAGCCAAATTGTTAAAAAGCAAAAGCACTCACATTTGAGCAGGACAGGATCAAAGAGATAGTGAAGAGAACAAAGGCCAGGAGAACCTCTGAGGTGCACAGAGAGCTCACACTAAATGAGGGCGAGGAAGATTGCTAAAATTGGCTAGTAGGACAAAGGGAAAGGCAGAGAAACCTATCAGTGCTAAAGGATGTTGAGAAAGACTGTCAGCATAATTAAGGAAGGAGATAAATGCTGTCAGGATTACTTCAGGAAAGAGGGAAAGTGACCCAGCAGTAAGTGAGAGGGAAGAGTGCCTGCATTAATTAAGAGGAGAATGACTGTTGACACAAGTAGGCTTCCATTAGCACTGCAATGAAGTTTCTGTGAAAAGCCCCTAGTCGCCATATTCTGACGCCACAGAGGGAGGTTTCAGAATGTCCAATTTACTTAACAGCACGTCTTTGGGGACGTGTGGGAGGAAACCGGAGCACCCGGAGGAAACCCACGCAGATACGGGGAATATGTGCCGAATCCACACAGACAGTGAACCTAGCCGGAAATCGAACCTGGGACCGTGGAGCTGTGAAGCAACAGTGCTACCCATTGTGCTACCGTGCTGCCCCTTGAGTTTCTCGAGATCTTTAAAATGGAAAAAAAAGCAAAGTGAGCATTGATCCTCTGGACAATGTGTTAATCGTAGAGAATGCAGAAATGGCAGACAAAATGAACAAAATGAATTTTGCTTCTATCTTCACTATGGAGGATACAATAAACATTCTAGCAATAGCTGTAAATGAAGAGGTGGAAGGGAGAGGGGAACTTGGTGAAAATACCATCATTATGGCAATGGTACAGAAAACACTGATGAAGCTGTGGGCTGGCAAGTCACCAGCTCATGATCCTAGGGTCTTAAAAGAGATTGCAAATGAGGTAGATGCGTTGGTCATAATTTTCCAAAATTCACTCGATTCTCGAAAGGTTCCATCAGACTGGAAAGTAGCAAATATAACCATTTAATTCAAGAAGGGAGGGAGGCAGGACATCAGAAACTATCGGCCAGTTTGGTTGATGTCTGACATGGAGAAGGTGCTGGAATCAACCATTTAGCTGTGGATCAAGGGGAAGCTGTAGTAAGAACCATAGAAACCACAGTGCTGTACAGTACAGTGCCCTGTCAGCCCATCGAGTCTGCACTCTGAAAGAGCATCCTATCTAGACCCACCCCCCTGCTCGACCTAGACATCCTACATAGATCCACTCCCCCACCCTATCCCTGTCAACCCATCTACTCTGCAAATGTTTGGACACGAAGGGACAATTTAGCATGGCCAATCCACCTAACCTGCACCTCTTTGGACTGTGGGAGGAAACCGGATCACTAGGAGGAATCCCACGCAAACAAGGGAAGAATATGCAGACACCGCACAGTCACCCAAAACTGGAATTGAATCTGGGTCCCTGGCGCTGTGAGGCAGCATTATTAACCACTGTGCCACCCTGGGTTGGGCATGGACTTCTCCAAGCCCGCTTGAATTTCTGGACCTCTGGGCCGAAATACACATGGGCGAGAATTGGTGGAGGTATTTCCCAGCATGACCCTGATACAGTGGACCACGCAGTGGGCCAAGGGGTAACTACTTAGAGGAGTTGACCCGAAGTCCATTAGAGGACCAACCTCCATCTTCCCGCCGCACAATGCAAATCCTGCCCGCTCACTCCCACTGGCCCCCGCCACCAGAGACCTCTCAGAAGTGAGACACCCACCAGAGATTCCCCTCATTACAGAGACCACCCATTACAGAGGTACCCCGTGAAAAAAGACTCCATAAGAGGGATCACCACCAGAGAATCCCCATTATAGTGACCCTCACCACAGAACCCCAGTAAGAGAGACCAGAGACCCCCAATGCAAAGACCAGCCACCAGAGACCCCCATCAACAGGGACCCATCTCAATGAGATCCCCACCAGAAACAACCTCCCCTCCTCGTTAAAGAGACCACTCCTTGGAAGCCACCCCATTACAGAGACTCCTGCCTGGAAGCACCCGATTACAGGGACCCCTGCCCAAAGCACCCCATTACAGAGGCCCCTGCCTGAAAGTATCACATTACAGAGACCCCTGCCTGGGGGGCTTCTGGACAGGGTCTCTGCAACGTGTTGGGGGGGGGGGGCTTCCAGGGAGGGTCATTGTAATGGGGGTATTTCTGGTGAGGGTCTCTGTAATGGTGGGTCTCTGGTGGGGGTATCTGAAATGGGGAGTCTCTGTAATCGGGGACTCTCTATTGGGGGTATCTGGTGGGAGTGCTCTCTGGTGGGGAGTACCTCTTATGGGGAGTTACTGGTGGGGTGCCCCTATTATGGTCTCTGTATCAGATGGAATCTCCCTCGCACTTTGTGGGGAGGGGTTAGAAATCCTGTGGTTTTGTTGAGGGTGAACCCGGCTGCCGGATCTCGCTATCGAGCCACTTGCTCAAATGGCCACCCAAGAGCAGGATTCACGGCAGAATCCCTCGCAGTCCCTGCCATACATCCCTCGCAGTCCTGCAAGGGATGGAGAAATCGCCTCTGGATTTGCACTCGCAGCGCGAGCACAAAATGAGTGATGATTCATCTCCAGTAGGAGTACATAATCGGCCAAATGGAGAATTCCAGCCGATGGTGGTGAAGCAATGATCCCTGTGCCAGATTGGGTAGACCCATCCAATATTGTGCTTTGGGCCTCATTGATACCGTATCTGCCGGGAGGCTTAAGACAACCTGTTGATGACGATATCTGAAGAGATTGATCCATGACAACTGCCTGCAGGTAGGTCTTGAGAAATGAGAGGTGTTTTAAGTTGCAACCTGTTTTGGAAAAGATCCAACTGCAGGCCCTTCTCTAACCTTTCTTTCTTCTCGGAGGTCCTTGAATGTGTTGTCCCACCCAGTTCAGTTCCAATCACAATCAAAACTTTTGACTTGAAACTCCTGCTTCCACTTTGCCAACAATTCCTGACCCCACTCAAGACACACCTATCCATTCTGTTCTGCCATATAGATTCAAATTGTCACTTCTGGTTACGGCTGTGCGGAGCTAAGCCGCACGTTTTGCAGCTCCCGCTTTAATAGGACTTGTGGGCTCTTTTAAGTGCCCCAAACGGCGCTGATTCGACGATTCCCGGTGGATAAAGGGGTCTGGAGCAAAACCCCCCGGGATTTATGGTGCGGACTCGAAGTGGGGCGAGGAGAAAAATGGCAGCAGCTCCCCTGGAAAAGCGGGGGAAGGTGGACAAAATGGCGGCCGGTGGAGCCCCTGAGGAGTGGAGGCAGTGGGCGGAGGAGCAACAGGCGGCCCTTCTGCGATATTTTACGGAGCTGAAAGGGTGTTGCTGGAATCCCTGAAGGTAATGACTAGTAAGCTGCTGGAGACCCAGACAATTCAGGGTGCAGCGACACTTGAGTTGCAGCAGCAGGCCTCTGAGCACGAGGATGAGGTTTCAGCCCTCGTGGGGAAGGTGGAGATGCACGAGGCGCTTCACAAAAAGTGGCAAGATCGGTTCGAGGAGATGGAGTTTCGATCACGGAGGAAGAACTTGCGGATACTGGGCCTCGAGGAGGGGCTGGAGGGTTCGGACCTGCCGGCCTATGTGGCCGTGATGCTGAACTCGCTGGTGGGGGCAGGATCCTTCCATCTGCCCCTGGAGCTGGAGGGGACCCACAGAGTACCGGCCAGGCGGCCTAAGGCGAATGAACCCCCGCGGGCGGTGCTGGTGCGGTTCCATCGGTTCAGTGACCAGGAGTGTGTTCTGCGATGGGCCAAGAAGGTGAGGAGCAGCAAGTGGGAGAATTCGGTAGTGCGTGTCTACCAGGACTGGAGTGCGGAGGTGGCTAAGCGGAGGGCCGGGTTCAACTGGACGAAGGTGGTGCTCCACAGGAAAGCAGGTGAAGTTCGGCATGCTGCCGCCTGCGCACCTGTGGGTCACCTACAAGGACCGGCATTACTATTTTGAGTCCCCGGAGGATGCGTGGGCCCTTGTGCAGGCTGAAAAGTTGGACTCGAACTAGAGATTGGGGGCTGTGGGAGTTTTTTTATTTCTGTATCACTGTTTAGGCTGTTGCTGGTTATTCTGTTTGTTTCTGTTTTTTCTCTCGCTTTCGGATGATGTTGGTTATGGTTTTGTGTTTTAAGGGGGGTATTGGGGTTTGTGGTTGATCTGTGTTTTTGTTTGTACGGAGTTGGTGGATGGGTTGGGACTGCTGTTTGGGAGCTGCGTTGGGGGGGGTGGGGTGGGGCAGTGTGAAAGCGCGGGCTTTTCTCTGGTTTCCCGCACTGCGGGATGAGGGGGTGGAGCTGGTGGCAAGGGGCGTAGTTATCAGCCCCGTTTTCCCACGCTGAAGCGGTGCCAAGGAGCTGATGCAGGGGAAGAGGGGTGACCTCATATCGGGAAGGGTCGGAGTTAGGGCGGGAGCTGCCGGGGTCAGCAGAAGTCAGCTGGCTCACGGGAGTACTATGGAGGGAGCGTCGCAGCTAGGAGGGGACCTAGCCTGGGAGGGGGGGGGGGGGGGGGGGGGGGGGGGGGATACCGGGTTGCTGCTGGAATGGCCAGGGAGGAGCTGGTGTGGGTCGGGGGGTCGGGGTGAGGTTCTATCGCCGTGGGAAACGGGCCGATTGGGTGCAGGCAAGAGGCGAGCAGTCGATGGGCTATGGCTAGTCGACGGGGGAGGGGGGCGGGGTGCCCCCTGATCCGGCTGATTACGTGGAACGTTTGGGGGTTGAATGGGCTGGTTAAACGGGCCCGGTGTTTTCACATCTGAAGGGGCTGAAGGCGGACGTGGCCATGCTCCAGGAGACCCACCTGAAGGTGGCGGACCAGGTCCGTCTGAGGAAGGGGTGGGTGGGGCAGCTATCCATTCAGGGCTCGACTCGAAGAAACGGGGAGTGGCGATCCTGGTGGGGAAGAGGGTGGCGTTTGAGGCGTTTGAGGTGGTGGCTGATAGTGGCGGCAGATATGTGATGGTGAGCGGTAAGCTGCAGGGGGAGATGGTGGTGTTGGTAAATGTGTACTCCCCAAATTGGGATGATGCTGGTTTCATGAGGCGTATGTTGGGCCGCATTTCTGGCCTGGAGGTGGGGGGCTTGATCATGGGGGGGGGACTTCAATACGGTGCTGGATCCCCTACTGGATCGTTCTAGTTCAAGGACAGGCAGTAGGCCGGAGGCGTCCAAGGTGTTGAGGGGGTTTATGGACCAGATGGGAGGAGAGGATCCCTGGAGGTTTGGGAGGCCGAGGGCTCGGGAGTACTCTTTTTTCTCCCATGTGCACAGGGTTTATTCCCGCATTGATTTCTTTGTTCTGAGTAGGGGACTGGTCCTGAGGGTAGAGGAAGCCGAGTATTCAGCTATTGCGATTTCGGACCATGCTCCGCATTGGGTGGATCTGGAGATGGGGGAGGTGCGGGACCAGTGCCCGCTTTGGCGTCTGGACGTGGGGTTGTTGGCTGATGAGGAGGTGTGTAGGAGGGTCCGGGGATGTATCGAGAGGTGCCTCGAGGTCAATGATACTGGGGAGGTACAGGTGGGGATGGTGTGGGAGGCTCTGAAGGCAGTGATTAGGGGGAGCTGATCTCCACCCGAGCCCATAGGGAGAGGGGGGAGAGGAGGGAGAGGAAGAGACTGGTGGGGGAGCTGTTGAGTGTAGATAGGAGATACGCGGAGGCCCTGGAAGAGGGATTGCTGGGGGAGCGGCGTAGCCTGCAGGCCAAGTTTGATTTATTGACCACCAGAAAGGCGGAGACACAGTGGAGGAAGGCGCAGGGAGCGGTCTACGAATATGGGGAGAAGGCGAGCAGGATGCTGGCGCATCAGCTTCGTAAGCGGGACGCGGCTAGGGAGATTGATGGAGTGAAGGATAGGGGTGGGAATGTGGTGCGGCAGGGGGCAGAGGTCAATGAGGTCTCTAGGGACTTCTACAAGGAACTGTACCCGTCGGAGCCGCCGGTAGTGGGAGGGGGAATGGAGAGCTTTTTGGACAGGCTGCGATTTCCAAGGGTGCAGGAGGAGCAGGTGGAGGGACTGGGGGCGCCGATCGAGTTGGAGGAGCTGGTCAGAGGGATTGGCCACATGCAGTCGGGGAAGGCGCCGGGACCGGATGGGTTCCCGGTTGAATTTTATAATAAATACGCGGACCTGTTGGGCCCCCTGTTGGTTAGGACCTTTAACGAGGCATGGTTGGGGGGGGGGGGGGGGGTTTTGCTCCCGACGATGTCTCGGGCGCTGATTTCCCTGATCCTGAAGCGTGATAAGGACCCCTTGCATTGCGGATCACACAGGCCAATTTCACTCCTGAATGTGGATTCCAAGTTGCTGGCGAAGATCTTGGCCACTAGAGTAGAGGACTGTGTGCCGGGGGTGGTACATGAAGATCAGACGGGTTTTGTGAAGGGGAGGCAGCATAACACTAACGTGCGAAGGCTGCTAAATGTGATAATGATGCCGGCAGCAGAAGGAGAGGCGGAGATTGTGGTGGCATTGGATGCAGAGAAAGCCTTTGACAGGGTTGAGTGGGGGTACTTGTGGGAGGTGTTGGAGAGGTTCGGGTTTGGGGTGGGGTTTAGTAAATGGGCGAGGTTGCTGTACGAGGCCCCGATGGCGAGTGTAGCGACAAATGGGAGGAGGTCCGAGTACTTCAGGCTCCACCGTGGGACGAAGCTGGGGTTCCCCCTGTCCGTCTTGCTTTTTGCGTTAGCAATTGAGCCTCTTGCCATGGCTCTCAGGGAGTCGGGGAGGTGGAGGGGTTTGGTGCAAGGTGGGGAGGAGCACTGAGTGTCACTGTATGCAGACGACTTGCTGCTGTATGTAGCAGACCCGGTGGGGGGAATGCCGGAGGTGATGGAGATTCTTGCTGAGTTTCGGAGTTTCTCGGGCTATAAATTGAACCTGGGCAAGAGTGAGCTGTTTGTTGTACACTCGGGAGTTCAGGAGGAGGGGATTGGTAGGCTCCCGCTAAAGAGGGCAGTGAGGAGTTTTAGGTACCTGGGGGTTCAGGTGGCTAGGAGCTGGGGGACTCTGCACAAGCTTAATTTTACTAGGTTGGTGGAGCAGAATTTAAAAGGTGGGACATGCTGCCGTTGTCGTTGGCGGGTAGAGTATAGTCCGTTGAAATGACGGTGCTCCCGAGGTTTTTGTTTTTGTTTCAGTGCCTCTCCATTTTCATTCCGAGGACCTTTTTTAGGAGGGTGAATAGCAGCATTCTGGGATTTGTTTGGGCGCATGGGACTCCGAGGGTAAGGAGGGTCTTTTTGGAGTGGGGCAGGGATAGAGGGGGGCTGGCGCTGCCCAACCTCTCTGGGTACTATTGGGTGGCTAACGTCTCGATGGTACGTAAGTGAGTAATGGATGGGGAGGGGGCAGCATGGAAATGGATGGAGATGGCGCCCTGTGGAGGCATGAGCCTGAAGGCACTGGTAACGGCGCCGTTGCCGCTCCCTCCAACGAGGTACACTACAAGCCCGGTGGTGGCGGCTACCCTCAAAATTTGGGGGCAGTGGAGGCGACACAGAGGAGAAGTAGGGGGCTCGGTGGCGGCCCCGTTGCGGGGGAACCACCGGTTTGTCCCAGGGAACATGGATGGCGGGTTTCTGGGGTGGCACAGGGCGGGCATTAGGAAGTTGGGAGACCTGTTCATCGACGGGAGGTTTGCGAGCCTGGGTGAGCTGGAGGAGAATTTTGAGCTCCCCCCCGGGGAATATGTTCAGGTACCTTCAGGTCAAGGCGTTTGCTAGGTGACAGGTGGAGGGGTTCTCTTTGCTGCCCCCGTGGGGGGGTATGGGATAGGGTGCTTTCGTCGGTGTGGGTCGGGGATGGGAATGTGTCTGACATCTACCAGGTGATGCAGGAGGTGGAGGAGGCGTCGGTAGAGGAGCTGAAGGCTAAGTGGGAGGTGGAGCTGGGGGAGCAGTTTGAGGGGGGGACATGGGCGGACACCCTGGAGAGGGTGAACTCCTCCTCTTCATGTGCGAGGCTTAGCCTAATCCAGTTCAAGGTACTGCACAGGGATTATATGTCCGGGACGAGGATGAGCAAGTTTTTTTGGGGGGAGGACTGGTGCATTAGGTGTTCGGGGAGCCCAGCGAACCATGCCCATATGTTTTGGGCATGCCTGGCACTGGGGGAATTCTGGTAGGGGGTGGCGAGGATGGTGTTGAGGGTGGTAGGGTCCAGGGTCAAGCCAGGCTGGGGACTCGCGATATTTGGGGTTGGGGTGCAGCCGGGAGTGCAGGAGGCGAAAGAGGCCGATGTTTTGGCCTTTGCGTCTCTAGTAGCCCGGCGGAGGATCTTGCTGCAGTGGAAAGATGCGAGACCTCCGAGTGTGGAGACCTGGATCAATGACATGGAGGAATTCATTCAGCTGGAGAGGGTCAAATTCGCCCTGAGGGGGTCGGTACAAGGGTTCTTTAGGAGGTGGCAGCCTTTCCTTGACTTTCTAGCTCAACGATAAGGAACTAGGTCAGCAGCAGCAGCAACCCGGGGGAGATGGGGGGAAAGGGGGGGGGGGGGGGGGATCTCAGGAGGGTATTGTTTAAGTTAATTTGCTTATTGTTAATTTATTTTGTTGTTTATTGGGTTGGGGGGGGGTTGTTATATGCGTTGTTACGGGTGCTGGGGGTGTTTATTATTGTTATTGTTATTATTGTTCTGTTGATATATATTTTTCAAAAAATTCCAATAAAAATTATTTAAAAAAAAAATAGATTCAAATTGTCCAGAAATTCTTACCATCCTCATATCTGCCACTCCTCTAATTTATTCAAAATTCGTACTCCTCTCCTAAACCAAATTATAAATTTAATTCATCCTTGCCCTTGTTTATCTACACTGGCTCTTTGTGCCTGCACATTGGAGTTAAAATGTTCATTATAATCTTCAAATCCCCCTGCACCCTCTCACCACCCCATTTCTTCACCTTCCTCCAGGCAACATCTGTTCCCTCCAGTCTCCCAACAATGGCTTACATTCTCTCCCTCTCTTTGATCCACCATTCATGGAAGAACCTTCAGATATGCTGGCCTCACTCTCTAAAAAGGCAGCACAATAGCACGGTGGTTAGCACAATTGATTCACAGCTCCAGGGTCCCGCGTTCGATTCCCAGCTTGGGTCATGTCTGCGCAGAGTCTGCACGTTCTCCCAGTGTCTGCGTGGGTTTTCTCCGGGTGCTCCCGTTTCCTCCCACAGTCCAAAGATGTGCAGGTTAGGTAGATTGGCCACGCTAAATTGCCCTTAGTGTCCAAAAAAATGTTAGGTGGGGTTACTGGATTATGATGATAGGATGGAGGTGTGGGGTGTTCTTTCCAAGGGTCGTTGCAGACTCGATGGGCTGAATGGCCTCCTTCTGCAATGTAAATTCTATGTCTATGTCTAAAAATACCTCTAATTCTCCCTGGCTTTCCATTTTAATGTCTGCCTTTAAAACCCTTTGAAAACATAGTTTCTGGCCAAAGTTCAGGCTCCTAAACCCCCATTGGCTCACACTCCTTTTCTTTTACTTCCTTTCTCTGTTCATTCGCCCTATAAACCTCCTTGGATCTTTTCCACATGAAGATTTTTTTTCCCAGAAAGTTGTAATACTAATCGTGGTAACAAAGGGGGCCGACTAAACTGATTTTGAAATTCAGTATTCTGATTTCCAAATTGAGAAGATGACATCTTGGTCAAGCTCAATCTAAAGTAGAGAAGCGCATATCAACTGTAAAACTAATGAGAACATATCCAAAATATATAATATGAAACTGGCTGAACAAAAGATTTCAAATATGTGAAGGAAATTAAAGACTCCAATGCTATCTTGGTGACTAGGTAGTGTCCATAACCTGAAATTTTAGCCTTGTGGTGTTCTCATTAATTTTCATTATATTTTTCTGCATGTAATAAGATCCAAGTGTCATGAGAATGTCGCTTTAAGAAATGTTTGGCTGCTCATGTTACTGCAGTGATGTCAGGGTGTGGGTGGAGCTGAGCTCTGGTTCTGCATTTTAGTTTCACTTTGAGAAAAGCTTGGGTGTGTCTGTCTTTTTGATTTTGTTTTGCAGTGGGTTGCAGTTGAAGTCAGGCAAAGCATCTATAATGTTGACCTCCCTGCCATGAAGGACTATCTCTTAATCATTTGGTGAATTCAGCATTATAAATGTTTTCAGTATTGAATGTCAACTCTGATGTGCTTCTGTTTAAAGGTTTGTTAAGTCTTTTGGTTGTTAAAAGGACAGCTTAAAGGATTACTTAGTGTTGTATTCTTTGGGGGTTATCTTTAATGGTCACTAAGATATTCACTGTTTGTTTTAAAAGGGTTAACTTGAGTTCATAGAATAAACATTGTTTTGTTTTTAAAAAGTACTGGTCCATTTCTGCTGTTCCTTGGCTGCAAAGTGAGCCGTGCGCTCCCCATACCACAATCTATTAAAAGTTGTGAGTCAGGTGAACTCCTTGATACACTTTGGGATTCTCTAAACCCTGACCCATAACAACTGGGGGTTCAAGGGGGATAAAAGTCTATCTATTATATTGGCTTAGTGAACTTAAAGACAGTGAGGGGTGAGCATGTTGTGGTTGCTTTTCAGGTGTGGTATTTTAGTTTTAAGTGAGGAGTGTGTTGTGGACAATGGCTCTTTCAGAGGCTCAGAAGTTTTTGGGGGTGGAGACGGTCACACGCAGTACCTTCCGGACAGAGACTAAAAGCAGACTGTTAGATTTGGCAAAAACATTGCAGTTAACATTACCTGACACAATGCAAAAAGATGAGGTAATTATGGCGATGGTTAAGCATTTAAAGTTGCCTAAGATACAGTTTGACTCATTGGAAATGGCAAAAATTCAGTTACAAATTAAACAAATGGAACATGAGAAAGAATTAAAGCAGCTTGAATACGTAAGAGAGGAAAAAGAAAAAGAGAGAGAGATAGAGAGGACAAAGAAAAGGAGAGAGAAGAAAGGAGGAAAGAAAGAATAGCCCTAGCAGAACAAAAAGAAAAGGACAAGGAGATACAGATCAGGTAAAAAGATGAAGAGAGAGAGTTTGAACTTCAGAAAATGGCAATGAAACATGACAGTCAGTTAAAAATTGGCAGACGTAAAGCGAAACATACAGTTGGACAATAGTGATGAGGATGGTGAGACAGAGCGTCATAGTCGAAGGCGTGGTGGGGATCTATTTAAATATGTCCAAACATTGCCAAGGTTTGACGAGAAGGAGGTAGAAGCCCTTATCATTTCATTTGAGAAGGTAGCTAAACAAATGAAATGGCCACAAGACATGTTGGTATTACTGATTCAAACAAAGCTGGTAGGTAGGGATAGTGAAGTGTTTGCATCACTACCGGAGGAGGGATCTGGGACATATGAGGTGAAAAAATTCATCTTAGGTGCATATGAACTAGTGCCTGAAGCTTACAGACAAAGGTTTTGAAATTTAAGGAAAGAATTTGGCCAAACATACCTGGAGTTTGAAAGGCTCAAAAAGAGAAATTTTGAGAGGTGGATAAGGGCTTTGAAAATAGACCAAACGTATGAAGCTTTCAGAGAAATTATACTTTTGGAGGAGTTTCAAAATTCAATTCCTAATGTAGTGAGAACTCATGTGGAAGAGCAGAGTGTTAAAACTGCGAGATTAGCAGCAGAAATGGCAGATGATTATGAATTAATTAATAAATCAAATCTTGGTTTCCAACATCAGTTTCAGCCTGTGAGGGATAGAAACTGGGGATATGAGAAATACTCCAGTGGTAAAGGTAAAGGTGATCTGATGGTAGATAATAAGGAGAGTGTACCGCAGATTTTTTTTAAAATCCAGGAGGGTGGAAATGAAATTAAAAGTTTCAAATGTTTTCACTGCAATAAACTAGGCCATGTAAAGTCACAGTGTTGGTGGTTGAAGAAAAGCTCTGGGAAGGCTGATGTGGAAAAACAGGATTAGACAGTGGGGTTTGTTAGAGTGGTAAAGGAAAGCCCAAGGGAAGTGAAGGAGGTGCAAAAGATTGTACAGACTGTTCAAGAGGTGATTGATAAGAAGGTGCCAGATGTCTTTACTTGTGTGGGTCAAGCTTACTCATGTGTATCATGAGGAGCAGGTGAAGAAGTCACAATTTAAGAGATACGGGAGCTAGTCAATCTTTAATGATAAGAGATGAAAAGTTATGTAGGTTGGGGAGAATGTTGCCAGAAAAGGTGGTAATATGTGGAATTCAGGGTGAGAGGAGTAGCATTCCATTATATAAGGTAAGGTTGGAAAGTCCAGTGAAGAGTGGTGAAGTGGTAGTAGGAGTAATAGAGAAACTATCTTGTCCAGGAATACATTTTATCTTGGGTAATGATATAGCTGGATCGCAAGTGGGAGTGATGCCTACTGTGGTTGATAAGCCAGTGGAAAAATCAGACAACTGAAGTGTTGAAGGATGAATATCTTGGGATTTTTCCGTATTGTATAGTAACAAGGTCGCAAAGTCACAGGTTAAGACAAGAGGGGAAATCAAAGAGTGAAGATGAAGTTGAAGTGCAATTACCCGAAACGATTTTTGATCAGATGGTTGAAAAAGAACAAGAACAGGTGGAGGATGAGGCAGATATTTGTAGTTCAAGAAAATTGGCAGAGTTACAACAGAATGATATAAAAATAAAACGGATGTATCAGAAAGCATATACGGAAGAGGAATCTGAGTGTATACCAGAGTGTTATTACTGTAAAAGTGATGTCTTGATGAGAAAATGGAGACCTTTACATATGCAGGCGGATGAGAAGCAGCAGAAGTTCATCAAGTAGTATTGCTGGTAGGGTATAGAAAGGAGGTGTTGCGAGTTGCATGAGGTACCAGTGGAAGGTCATTTGGGGATAAGGAAAATTCAAGCTAAAATCCAGAAACGTTTTTATTGGCCTGGACTACATAAAGATGTAATTACATTTTGTCAATCATGTCACAAATGTCAAGTGATAGGGAAACCTCAAGCAGTGATAAAACCAGCGTGCTTAATACCCATTCCAGCATTTGAGCAACCTTTTACAAGTGTCCTAATTGATTGCGTAGGACCGCTTCCTAAAATGAAAAGTGGGAACATCTTTTGACTATAATGGATATGTCTACTAGGTTTCCAGAGGCCATTCCAGTACATAATATTACAGCTAAAAAGATTGTGGAGGAGTTACTTAAATTCTTTACTAGATATGGACTACCCACAGAAATACAATCGGATCAAGGATCAAATTTTATCTCAAGGTTATTCAAAGAAGTAATGGATAGTTTAGGGATAAAACAATTAAATCAACTGCATACCATCCAGAATCGCAGGGAGCATTAGAAAGGTGGCATCAGACATTAAAGACAATGTTGAGGGCTTATTGTCAAGATTATCCAGAGGATTGGGGTAAAGGAATTTCATTCGTACTGTTTTCAATTAGGGATGCACCTAATGAGTCAATCAAATTTACTCCTTTTGAACTAATTTTTGGTCATGAGGTAAGAGGACCACTTAAATTGATTAAGGAAAAATTGGTGGGTGAGAAATTGGAGATTATATTATTGGATTACGTGTCAAATTTTAGGGAATGGTTAAATAGGGCAGGTGAATTGGCCAGACAACATTTGAAAGTTGCACCAAATGTGACGAAACGGGTCGCGGACAAGAAATCCAAAGTTCATAGTTTTGCCAGTGGAGATATAGTTTTAGTGTTGATACCAGTGGTAGGTGAGCCTTTACAAGTTAGGTTTTTTGGACCTTATCAGATTGAAAGGAAATTAAGTGAGGTGAATTATGTGGTAAAAACGCCAAATAGAAGGAAGACTCACCGAGTGTGTCATGTGAATATGCTTAAAAGGTACTTTGAAAGGGAAGGAGAAAAAAGGAGGAGCTTTTAATGATTCTAATTCAAAGTGACGAACCAAATCCAGATGACTGTGAATTTGACATACCTCAAATTAAATTGGAAAATGAGGATGTTCTTAAAAATTGGGATAAATTGTTGAGTTACCTTCCAGAGGAAAAACGAACTGACTTGAAAGAGTTATTGATATCACATGGGCAAGTTTGTGGAGATAAATTGGGAAGTACTAAAATGGCTATACATGATGTAGATGTGGGAAATGCTGTTCCAATCAAACAACATCCATATAGACTTAATCCTTTAAAATTGGCACAGGTTAACATAGAGATTGAGAGTATGCTTAAAAATGGCATAATTGAAGTGGGAATCAGCCAATGGAGCTCACCCATAGTGATGGTACCTAAACCAGATGGTACCCAACGGTTGTGTGTGAACTATAGAAAGGTTAATGCAGTTGCAAGAACGGACTCTTATTCTAACCAACGTTTGGAGGATTGCATTGAGAAAGTGAGACAATCAGCTTTTATTTCCAAACTGGATTTACTTAAATGTTACTGGCAGGTACCTTTATCCGAAAGGGCAAAGGAGATTTCAGCTTTTGTGACTCCAGATGGTATATACAAATTCAAAGTTATGCCATTTGGCATGAAAAATGCCCCAGCCACATTTCAACGGTTAACTAACAAAGTCGTTTCGGGATCACCCAATTGGGCAGTATACATCGACGATCTGGTAATTTTCAGCCCGACATGGAAAGACCATTTAAAACATCTGATGGAGTTATTCGATCGACTTCAGGAGGCGGGTTTGATGATAAACCTAGCCAAAAGTGAATTTGGAAAAGCCCAAGTCACTTTCCTTGGCCATGCAATCTGACAGGGTCGAATGGTCCCAAGGGATGTGAAACCAACAGTTATTGAGGAGTTTTCAATACCCGCAAGACAAAGGGAAATAATGCGATTTCTTGGCATGACTTGTGCAAATATTTTGTAGCGTGATTGCTCCACTGATAGACCTGTTTCAGAAACATCGCAAATTTCAATGGACAGCGGACTTTCAACAGGCATTTGACTGCCTGAAAGCTGTGATTACCAATGATCCTGTGTTGGAGTATTAGAAGGGACTCTGTGATCAGATTGAACTAAAGTATCTGACTTTAAAGCGAAATGCCGAGGCATAGAGAAATGGGCGGATCGTGCAGCGACCTTCTTGTTCAAAGGGACTGTCAATCGAGAAGGATTTCATTTGGAGGAAGGACGGGGAAAAAAGGACTATATTATTATACCTGTTTGCGTGTGTTGTTTTTTGAAACGATAAAGTATATTTACTGTGTGCATTTCTTAAATGATGGTGAAAAGGTGAAAAATGAAACCATCTTGAAGTTGATGGTTTATTTTTTTTTCTTGGGAGAGGTGTCACGAGAATGTCGCTTTAAGAAATGTTTGGCTGCTCATATTACTGCAGTGATGTCAGAGTGTGGTTGGAGCTGAGCTCTGGTTCTGCTTTTTAGTTTCACTTTGAGAAAAGCTTGATTGTGTCTGTCTTTTTGGTTTCGTTTTTCTGTGTGTTGCAGCTGAAGTCAGGCAAAGCAGCTATACTGTTGATCTCCCTGCCATGAAGGACTATCTCTTAATCATTTGGTGAATTCAGAATTATAAATATTTTCAGTATTGAATGTTTACTCTGATGTGCTTCTGTTTAAAGGTTTGTTAAGTCTTTTGAATGTTAAAAGGACAGCTTAAAGGATTACTTAGTGTTGTGTTCTTTGGGGGTTATCTTTGAATTAATGGTCGCTAAGATATTCACTGTTTGTTTTAAAAAGGTTAACTTGAGTTTACAGAATAAACATTGTTTTGGTTTTAAAAATACTGGTCCATTTCTGCTGTTCCATACCTGCAGAGTGAGCCGTGTGCTCCCCATACCACAATCTATTAAAAGTTGTGGGTCAGGTGAACTCCATGATACACTTTGGGATTCTCTAAACCCTGACCCATAACAAAAGCAATAAAAG
Organism: Scyliorhinus canicula; assembly: GCF_902713615.1. NCBI lineage: Eukaryota > Metazoa > Chordata > Chondrichthyes > Carcharhiniformes > Scyliorhinidae > Scyliorhinus > Scyliorhinus canicula. The sequence continues at coordinate 70,127,559 of NC_052152.1, forward strand.
ATGAGCAAAAAATGGGAAACCAATGATATATGCAACATTTCAAGACGGCAGTTCACCACTTCAAGGGCAATTAGTGATGGCCAAGCCAGCAATGCCCACATTCCGTCAATGCTTTTTCAAAAAATGTCTGAGAAAGCAAAATAAATATTCAAAATAAAAGAATAACTGCAAGATAAGAATTGGAGAGAAGTGCTTCATAAAAAGGCTAGTTAAGGGGAGGAACATGAAGAAGATACCTCATTTTCTAAGTGAGGTTAGATATATTGTGTTAACTCCTTCTTACATAAATCTTGTTGGTCTTCATACCGGTTTGGCTCCTTGCTATGTGGAGACAGACTAGCTCTTCAGTCTGATACTTTGTTCATATTGCTCTTTTGTGCTCTGATGTTGATGCATTATTCTTTGTCTCTGGGAGAAACATCAGCTATTAGGTCACTGATATTTTTCACCCCTGTTACAACACCTACGGCAGGCTGGTGCATGTTTTTCAATTTCCTGCTCATGATGTTCCACAGAGATTTCTTTCCAAATTGATAGCCAAGATATGTTACCCCGCAGCACAGTTTGCAAAATCTTCCCAACAATTCTATTGCTATCATTTTGCATTATAACACACATATTGCCAAACATTGAGCTTCATGGTGGATTCTCTAATAGTCTTAAAATGCAAAATGAAAACAGCAGTGATAATATAAAATGGAGGAGGATATAAAAATGCTTACATTTCTAAGTTTCTCAAAATATCCCACAGTTCATTCTTGCTTCAATTTGGGTCTGCACATGTCTCATTATGAAGAGCATCTGCAGCCCCGTAATCCATTATTATCCGGTTGATTACTCTTGCAGATTAAATGCTGATACACAAAGCAATTTGAAATGAAGCCAGTAATGGAGTCAGGTATTAATGGATTCAAGTACTTCCTCATAGCTTCTCTGCTGGAATGAATTTGCATAACAAAATCAAATAGATGGAGAAGCAGAAGACTTTGTTATTCATTTTAGTCACTGTATAAATGTCAAGGTAGAAATTTTATAAAAATAGATTTAGAGTACCCACTTCTTTTTTTCTAATTAAGGGACAATTTAGCATGGCCAATCCACCTAGCCTGCACATATTTTTGGATTGTGGGGGCCAGACCCATGCAAACATAGGGGGAATGCGCAAACTCCACACGAACAGTGACCCACGGCTGGGATCGAACCTGGATCCTCAGCGCCATAAGGCAGCAGTGCTAACCACTGCACCACCATGCCGTGCCAAAGTAGCAGTTAAAACAAGAACAGAATTAATAGTTCTGTGAAGCACAGAATTACTTTCTGATGGAGAATATAACTGGTGGATAAGATGTTTTTGAAATACAGGTTTGAACTTTGAAGAACAATTCAAAGGAGTAATTTTGTTCTGAGACGAACCACTGCTGAATTGTTCCAAACCAGTCACACCCAAGAATGGGCTTTAATTTTTCTGAGTAGCACTTGACTAGCATGTTAACATGAAACTCCTCTGCGCAACATTTTGCCAACTTGTTTTATTTTCCAGGGGTTAACGGTTGTGCTAAATGAGTGCACAAGGAATCATTCAATAACACATTAACCAGCATACTATTAGAAAGTAAACCCCAGAGATTTAAAAAATCTTGATCTGCTGTTATCTAGCTTTAGACTCAACAGGAAAACATCAAAGTTTGAAGGGTTAAATTATAAGAACAGGTCAAACCTAGTTTAACTAAACAAATTTGGGGCAGCACGGTAGCATGGTGGTTAGCATAAATGCTTCACAGCTCCAGGGTCCCAGGTTCGATTCCCGGCTGGGTCACTGTCTGTGTGGAGTCTGCACGTCCTCCCCGTGTGTGCGTGGGTTTCCTCCGGGTGCTCCGGTTTCCTCCCACAGTCCAAAGATGTGCGGGTTAGGTGGATTGGCCATGCTAAATTGCCCATAGTGTCCTAAAAAGTAAGGTTAAGGGGGGGTTGTTGGGTTACGGGTATAGGGTGGATACGTGGGTTTGAGTAGGGTAATCATTGCTCGGCACAACATCGAGGGCCGAAGGGCCTGTTCTGTGCTGTACTGTTCTATGTTCTATGTTCTATGTAAATTAAACCAAGAATGCTGAGGCGTGATTAAATTAAGTTTTGCAGAAAGACAAAGGAATTTGATAGGGTAGATTATAGGAACACTCAGAACGAATAGGCCTAATCTTAATTTTCGAACCAAGCCATTTTAAAAGCAAAATCAGGAAGCAATTTTTCACACAAAAGCCAGTGTAGTTGTAGAACTCTGTCTCCAAAAGGGTGTGGATGCTGGGCCATATAACATTTTCAAGACTGAAATTGATGGATTTTTGTTAGGCAAGGGTATCAAGGGATATGGAACAAAGCTGGGGAAGTGGAGTTGAGCTACAGGTCAGCCACAATCTAATAGAATGGTAGAATAGGCTTGAAGTGATGAATGGCCCACTCCAGTTCCTGTGTTATCATGCATTGAATGATGTGTTCAAGGAATTAATTAGATTTGATTCATCCTGTATTTTATTTTACCAAGTAGCATAACAAGGACATACTTTAGATCTTGAGGTGATTCAGTTCCTAACGCCCATCAATACAATACCACATAATTCAATATTCAAGAGACAGAGAGTATTCTCAGGAAGAGTACAAGATTGATTCTTAGAACTCAAAATGTCCAATAATCTCTTTAAAAACCTCATTAGAATTGATTGCATGGTATTGCAACAGCAGCATAATTATATTATCCACTGCTTTATGCAGTTGACCACGTACAGCTTTTCACCATCCAATCTCAATAATAATGCAGCTCAAAAATCTTAAACTTGAATGAGTACAGTCATAAATGATTAGCCAAGACATAATCAATTAGCATTTTTTGTGGTCAATTAATTGCAAACTGTAACCTGTTTTACCTTACAAATTGGTACTGAACTATCATTTCTCTTCACAAATTGCTTGAATTGTATTACATTCATGGCTTGAATTACTCAGAGGAAAACATAGCAAAAATATGCAATACATTCCCTGTGAGTCGAATCCGATGCGGATCTGCTGACAAATGTGTGTTAAGCCTGGCTTCACGAGAGTTGAAGAGGCCCCATTCCCACATGAATGCATCTCTATGTAACTGGATATGCCTACAAATATGATCTGTCAAAAAAACAGATTTAAATGCCAAATGAAAACACAGGAGTAAATATGTGAACAAGTCTTTATTCAACTTGTTCACACCTTATAATGGCCTGACCTTGTAAAAGGACCGAGCTTTGTGTTCAATAATGTCAGGAGATAGCTCTATAAAAATTCTGGAAACTTTTTCCACTTAGTGTGCTCTCTTTGGACATGAGCGATACAGTCCACTGTGTCATCAATGCATGTTTTCAGTGTTTCACACTGCAGTGCAAAATTCTGGAGCATCGGTACGGCCATTTTGGAGTCAGTGCTGCTGCAATCGTCACACCCTCTTAGTTTAGACAATACCCTGCCTATAATTGGTCCAGCCACCCATCACTGTAGTTGAATTCCACATGTCCCAGCTTCTTTGCCAGGATTGGACCATTGTTGGGAACATCATCTGTTCTGGCTCCCTTGAACCACATTGAGCTTCCTCAATGTCAGGATATGCAGCCATTCTCATTCTCTTCCTTCCTGGAGTAAATCCAACGGTTAAACTGTCACGGGATGTTCACGTTATGTTTCATAATGGTGGACAAGCTCAATGGTGAAATCTTCCGGTATCCACAATGTCTCCTTTCCACTTAGCACCAACGTTTTCCTCTGGCTGTATGAACTTCTCTCCGATAGATAAAATTTTAAACTTTCTCACAAGTTTAGCCCATATTCATAGGTTTTGCATGTCCTTTCACAGAGAGATTTAAAACATCAAATCATGGCTATTCCAGCTGTCCATGATTTTGTGCTAGTGTGGGGTCTAACGTCATTCTGATTGGTCAGCACTGTCAATGAACTAAGGAATGAACTAAGTTGAGTAACATTCATTGATCACGGAGCCTCCATAATAGCTTCCATCTTTATGCTCTTTGTGTAGACCCTTACCATCAATTATATATATTTTTTAGATGTCTGATAGAAATCACATTTATCTTTCCTAACATGTAGCCTGTGCATCTAAAGACCGTTCAGTGTGGCTTCTAAGTATCATAAGTGTTATTGTGCACTGGTGTCAGTTATCAATACATCATCTAGGTAACACTGTACTCCACTCAGGATCTGGTCCATTGATTGTTCAAATAAAGCTGGTGCTGACAGTATTCCAAAAGGCAATCTCCTTGCAGCCGAACAGTCTTTTGAGATTGCTAATGGCGAACAGGTGTTGAGATTCATCTGTCACGTTTATTTTCAGGTAAGCCCGCATGCAATCGGTCAATCTTGCTGAACTTCTATCCTCCTGATAGGCCTGCGAACAAACCTTCAAACAACGGTAGCAGGTATTGATCAACACATCGAACCAGATTGATTGTTGTCTTAAAATCTTCGCAGGTATGAATTGTACCATGCTGCTTCATGACAGGCATAATTGGGGCTTGCCCAATCACTAGTATCGATGGATTGTCACTGTGACCTCATTGCAGTGTTAATGTACACCTACTGTGACATCAATGAAGATTATTATTTAAGAGTCCTATTTCCACAAGTCTCAGTAGTTTCGTTTTGACCTTTGGACATATAACATAGGGTACTGCTCTCACCTTGAGACATTTCAGCTGGCTATTTTCCTTAATCTTCAGGGACACTTTTACTCCTTTCTTGGACCCCGGTGTGTCTTCATAAAACACTGCTGTATTTTTCCATGATGGTCTGTAAATCCAACTTTGCATCACTTAAGCTGTTTACCGCACTTCTGTTCAGTTTAATCCTTTCTAGCCAAGAGTGGTCAAAGAGAGCTGTAAAACCTCCTCGGACAACATGGAGCGGTAGCCCTGCAGCTTGTTCACTTAGCTCAACCTTGACTGTGGTGTAAACACTCAGAGGCACTATTTCCTCAGTTTAAATCCTCATGATCAATATGCTGGCTTCAAAGGCAGGTGATTAAGTTTCCGTTCATAAATGGTCTCAGGAATTATGAAGCTGGAAGAAGCCTCATATCGACCTCCATTTTGATAGGTTGGCCATTCAGTTTTGGGACTACCCAAAAATGGTGTGAACCACCTCAGACTGTGAGTACGTTCAGCATCAGTTCTTCAAAAGAATGAAGTGCATCAGCTTCACTGTGGTTGTTGTTCTTTTCTTCCACATTCTGAATTTTCTTCATTGGATTTGTTTTGTTTCTTCCTTCAAATTAATTCTGTGTCTTCCTTTGAGTGTACTTCTCTGAAGAAGTTATTCTACTCCGGCAAGCTCTTGCTCTGTGGCCAGTTCTGACACAACTTTGATATCGACTGTCCTTGCTCCAGCAATATGCCTGTGAATGGTCCGTTTTTGCAGTGATGCGTCAGTTGTTGGATCGACTTCTTCTGGCCGACAATCAGTTGGTGTATCCCCGTGCTTTCTCCAAGCTGAGAAGCCTCCTCAGCCACAAGCTCCATTGAAACCACAATATCTAATGCAGTCTTTGACTTAGATTTTATTTTATTAATAACATTCTCTGAATGGCTTCATTTTTCCAACCACACAGTAGCAAAGGTGGATAGCACTGTAGCTTCACAGCGCCAGGGTCCCATGTTCGATTCCTGGCTGGGTCACTGTGTGGAGTCTGCACGTCCTCCTCGTGTCTGCGTGGGTTTCCAAAGACGTGCAGGTTAGTTGGATTGGCCATGTTAAATTTCCTTTTGTGTCCAAAAAGTTGGGAGGGGTTGTTGGGTTATGGGGATGAGCCGGAAGTGAGGGCTTAAGTGGATCGGTGCAGACTCAATGGGCCGAATGGCCTCCTTCTGCACTGTATGTTCACACATCAAACAATCTCTAATTGTGTCATCCAATGAGTCACCAAATTCTCAGTGTACTGCAAGTCGCTTGAGGGTTGCGGTGAACTGAACAATATTTCTTCCTTTTAACTGATTCGTTCAATGAAACCTGAACCTCTCCGGAATAATCAAACCCGTTGGTGCATAATGGTCAATTCTTGGTAAGCCTTATCCCCAGGTCTCTCGGGCTGAACCAAGCTTTTTAAGAATTTGATTGTTTTGCTTTCAATTGTACTTCGGAATTCAGGGACTTTAATAACTTCAGAAATCTTGTTGGCTAAAATAATAATGCAATATTTCTGAGCATGACATCCAGTTCCCTGAGTCTTCATCAAATGAGCCCAACGCACCAAAATTTTCCACCATTTTTAATGGTATCGGAATGCTCTCCCTGAAATGAATGGTCTAGTTGACTAAGTTGAATTACAACTTTGTAACAGCTGAAACTTGCATCACAAGCTGCGAGAAACTTTTGTTCTCTGCCCCACTTTACCTGTGTATCTTATTGTATTGCACGTGGCGAGCTCTGCAGCCTGAACTCGGAGTGCAGGTTAAACGCAGTATGATTTTAAAAGCACCTTCTTTTGAATTTTTGCCACAAAACTCTGACCGGTTCAGATGCCAGGTGCAATTTCTGACCTTATGTTAATCTGCTTGATCGATTGAGCTGTTGAAACTATCCTCTGTTCTCGCTACTCCACTCTCGTACATCGACTCTACCTTGACGGTTGAAGTTCGGCTTTCTTTTTCTTCTAATCTGTTCCTCGTCGCCAGTTTTATTTTTGTAAACAGTTGTACCTTTAGACTAACAGTACAAAAGAAATAGATTGCAGATCCATGTGGATTGAAAGCAACATTGAAAGAAGCTTATTTATCAGGGCTTCACTCCACTGCACAAAGGCTGGTACTACACTAGAGTAAAAGCCTGTGAAGTAGCCGATGATGTCACGTGTGTCACATGACTCAGTTCTTAAAGAGACATTGCACACAACTACAATAACCCACAAAAAAATTCACACATTGCTTTCAGGCATATCCGAATCACAGCATTCCGATCCATTGCTTTTTGGGTCTGGGCTATTTTGTTCCCTCACACCCTATCCGAGGACCCAAAATCAGGAAAATCTCGATGTCTAGTACACATCTTTGAGACGGAGTCAGATCCTGTACATTGTTGTCAACTGTGGTGTATGCTATTTATGAAAACATGTATAACCCACATATAACTTGGTCCTCAGCAACACTTGTGGGGCAGAACCTTTTGCTGATCCCAAGAGCAGGAGGCCAAAAATCAGCTTCGGCAGCGGGAAGTTCGAAAGTGTGTTGAGCTTCCCAGTGCCAAACTTCAGGAAGCACATTTTCATACATCTGCAGGTCATCTATGGTCATTAAAAGGCCAGCTTGCTGGAATTAAGTTCTCCTTCCCAATTAAGCTATCATTGATCGAGCAATAAATGCCATCAGATTTACGACTGTATAAAAGTGGTATGCAGCAGCTGTGGCTGTCAACTCAGAGTGAGTAATCACTGTTTCTTTTTCTTTGGGGAGTATTGTTTTAAAAAACAAACTGTCATGATAATAGCTTATCGTGATTGTGGACTCCAGTATTAGATAGTACGGTACACCTTGTACGGCAGAAGGTATCACCCCTTGGGGTTGAAGGTGAGACAGCAGTTTCTGGCAGAAATGGTTGGGATGAGGCTTTTGTATTGCAGATGTGTGTTGCTGTTTGGAAAAGGTGTTATTAATAATGTTAGTTCAAAAGCAATACTGTCGATCAGTGTGCCTCATAAAAACAAGACATAGTATCAGAAGTAAACTAGAGGCAACAATGGAAGTTCAGAAAACACCAACAGAGCTCAGCTTGGAAGTCAATCTCAGCAAAAGATGGGGGAGATTCAGGCAACGGTTTGAGCTGTATCTCAGAGTGACAGGAAGTGATAAGAAAGGCCAACAGGTACAGTCCTCCATATTTCCTCATATAACTTGGAAGTAACCGGAGAAATCTATAATGGAAGTGATGGGAAACAAAATTACCTCAAGAAATAATGGAAAAATTCAAAGCTTACTGCAACTCTAAGAAAAACATCACGTATGAAAGATACAGGGACAACATTAATCAAAAGATAACTGAGCTGTGAAAATTAGCTGAATCGTATGAATTTGGTGAACTTAAAGAATCACTCATCCGAGATAGAATAATTTGTGAGATCGTAAGTGATTCCCTGAGAACGGCTTTGAAAGAGGTTAATCTCCTGTTGATGAAAGCAATAATACTTGTAGAGAGGCAGAAATGCAAAATGCCAGATTAACCAATCTGATTAATCAGATGACAGAAGGTGATGATCACATATAGTTAAGTAGTTAGATGCAGTTAAATAGAAACAGGGCTGGGAAAAAACAAATAGACTACCTGAAGGTAGAAAAATTAAACCTGTTATTAAAACATTTAAATACAGTTGATGCGGAACAGAGCACTAACCACATTGATGTCCAGCCTACGGAAAGCAATGTAAGAACTGTAATAAACTCGATCACTTTGCTAAGGTGTGTAACTCAAAGGAAGTGTGCACGAGTGCAGATGACAATACAGAGCCTGAAGCTGAACTTTTCATTGGTGCCGTAACAACAGATTCCAAAGAAGACAAATGGAATGTTGGTTTAAACATTGCCAACTAGCACTGCTGCCTCACGGCGCCGAGGTCCCAGGTTCAATCCCGGCTCTGGGTCACTGTCCGTGTGGAGTTTGCACATTCTCCCCGTGTCTGTGTGGGTTTTGCCCCCACAACCCAAAGATGTGCAGGCTAGGTGGATTGGCCACACTAAATTGCCCCTTAATTGGAAAAAATGAATTGGATATTCTAAATTTATAAAAAAAAAATAAAAAAAAAAAAAAAAAAAAAACATTGCCAACTTGATTGTGAATTTCAAGCTTGACATAGGTGCACAAGCAAATGTAATTCTCATAAGCCTGTATCGTAAGATAAGTAATGTAGAACAGTGAATTAAAATGAAAGTGAAGCTGTCTACTAATACAGGTATATAAATTGTGATAGAGGCAATTGCACACTTACTGAACTACAAAAAACGCTCTCAATCACTTCCATTCAAAGTGGTGAAAAGTACTGGGTCACTGTCCGTGTGGAGTTTGCACATTCTCCCCGTGTCTGTGTGGGTTTCACCCCCACAACCCAAAAATGTTGGGTGGTGCGGGTTAGGTGGATTGCGGGTTAGGTGGATTGGCCATGCTAAATTGCCCGTAGTGTCCTAATAGTAAGGTTAAGGGGGGGAGTTGTTGGGTTGCGGGTATAGGGTGGATACGTGGGTTTGAGTGGGGTGATCATTGCTCGGCACAACATCGAGGGCCGAAGGGCCTGTTCTGTGCTGTCCTGTTCTATGTTCTATGTTCTATGTGCTGGTTAGGTGGATTGGCCATGCTAAATTACCTCTAATTGGAAAAAACAAAATTGGGTACTCTAAATTTATTTTAAAAAGGATTGGTAAAAATAATGCAGCAAATTGGAATCAAATTGGAATCAAAACTCGTAAAAATCTGAATATAACGAGGAGGACAATAATTGTCATCACTGAAGACATCATGAGTGAGAACAAAGATGTGTTCCATGGGATTGGTTGCCGAAAAGGAGACTGATGAAACTGGGACACCCAAATTGCACCTGTCCAGGAAAATACCAGTAATACTGAGGTGCGAAATAAAAGAAGAGTTGGAGGGAATGGCAAAACTTCATATCATCAAGAAAACTGAAGAACTGACATGGTGGATTTTCCATTGTAATTATAGAAAAATTAGATGGGAATCTGCACGTCTGTCTGGTAGGTCCCAGAGACCTAAAGCAGGCAGTATAAACATTATGAGTAGTTTACAGTGGAAAAGATCAAGTGTTAGCGAGCTGATACTAAAGAGTATTCAATCTTGGATGAAAGTTCAGCCTTCTGGCAGGTCCAGCTGGATGAACGTTATTATAATCCCAGACTAGATCCCACATTTGCTCAGATATCAGAGAAGAATACCCATCACTTTTTTTAAAAATGTAAAGCTGTGAGGAAAGGATACTTCACTCCAGGAGTAATTCCACTCACAAATCTGGATAAGGTATATGAAAACAAACTTTATTATTAACACAGCATTAAACTACCTTTAACAGAACGGAAATATGGCTTACAATTACCAGTTAAATAATACTTCACAATAAATTGAAACACTTTGTCTCCTAACTGCTACCTTCTTTATCTTCAATCAAGCGAAACCCACCACAGGTCAAAACCATTTTGAATAAAGTTAACAAACACAGGATTATTTGCCTATCTTTGGATGGAAAGATCTTTTGAGCGGCTACTTGAGAGAGAGATCCTTTCAGATTAATGCTGAAACTCTGGAAGTGTTCTGTAGAATCTGTTTTTCAGCTCACAATTTCCACAGAACTCACTCCAAACTGACTGCCAGCAATCTAAGCCCCTCGTACATTATCTTTATTACAGTCAAATTTGTGTCCCCGGGTCCTAGTCACTCCTACTGGTGGAAACATATTCTCCACATCCACTCTATCTAGGCCTCCCATTATTCTGTACAGGTTTCAATAAGATCCATCCTCATCCTTCTAAACTCCATCCAGTATAGACGCAGAGTCCTCAACTGCTCCAATTACGACAAGCCCTTCATTCCCTGGATCATTCTTGTGAACCTCCTCTGTGTAATGTTCTTGTCAGATGGCCTGATTTATATTACAAGAACACTTGTAGCTAAAGCTATAAACAATTTAGTAACATTAATAGTGGGTGAACTACATTCAAAACAATAGATGAGTAACAGTATGATCATGCACAAGCAACCTCTCTCTTCAGCTACTTCCAGCCAGTCTGAAGTCACTTGACTCTAACATTAACTTATATATTGATGAGACTTCTAGTGGTCAGTCAGTGAATTACAACATAACCATTGGTCGCGAAAAGCCATTGGCCGGGATTCTCTGAGCCTGCGCCGGGTCAGAGGATCGCCAGTGACGTGGGAAATTCCCGCCATGCCGCTCCAACACTGGGATGTGATTCTTCGGCGACGGTATCCAGGCCAGCGATCGGGGGCTACCCATCAGCGGGCGCCCGTGATCTGGAGGGGACATACTTCCTTCCGCGTGGGCCCACTGCAGGGCTCCGCCACGCTGCTCGACAATGGCCAACATGCGCTTGCGCCAGCACAGAGATGGCCGTCGCACGCATGCGCGGACCCACGCTTGCAATGCAGGGTCGCCTTTCGGCGCCGGAGCAACGCACAGCACTCCTGCACGTGCTGGCCCCCTGAGGGCCGCTGAATCGCTGGGCCAGGAGGCCCGTTGACGCCGACGTGCACCACTGCGGTGTTTACGCCGGTGTCAACACTTGGCCGGGATTTCGGAGAATCCCGTCCATTGTTCATGCAGAAGTAGAACCTCTTTCCTACAATGTATAGGCAGACGGTGGGTTGGTTTTAAGAGGAAATCGTCGAACACACTTGTAAACCAGAGAAAGCAATCATCTGCCTCATATCCTGGTTCATCCTTCATTGACAAGCCAATTATGCCAATGAAGCACGCAAATTTTAATTTGACGTTTTAAGTTTCATTTGTGATTTATTTTTGTCCCTTTAAGGGACTGCCTCTTTCAATTTGTCCTTCAGCTTATTTAATTTAGTTTAATTGTTTTATTCAAAATAGTTGGAGTCTCAAGCATTGAACTCCAATGCTTATTCAAATGTTTACATTACACAGGACACACCGATGTTAACCCCAATGCAAGGCTTCATGGTGAAGTCTATCATCACCCTGTTACAGGTCATGACGATGGGATGCCCTGTGTGGATGCAGACACAAGTCCCGTACAGCCATTCAATAACCCTGTTACCTACCAAAATGTTTTGAGTATTTGGGAAATGTTGGGAGAAACTTGCCAGTGAAATTCTGAAGGATCCAGGCACCTAATCCTGGTGTAGTTGATAGGGACAACTGTGTGGACATGCCAGTGAGAGAGGGGAGGCTGTGAAGCTCAGTGGAGAGGCTCTCACTAAGGGGGACGTACATGGGTGAAGGTCCCAGAGGAGTAAAGGGTCCAGGGTCAGGTGTTTCTTAGGAATCCACACTGCTCACTTTGGTATTTGCCTCCTTTCAGTGCGTGATTCTGGAGAATCATGGAGCCAGTTGAGTTGGTGTTTCTACCACTTGCGATAAGGTAGCATCACAAACAGAGACGTGCTTCTGCACATGACCAGGTCCAATGCCCTGCTGAGGAAGGGGAGGCTGGGGCCGTAGTTCTTCCAGGAACAGCACCAGAGGGGACAGCCTCATTTGAGACAGTACTGTCAAATGGTCTTCCAACATTGGACATCCGATCTATAGATCTTGGAGCCACAGTGCCGGAGAAGATTACGTCTGTCACGCGGGATGGTGGACCAGCTTTATCATGTCCTGCAAGAATTGTTACCAAATGGAATGGGAGGACACCCATTGCCCATGGTCCATAAAGTGATGGCTGCTCTGAACTTCTATACAAGCAGCTCGTTTTGGGCAGCACCGGTGATCTGTGTATCATCTCCCAGTCAGCCTCACACAAACTCTGAAGGTTTCAGATGCCCCTTATGTGAGGGCCCACATATATATCAACTTAGACCAGGACCAGAAGAGTCAAGGTGGCAGGGCCATGGGCTTTACCTGCTTAGCTTGAACTGGATGTGATAGACTGCAACCACATGGCCCTGCGGCGCCATATATAAGCCATAAGGGATTCCACTCCTTCAACATTCAGACCGTCTGTGATCACGCAATGTGAATCATGCAGGTGTATGCCCATTTCTCGGGGAGCCACCATGATATTTACGTCTTTGGATGCTGCACCACCTGGATGTTTTTGAGAGTAACATCTGGAGGGATGGCTTACTGGGGTAAAGGGGTACCTAATAAGGAGGTGGCTGATGTTGCCAGTGCTGAGGCCACAAACTAATGAAGAGATTTGCTACAATGAGGCTCATGTATGATGCAGAGACTTGCTACAATGAGGCTCATATATCAATGCGCGTGCTGATCAAGCAGTCGACTGGACAACTGAAGATGTGGTTCTGGTGCATGGACTGGTTGGTGAGTGGCCTGCAATGTAGGGACTGTTATCTCATCAATAATGTGGTCCCAGCAGTACGTTTCTGTGATGGTGCCAGATTCCATGGGCGGGGCGCTAAAGCCATTGGCCGGACTCTGCAGGAGAATAATGATGACTTGCATTGAGGACAGAGTGATATGTCTTATCATGGAGTTTAGCGACACAGGATGTGCTCACATTTGGAATAACTCCCATCAAAGTCAGAGATTTTGTTGTGTTCCTCCAATGCTCCTCCAATCAGCCTCTCTGTACGTTGTCAGCCGATGGAATCCTCATCATTGCATAAGAGAGGCTTCAAAGAGAGAGCCTGAGCGTTGATGTTGGGGGTGGGCGGGGGGGAGGACAGGGGTCTTTACTGAGTTATCAGTGTGGGAGGTGGTGAAGAAATAGTGCTGTCACTCTCACAGGAACGAAGAGCCGAGTGTGTGTAGGGTTTCATGGGGCATGGCACAATGAAATGACAGGGTGAGGATCTGCTGGTGAACAAAATTATTTACATGTAGATTCCCACCAGTGCCTGCACCATGCTGTTGAAATCCTGCACCATGGAACTCATGCCCTCAGCCATAGAGGTTATGAGCTGAGTCATGGAGTGCGGCACGTCCTGCACCATGGTCTCCACTTTGGATGCCACCCTCGCATTGTTGGCCTCATTGTGTTGCATTGACAGCACCATCTCCTCGGTCAGAAGGCGGTTGGACTCCCCAGTCGGCCTTGTAGTCCGAGGATAGCTATATAGATGCTGTCATCCCTTCATGATTTTCATCACTTGCCTTTGCAGTTCCATCGGCCTTGGGATGTCTGGACCCAGGGGTACATCATTGACCAGGGGTTTAGCAAAATCCTGGCCTCCTGCATCCCTACGAATGCCAAATCCCTGACATTTGCTGTGGATCTTCAGCTGTGAGATGCCCACCAGTGACTGACCTAGTAAATCCCACAAAGGTGTATGTATTTGCACTGGTGGAGGGTGCAGGTGACAGATGTGATGCCTCCTCGATGGTTATGCCTGAGCTGCTCATGTCTGTGATTTCCAGAAGCCACAAGGATGTTCCTGGCTGTTCTTCTGATTGCCCTGCAAGGGAAGGGAGTTGCCATTAGCACTTCACATGGATAAATTAGTGGGCGGCATGGTAGCACAGTGGTTAGTACTGTTGCTTCACAATACCAGGGTCCCAAGTTCGATTCCCGGCTTGGGTCACTGTTTGTGCGGAGCCTGCACATTCTCTCCGTGTCTGCGTGGGTTTCCTCCAGGTGCTCCGGTTTCCTCTCAAGTCCCAAAAGACGTGCTCTTCGGTCATTTGGGTATTCTGAATTCTCTCTCTGTGTGTCCCTGAAGGAGACACCGAACAGGCACCGGAGTGCGATGACGAGGGGACTTTTACAGTAACTTCATTGCAGTGCTAATGCAAGCCTACTTGTGACAATAAAGATTATTATTATGTTTACTCATGTGAGGTTTGAGAAATTACTATTTGTCCTTAGGGTTCTCACTTTGGCTAGCTGCCCCCACTTCACCATTAGCACAGGCACGGTCCTGCTGCTCTCCAGCCAGCTCTCGTGGCGAAGGCTGGGGGTGGTGGGGTGTGGTGTTCGAAACTAGGGTACAAAGTTCTCCCATTAACTGGGTGGCTGTGCCCTTTCACATCGATTGTGCTCAATGTTGTCTTTCAGGGATGGAGAGAGTGTCGGCAAGTGTCCTGCCAGTTCAGGTGGTTGAGTATTGGCATGCGTGGAACTGGAGTGGGAGGAGGGATGTAAGTAGCAGAGTTGAGAGGGCGGGGGGGGGGGGGGGGGGGGGGGGGGGGTGTCACCAAGGGGATTGGACGTGGGGAAAGAAAGGCCTCTTGACAGGTGGGAAACCCGTAAGGTGGCTCGGCAAGAGATCACCTTGGTAGTATGAGGATCGGGTGAGAAGGTGCATTGAGAGACTGGACG
Organism: Scyliorhinus canicula; assembly: GCF_902713615.1. Classification (NCBI taxonomy): domain Eukaryota; kingdom Metazoa; phylum Chordata; class Chondrichthyes; order Carcharhiniformes; family Scyliorhinidae; genus Scyliorhinus; species Scyliorhinus canicula. The sequence goes on from NC_052152.1 coordinate 70,142,567, forward strand.
TGGAAAATTTACCCTGGTCATGCGAAGGTCATTAATTTTCCTCCGGCTCTGTTGCCCCGTCCTCTTCTGCAGTGAGTTGGCACTGACTAATTCCACAATGCCCTCCCAGGCGGGTTGGTCTCCTTGTTGGTGGGCTGCTTTCTGGAAGGACAGGACGTCCCGTCTGTGTTGCTTTTCATCCAAGAGTCTGGTGAGTGAGTGCTCCCTCTGAGAATCTTGGAGCAGGCTTTTTGGATGCCATCCCCTCTAATGGATCACGAACAAGTGCTGGGGAGGCACTTATATGGAGCTCCCCAGTGATTGCAATGAGTAAGTTTCCCAGGGGCAGACGAATCAGCAGAAAGCCGCCAAGAGTGCAGCGTGATTTACATGGAGAAACAAAATCTTTGTTTAAGAGGCTTAAAATTCTGCTGGCAGCGGGATTGACATATTTTTCTCAAGAGGACCGACAAAAGATTCCACCCACGATTTTCATCTCTGAGAACTATGACTACCCAATCTTTTACAAAGTAAATGATCCTTTAAAAAGTAAACTTTTTCAAAGAGGAAAGTGTAATCCTGATGAACATAAAAATATCTGACTTGACTTTCAGTAAGCATGGCACTAGTAACAGATATGTATGTTAGTTCATTGTGTGGTTAAAGCCTAGCTGGGTGTTTTGGGAATTCTCCCAAAGGATGCTGCTTGAATGTGGAATTTCTCAGAACATTTACTCTTTATTTACAGTGGTATTTGGATCTCTACACAACGTTAGAGCTTCTTCCCCATCTGGATCACGCTTTCTTCTGTGCCTGTCATCTGACACCATTATTACATCAGCGCCACGTATGCTTCTCGTGTTCATGCTTTAGTCTACACGTGACAGATTTTTGTTTAATACGAGATGGTTACTTTACCACATTCTTAATCACACAAAAGGGTTTATTTATCTATCTAACAGTGACCTAAGTGGCCTCTAAATTATTTCTTCAGTGCCTTATTATGCACTTAGCCTGCAACACGAGATGTACAGAAACAAGATCTACTCAATCAGTTATAAAACCTATTATAAAGCTATTCTGGCCAATCCAATAAGCTATGAGCACCTCTTTAAAGCATGATTACTTTCAAGTGCTTAATATCTTCTGACTGTTTCAGAAAACCCGAAAAATGACTGGATACATGAAAAGGGAATTGTGCTGAGCTATGTGACAAGAACAAGGTTATGGAACTAATTTGTTGGTTCTTTCAAGAAACTGTCACAGGCACAATGGGCTGGGTGGCATCTTTCTCCATTGTATGATGCTAAGGTATGATTATCTTTTGATGCTTTTGTGTGTTCTTGGCACAAGATATCAAGAAAGTTTGAAGTTCAGAAAAGGGGCAACTGGAACATTGCTGGCAAAGTTCAGTGCTGAAGCATCAAATGAGATGTCTACAAATACTATTCAGGTTCATAATTTAATGTGGACATATGTCAAAATCATCAGTGAATACTATGGTGTATCTGATCACTTAAGACATTTTTAGTACTGATTGTAGGTTTTAAATAGGCTGGCCAGAGTTTAAAAGAAAATGCCACAATCAGCAAGGGAATTAAGGATAAAATATAGAAACTGGGCTGTCAGTTAAAGGATGCAATGCAAGATGGGACATGAGCTGTCAGAGGTACAAGACGAGCTGGGATAGGAGTTGTCAGTGAGAGGGACACAGTGCAAGATTTAACATCAGCTGTCAGTTGAAGAACACACCACTGATAGAACATGAGTCAGTTTTCTATTGGAGTATCAAGTTACCCAGAGGATGTTAATGCATTCAAATTTGGATGAGCACTTCTATTCTATTTAATAACAGAATTTTCTGAGGTAACTTTAAAGTGCAGTATTGCATTATAAATGGTCCATTTTACAATTGAGGAATCAAACACTATAAAATGAATGGAGAGCAGAATTCTCTCATTTTAAGACTAAGGCTGAATTTTCTTATTTTTCGACTTAAGTGTCAACTCGGGAGGGATAAAAGGGATGCAGCCTGCCAACTCCACTGCTGTCTTTTCCAGACATATTTTTTTACACTTAATTTAAAAAAAATCAAGGATGCGGGTCCCACAAATTCATGTTGGTGGGAGCAGGGAGGGGACCCTACTGATCAGAGTCCCAATGTCACAACTATAATAATAGAATGTAAGAACCCCCAAAAACAGAATTCCCCACCACCAGGCAAACCGCCTCACTATCATCATGGAATTCCCCCCCCCCTCCCCCCCCCCACCCCCCCCCCCCCCCCCCCCTCACCCCCATGATGGACACAGAACCCCAAGAACTCTCCCCTAGCACTGTGGCAGTGCAGAGAGGGAGATGCCGGATCAGCACTGCCAAGGAATGACATTCTTCACCCCCCCCAACCCCTGGGGCTGTACCTACCTCTGTGCCCCCGGTGGGTTCTGTTTGCCAGGACCCCTTTTTTCAAGACTTGTTATAAACCCCACTTACAAAACATCACATCAGTGGGGCAAGATGAAATCCATGCGTGGGGGTGTGATGCAGCAGAGCGGCCTGCTAAGTGTGTGTGAATGAGGTTCCCAACATTCATGCTGGGAGCCCCATTACATCATCAACGGGGAGGGGAATCGAGTGGGGAAATCTTGCTGGCGTCAAAGCAGTTTTATGACTCCCCTTTGATTTTCTGCACATGCCACCATTCCTGCACTCTGAAAACGGGGACGGAACCCTGTTCCCCAAATGTATGTTGGTGGGTAGCTCTGGCCAGAATGGCGAGTTCCCGCGCCAGATTCAACACTTGGAACCTCATTCGTTATTCACAGACGAGTTCCCCTCAGACGTTCCTGGTCAACCAGCAGTTGATTCGTCCATCCGCCCTCAGTTGACATGTTTAAAGGTCCTGGTGCCATATTTTAATACCAGTCCGGTACATTCATATACTCTCACTAATCCAGCTATCTTCACCATAGTGTGCAGGATGTCAACAAGCCAGATGGAAAAGACAGCAACCTAAGTAAGAAGCCCGTTCCTTGATTCAACCACCTTCCCCCCAAGCCCATCACCTGAGAATGCTCACGCCTCACTTGGAGCTGTATCCTCAGAATTTAGGGTCTTTGCAACCCCTTCCAGAAAATGGTGGAGTACTCCTTTGCCCCCCACCCACGAAGTCTCTGGAGAATGGGGGATACCAGACTTTACCAATCGGATTTTAGACTGACAAAGCACATGAACTTAAAGCCTGGCGGGACACCTGCAGGCAGTTGTTTTAATGAGCCATCAGAAGTTGCAAATAGCTTTCGCGGCATTTGCCAGCCGGGTGACCGACCCGCCAGTGGGAGAATTGCAAATTCACACCAAATGGTGTTCTGACATTTTGGCTCCCGCCATTTACACCACGCCTGCCCCCAACAGCAAATCTGCCACCGGCCGGTTGGGAGGGTTATTAATCCTATTAAGACTCTTATAATTGCTAAAAATTCCTAACACCCATAGGTATATCTGCCAATTTATTACAAATGGTATTTCCTGTCATGTGAATGACATATTAAAGTGTCAAACTCCTGTTTGGCCAAAAGTAAAATAGCACCAAATCAGAACTCAGGAAGCATATGAATAAACAGGAAGGACAGCAGCAAGGATGAGACCCTACTGAGCTTTCATGGATGTACGAATCTTTCTTTTTCATTTTTCCAATTAAGGGGCAATTTAGCGTTGCCAATCCACCTACCCGCCACATCTTGGGTTGCGAGACCCATGATGACCACGGGGAGAATGTGCAAACTCCACACAGACAGTGACCCGGGACCAGGATCAAACCCGGATTCTCGGCTCTATGAGGCAGCAGGGCTAACCAATGCACCACTCTGCTGCCCGGATGTAACCAATCTTGAATGATCGTGAGAACATACCAATAAGAGAGGGGAAGAGGCCAATAAATTCAACTACTAAAAACACTGACTTTATGCCATCAGCTTTTTTGTTTACCTTCAGCTAAATTACTATTCACTTCATAATAAAATGTTAAAGATGTTTATTGCTCAACCTCAACTTTGAAGTTGTCTTTTGTTGTCTTGAGTAATTTTAATAATGTGAAGATCTCAATGTTTTGTCAAATAAACTACCACTGGATTTGTTATACTTGCTGAAGGCCCTGCTCCATTAGCTGAAACAAAATCTCACATGCTGAATGGTGCAAATCTGTCTTGTTGCATCAGTACCATTTTGTTAGTCCAACTGGAACAATTATTTTCTTCCACTTCTGAACAGCACGCGTTGAACCACTTCTGGAAATTATTTGTAGAAAAGCAAGAGGATAGATTTTAAAACAATATTCCGGGCAAGCTATTTCAGTTTTTATATAGAAAAACGCGCAGGCTGAATTTTGAATCCATGGTCAGGAACCTGACACCCGGACATTTCTGGGTCCTGACCCCATGTCACATCAGCATCAACGATGCAAAGTGCTTTTGAAATGTAAAGTGCTGACTTGGCCTGTGGGCAGGTTCCGCACCCGATTAGTGAGGCCGGGCATGATCTAAAAGAAGGCATAAGAACCAAGAGCAATTTGAAAATTTGAGTGGCAGCCATGAGAAGAAAACAAGCAGGCATCCATGGGCAATCAATGTTCTCAGATGCCTTGTTTGAGGTAACGACTGATGCAATGTGAAGAGGCAAAATATAGTTAAATCAAATCAGATCATTGTGTTATTGAAGTTTGATGTCTAAAGTAATTAAGGGTTGGTTAAAGGAGACAAGGTTAGCTGGCTTGGAGGTCATTGGTCAGAGCGCTGATAGGTACTCAAGTGAAGTGTTGCTGAATTAACATGGCCCCTGATGGCTAGGAGGCACCAGATAGCCTCAGCAGTCTTCCTCCAATGCTGAGCACTGGGGTCCTTTAGCCATCAGGGGCCATGTCCTCCATCTCCAGTCCTCCTCGTTGTGCAGTGACAGTAGACATACACAATACAAGGCATTCTGATTGGCTTGTATTGGAGGACACCACATGACCGGTCAAGAAAAGGGAAGCACAGCCAATAATCTATTCAATGCAGGTTCATGTTAGGAGATGGCTTTGTCTTCACAGCTGCCTGGGAACCAGGCATAGGCCTGCAAAGTGCACTTCCTGTGGTCACAGACCAGCCCTCCCTTTGAAAATCGGATCTCGTTTCGGAGGTGTCGGGATGTACAGATGACCTCTGCGACTTGCAAATTGCACATACACACATTCTCAACCCTGCTGGCATTTTAAAATGCAACTCCCGGTCTATGAAATAGAGCAAGATAAACCAAAATATACAGAGATCATTTCCAAAGTGATAGATAATACGAGTTACCCACGAACAAATACTTTTGTTTAACATTTAATTCCAAAACAATTATTGATTATATCCGTAAAGAAAGATCAAATTATATCTTGTGTATAACAATATGTCAGTTCCAAATGGCTTGATTGCAAACTGGAGGATGAACTTACAATTATCTCAAGTTTTAAATAAAAGCAATTACATTTTAAAATCAGAAACAGCATGTCAAGCTGAGCACAATCCTATAATTTTAATTATGCTGGAACACTAATTCATTCTCAATGGAAAAAAAAACCCTGATTGTAAATATGCAATTGAATTGTAAGTTTTTAATCCAAAAAAAGTCTTTCATACACTCCATGAGTGCAACCCTTAGCATGCAATGGTTGAAAAGACCTCAAAGTTAAAACCAAACCAAAGTGCTTCCTCAACAAATATTATACATTTTACAAAGCTGCTATCTCTCCTAAGTCATACAATTAAAAACAGAATTACGTGTAAAGTTTTATGTCATTGTATATATTTTGCAATTAAATGTTGATCATTTTTGTCCTGGGAACAAACTAATTATTGTTCGTATTTCACACCCAGTGGGCACGGTTCTCCGACCCCACGCTAGGTGGGAGAATCGCGGGAGTGCCGGGCGAATCACGCCACGCCGCTCTGGCACCCCCATGCGACTCTCCCACCCCCCCAAAATGGCGTGTCGCGTTTTGCGACAGGCCGCTCGGAGAATCGGCGCTCGCCGTTTCTAACGGCGACCGGCGATTCTCCGGCCCGGATGGGCTGAGCGGCCTGCCGAATCCGACCGGTTCACGCCGGCGCCAACCACACCTGGTCGCTGCCAGCGTGAACATCGCGCGACCGCTGCGTGTGGGGCCTGTGGGGGGCGGAGGGAGGATCGAACACCAGGGGCATGCTCAGGAGGGGCCGGCGTCTCTGAAAGACGCACTCTTTTCCCTCCACCGCCCCGCAAGATCAAGCCGCCATGTCTTGCGGGGCAGCGGAGGGGAAGACGGCAACCGCGCATGCGCAGGTTGACGCCGGCCAACCTGCGCATGCGCGGGTGACATCATTTAGGCGCCGCCGGCCGCGTCATTCAGGCCGCACCTCTTTGACGCAAGCGTCAATGCCCGGCGTGCGAGATTGACACGCCGCCGCTCCTAGCCTCCCGGGGGTGGGGGGGGGGGTGTGAGGGAGGAGAATCGGGGGCGAGGAGCGGCCTCCGATGCCAGAGTGAAACACTCCGAGTTTCACTCCGGCGTCGGCACTTTGTCTCCCTTTGGGAGAATTTCGCCCTGGATCTTTGTTAAGTACACAACAATCAGATACAGAGTAAAGCTCCTTCTATAATATACTAACATGTTTCAGCACTAACGTCTTAAGATTTCCCCATCAAATGTATGTGCGACGTTTCCCAACTGTCAAATTAACCATGTTCTTTTAGGTCAATTGTAACCTAGCTAGCACAGCAGGAATAGGCCAGGCAGATGATTAAAATGGTAGTCAGGCACTTCCTGCTCCGTTCACACCTTCCTACATTTTAATTACTGTTGTTTCAGTTTCAAAAATGGCAGGTGGTGACCTCATTATGAACATCTTTCATAATAATTATTAGAGTTTCACGTGGTGCTGCCAGTGAAACCTGGTGACAAGGAGTGGGGCCAGAAGAGATTAGGAAAGTATTGCTGGAGTGAGCGACCAAGATCCACAAGAAACATTGAGCCTTTCAGAACTCATTGCCCTTCTCCTCCACCAATTTTGAGTCCCGCTGACTTGTCAGTCCAGTTGTTTAATTTAGAGCATGATTCCTCCTATCAATTGTAATCTACTTCCTTCTGACCAGCCTGATAGTTTTCATGGCTGGCTTTGGGTTGGAGTCTGACATCAAAACAGGGGTCATTGAAACATAGGAACTCATAATGGATCATACACAAACACACACATATTGTCTCAGAAATTATGCTTAATTTTCTGACTGAGAATAAAACTTTGTTAGAGTACAGATAATATTACAAAATGACACTCCCTCCCTTTATATCTATTCTTCAACAATTAAGAGAAATTATCCAGTCACTTATTTCTTTGCATGTTTGGTACAGTTGACTGCCCCAAGGAGGAATTCAATTTATGGCAAATTATTTTGTTCAATTTGTTTCAAATCCCGACTCAGCATTCATCAGAGTGGGAGCACAGAGCCAGAATGTGATGAGGAACAAGTGCTAATTTGGAAATTCGGTACAAGTGAGACAGATTAACAGGCAGACACTGACTTGGAACTTTAAGCGAATTAAAAAGCGTAAGGCGTGATTCTCCGCTCCCCACGCCGGGTGGGAGAATCGCGGGAGGTCCCCCGACAAATTTCATGCCCCCCTGGCCTCCCCTGCGATTCTCCCCCCCCCCCCCCCCCCCCCCCCCCACCCCCAGCTCGGAAGAATCGGCGCTCGCCGTTTTTCACGGCGAACGCCGATTCTCCGACCCGGATGGGCCGAGCGGCCTGCCGTTCGCGGCCGTTTCACGACGGCGGTAAGCACACCTGGTCGCTGCCATCGTGAAACGGGAGTGAGAAGCCCGTTTGGGGCTTGTAGGTGGCCTAGCAAGGAAAGAGCACCACCACTGTGCTCGGGAGGGGACAGGCCCGCGATCGGTGCCCACCGATCATCGGGCTGGCGTCCAAATCTGACGCACTATTTCCCCTCTGCCGCCCCGCAAGATCAACCCGCCACGTCTTGCGGGGCGGCTGAGGGGAAAGATGGCCACCGCGCATGCGCGGGTTCGTGACGTCAGCATCATGACGTCAGCCGCGTATGCGTGGGTTGGAGCCGGCCAACCTTCGCATGTGCGGCTGACGTCATTAGGCGCGCCGGCCGCGTCATTCTTGGCGCGACGCCCCCGCGGCCGAGAGTTACGGAGCGCCGCTCCTAGCCCCGCCGGGAGGGGAGAATAGGGGGCGAGGAGCGGCCTCCGAGGCTGTCGTGAAACTCGGCCGAGTTTCACGACGGCCCTCCCGATTTTTCCCGGGAGTGGAGAATTCCGCCCGTAGTTTCTAACAGAGACTGCCTGGCAGTTATTGTGACTGCAGGGCTGAATTGTTCAGAGGGTGAATTTCAGAAATGTGCAGCAAAAATATTTACTCAAACTACAGGTGACAGTGGAGCGATATTTTTAAACTTGAAACCGAGTTCAATAAAACAGTTGAGGTTGTAGCATCCGAAAGCTGGTGGACACCAGTGTGATACACAGCATTTGCAGTAAGAGCCTGCAGCTCAAGGAACTTCGGCACTGAGTTGATGAACTTGAGCCGAAGCCTTGGACACTGATGCATCAAAGACGGGCAGAGTTACCTGGACATTTTATTCCTGAAGGCAATCACACATCTTAGGCTAGATACTTTCGATTTGGTACGTGGTAAGGGACATGTGGATATGACTGTGAGTGACGCAGGTAAGGGAACCCAAAAGAAAGCAATGCAGGAACCTTAGTCCCTGTAATTCTCCAACAGGTTTGCGATTCTTGCAACTTTTGTGGACGAGAGGAGGGCCTACAGGGTGGATGAAGAAACTGACCATGGCATTATGCTGTAGACGTATGGGTCCATCCTGTTTATTTCCTGTCTATTCCCTTATTTCCCCTTTCTTTTATTTTTGCTGTTACATTTTTGATTCATATACAATTAATAGAGATGTATCTTTGAGACAAGTGGTCTGTGCCTTTAATTCAAACAGTGGATTTCAGCAGCATGGGAGATCATTGTGCTAGTTTGTGCTGGCCGGAGTTTTGGACTGACCGGAACCAATGACAGAGATGGCTGGGACTCAGTTTGACTGAGGTGGCCAATGAATTTTTCCTAAAGGCTATGCTCTGCCCGGTGACAGGTGGCGATGGGATCCTATTCCACCGGGATGTTTTCAGAGTCCCGAGATCCCAGTTTTGATTCTGGCAGCCTGATGAGGAGATCTAACCAACTCTCTCCAAAAAAGATCCAACTAATTCTCTCCAGTGGGGGCTGACTCTCTCCAGCAAGTCTGGGTACCATTCTTCTGAGACTGCAGAGGCCTGTGTTCAAACCAGTAGCTGAAAGCAAGGTTTGATGTGAAATAGAGTGTCTCTACAGAAAGATAGAGGTCTGAATGCGAACATCGAGCTGTAGGCCCCGTTTGCTGAGAAATAATGTGTCTATACAAAAACCTGCTACCAGTGGGTACTCCATTTTCTAAACTGTGGGGGGCCTGAATGAATGACTCTGTAAAGACAACCATGAACAGCTGCAAACCAGAGACTTTAATCTGCAAACTTGTGTGCAAACTGTGGGGAAAGTGTGCTAAAGAACCACCATCCAAAACAAAGCTCTTGGGTGGGATTCTCCGTTCCACCAGCCTAATTTTCTAGCAAGGCATGTCCCTGCTGGCAGCAGGATTCTCCTTTCCCGCAGTCAGCCAATGGGGTTTCCCTTTGTGGGCCACCCCACACCGTCGAGAAATGCGTGGGCATGGCTGCACTGCCAGCGGTGCGGAGGATCCTGCCAACAGAGAATCCCACTGCTTACCTTTTGACTTTCAGGTTCTGATATGGAACTTTAAAACTGCAAGAGCACGTCCCAAAGGATGTGTTGCCTGCCAGGTGCAAGGGTTAAAGACATCTCGGGTGAAATTCACCGAAGACCTTCGTGACGCCCTTGACCGGCGGGCAAAAACGGCGCTGGTGACTCCGGCATCGGGGAACGCTTATAAGCCCTCAATCTCCCGTCCCGAAAGGGCCAGCAGTGGAGTGACGCTGTACGCGTCAGTTTCACCCGCTGCGGTAGTAGCGCGTCGGTTGACGTCGGGCGACATCATCACCGGCCGTGCCAATCGGTGGCATGGTTCTCCAGAACGGCACTTTGCGGCCGTTTTCACGAACTGTGATAGCAGGTGTGTTGGAGTTCGTGAAAACGGCCGTAAAGGCCTGGGAAATCGGCCCACCGTAAAAAAACGGCGAGCAGCGATTCGTGTCATGGGGCGGCCGTGGGGAGGGGGGGGAGAATAGCGGGAGGTCGGGAAAAATGTCGAGAAGGCCCTCCCGCTATTCTCCGACCCGTCGTGGGGGGCGGAGAATCGCGCCTTCATTCTTTCCCTGCTTTATTCATCTTAGCATTATTCAATGTAAATCAATATATATATAAACTCTCAGGTTCAGATGAAAAGCATCTTTGATCATTAAGATGTTGAAATGGTTAAATTATTCAACCCATAGCCCTGAGATACTGACTTCATCATATCACACATTACTGTTGGAAGGAAAAGAAGTAAAGAAGTCAAGACAAATGAGAGAGAATTTAGAGATAATAGAATGTCACAACAATTCACTCAACACTGAGACAGTTGTGAAGAAAAGTGCAGTCATTTATGGCAATGCAAAATAATTAGGGACAGACGATAAAGCACAGAACCAACAAAGTAATTATTCAAAATAATTATTGATTTGCATCATGAAGCAACATCTGGAAGGAGCATTCAAGCATGCTCATCTGAAAGTAGTTCCAGCAACAAAATAACTTCAAGGATGCACCCTAATTTCTGTGGGTTAAATTTAATGCTCTTCCTGAAGGCACGTTTGGTGATAAGGGTCATTTAATCGGGTAGGAGGGTGATCAGTAGGGAGCCCGCCCCTTCCCACATCTGTTCTGATTAAGTCTGGGGTGGGAAGGCTAGTGGACGGCAATTAATGACCATCTAAGTGCCTCATTCCACTGCCGCTGGTATTCATAATAATAATCTTTATTGTCACAAGTGGGCTTACATTAACACTGCAACAAAGTTAATGTGAAAAGCCCCTTGTCGCTACATTCTGGCGCATGTTTGGGTACACGGAGGGAGAATTCAGAATGTCCAATTCACCTGACAAGCATGTCTTTTGGAACTTGTGGAAGGAAACGTAGCACCCGGAGAAAACCCACACAGACAGTGACCCAAGATGGGAATCGAACCTGGGACACCGGCGCTGTGAAGCAACAATGCTAACCACTGTGCTACCGTGCTGCCTATCCAATGGCAAGCGGAGAAACTTGTCAGGCGGGAAGCCCAAAAGGCAAACACCATCAGGGTTTATTCAAAGACACTCAGTGCATGATCGAAAATTGTGATATTGGAAAGGGTGGGGGGAGGGGGGAGGGGGGGGGGCTGTGGTCCCCCGCTGAGGATCAGTCCTGCTGCTCTGGCTACCGACCCCACCCCTCTCCCAAACGACCCATACACCACCATCACTCACCAGTGGTCCAGGTCCCTTCCCAGTGGCAGTGCTGAACAATGCATAGCTGCCATCCACTGATTCCCTTGCAGCTGACATGGGGAAATATCTCTGCCCACATGATCCTTGATCCTGATTGGCACTTAATATTGCAGGCCTTCCCTCAAGGAGACATCACAGGGTTCTTTCCAGCTCGCCAGCTGGAAGGCAGGACCGCTGTTACTTCCATTAAAATGTGATCTTTTAAATTGAACCAAGTGTATGTGTTTTGTTGCTGTTAATAAACATGCAGCACACCATTTCCCGCAGGCTGCTCAAGATCTGAGAGCATAATGGAACAATCAACATGATTTTCCTTTTTCTAATTTTACCTCATGGGTAGAGCAAATTATTTGTAAGGGACGAATAACAGCACAATTCAATAGCAGAGCACAGAAATCATACCAATATTTTGCTTGCGGGAGCTGTTTTGCTTGATGCAGAAAGATGTGACTTTGTTTCAGGCAAGTGCCCCCACTCAACTTGAATTGTAACAAAGAAACCTCAACATCTGTGATAAATAAATAACCGTGGTTTGAAGATTGAGATCAATGGATGCAGCATTTCATTTTCAAGATGATTTCAGTTGAGAAAGTTACATCAAAAAGGATAGGCAGCTATGACTGACTACGTACCTAAGATGACCCACATCATTTCATAGAATCAGAGAATTTACAGAGCAGGAGGCTGCCATTCGGCCCATTGAGTCTGCACCGGCCCTTGGAAAGAGCACTCTACTTAAGCCCACACATCCACCCTATGCCCATAACCCAGTAACCCCACCTAACATTTTGGACATAAAGGGGCAATTTAGCATGGCCAATCCACCTAACCTGCACATCTTTCGACTGTGGAGGAAACCGGAGCACCCGGAGGAAACCCACGCAAACATGGGGAGAAAGTGCAAAATTCACACAGTCACCCGAGACCGGAATTGAACCCGGGTCCCTGGAGCTGTGAAGCAGCAGTGCTAACCACTGTGCCACCCAAATGTATTGTAAAATATCAAAGAAAAATTGCCTGACCAATTGAAAGGTTCTCTCCTTGGGCTTTCCTGTTCAATATTTCAATGGGACAGGCACGGTTGTCTCCCATGAGACTGAGTGATCCTCAGTAAGCAGGCTGAGTGACAGTCACCTTTTCCATCTTAACTCTAACAAATTTTGATGAGCGTGGTGAATGTTGCCATCAAGAAAGTTCAAAAGAAACAGCACTTTGCATTATGTTGTATTCTATGCTGACAAGTGCGATAACTACTCTCAATCTATCCTGTGAACTGCACTTTCTTCAACACATGACCTCAATATTAACACAAGTCAGCATTTTGTTTAAACAAGAGAATCCCCATGAGTAGTTGAATTCTTGCATCCTGGGTAGGATTTTAGATTGGGGATCACAGCCCCAACACCAGGATAACATGTTGGAAATAGGCACATGACTTGATATTTCAATTGTTAATGACCAGAGGGCAGGCTCGCTGAGCAGTTCAGGATGGCAAGTGAATATATATTTGAATATAAAAATAGCCACAGCTGCTGAACTGCTATTTTGGAGGAGGAACACTTCCATCTGGGCAGCCTGCAGCCACAACTGTGGCATCGTGCTGCATGAGCAGCTGCGAGTGGCAAAGTAGAGGGTTTTATATTATTCTAGAGCACTGGTCACCTGGGAGGCCGCCTGCTTGCTGTGGTTTAAAGGCTACAGGCTTGCCTGCTTGCTGGAGAATTCCATGTGGCATAGGACAAGTGTCTTAATAGGCCGGTTAATTGTTTGATTAGCTACTGCCACTTGCAGGCCAATAGCCATTGTGCCTCTGACTGAGCTTTCTTGAAAATGGGCGAAAGGCAGGAAGATCCTGACAAACCAGCATGCTGCTCTCCTGCAACAATCTTTCTGCCTGACCTCAACTGCCACAGGAAAATCCAGCACCCAATCTTTCTGTGGTGAATTGCTTCAGGTTCCAATATAATATTATCCTAGTCATAATAAACAAGTAGCATGAAACACATTATGGTAATTAGGAGGGAATAGATTGGTTTTGTGCATTTCATGTAATTCATGCATTTATGTGTTTACAAAGACTATGGGTGGAGTTTTCCCAAGTCCACACTGGCATGTTTGATGGTGGGAATGGGAGGGGGAGAATATGGTGCGATGCCCAAAAATTGGTTTCATGTTGGTGTGAATTTATAGTTGAATCTTCTGCCGGTGCCTACCATGGCAGGTCAGAAAACCCACCAGAAGACTGCATGAACCTCATTTATATCCCGTTGATGGGATTCAGGTGAAGGTCCAACTGCACACACCTGATCCTCTGCAATGCTAGCGGAAAGATTTACCGACGTGAAACACTTTCAGAACAACCTGGGTGCAGATATTGGGACTCATCTGAACAATCCTTGGAGCTGCCTCGGGAGTTCAGGATGGAAGCCACCTCCAACCCTGGACTGGCACAGCACTGGTTGGAGCAGCATGAGCAATTGAACATTCCAGATTAGGTATCCTGGAGGGTTCTGTCTTCTAGTCTCAGAATGTTCAGGAGATCCATCTTCATTCTCAGGCAATCCATCATCCAGTGCTCCCGGATATCTACCTTCATTTTCAGGAGGTCCACCTTCTTTCTTCAATGGTGGGTCAGCGATGTTAAATACCTTCTCAATACGGGTATATCTAAGCCTGCTCCCCCACTAAATATAATTAATGAGGTCAGGGCTGGACAATTTGCCGTGTTTTCCCACTGGCCACTGCAATGGGAAACATTCTATGTTCTTGCACTTGCCAAACTTAGTCTCAAAATTAGAGAATGCACGGTAGCATTGTGGATAGCACAATCGCTTCACAGCTCCCGGGTCCCAGGTTCGATTCCGGCTTGTGTTACTGTCTGTGTGGAGTCTGCACTTCCTCCCCGTGTGTGCGTGGGTTTCCTCCGGGTGCTCCGGTTTCCTCCCACTGTCCAAAGATGTGCGGGTTAGGTGGATTGGCCATGATAAATTGCCCTTAGTGTCCAAAATTGCCCTCAGTGTTGGGTGGGGTTACTGAGTTATGGGGATAGAGTGGAGGTGTTGACCTTGGGTAGGGGGTAGGGTGCTCTTTCCAAGAGCCGGTGCAGACTCGATGGGCCGAATGGCCTCCTTCTGCACTGTAAATTCTATGTTCTATGTTCATGAATTCACCATAAGGAGGAATCAGAGGAAAACCTTCCCCAAGATCGCAAGTATTTCCTATCCACTGAACTCCTTCAACCATATGTCCTGTTTTAAGATATGTGTAGTTCAGTATGTCCAAAGAAGACGTTCTGAGTCTTGCATAGTTCAATAATCAATGTTTATTAGCTACTCATAGCTTTGTACAAAAACAGTATAAGTTCCAAGCTAGGATCTGAGTGCATGCTTCACTCTACACACATCTCTGTCAAGTCTTAGACTGCCCTCTAGACTTGAGTCATGTGTTCCTCAACAACAGATTGTGGGTGATAATATACCCAGCCCCATGTTAACCTCTATATGCCAGACTCTTATATAACACCACCTCCCAAGTCTTTGTCCAACAATGCATTGTGTGGCCAACATATTTACATTACTATTACTACTCCTTCTCTCTTCATGTCTGTGTGGCTATGTGTTCAGGCAGTCTGGATGATTTATAATTCTTCCAGATCTTGGGCGGGATTCTCCTGTACCCGGCAGGGCGGGGGGTCCCGGCGGGACGGAGTGGCGTGAACCACTCCGACGTCGGCCCGCCCCAAAGGTGCGGAATCCTCTGCACCTTCAGGGGCTAGGCCGGCACCGGATTGGTTTGCGCCGGCCAGCTGGGGCCGAAGGGACTCTGCCTGCTGGCACAAGTCCGCACATGCGCGGGAGCGACAGCAGCTGCTGACGTCATACCCGCACATACACGGGAGGGCATTTACCTACGCGTCGGCCATCGCGGAGGCTGACACGGCTGATATGTAGGAAAAGAGTGCCCCCACGGCACAGGCCCGCCCGCGGATCGGTGGGCCCCGGTCGCGGGCCCGGCCACCGTGGGGGCACCCCCCCCCCGGGCCAGATCGTCCCTGCGTCCCCCCCCAGGACCCTGGTGCCCGTCCGCACCGCCAGGTCCCGCCGGTAAGGGACCTTGTCTAATTTATGCTGGCGGGACTGGCAAAGAACCAGCGGGACTTCGGCCCATTGCGGGCCAGAGAATCGCCGCGGGGGCCGCTGCGATTCTCGCCCCGCCGGAGAATTCCCCCCCCCCCGGTGATTCAAAACAGTTGAAGGACCAGTAGACTCCAATGCAATGGGTAAACCCTTGTTGAATAGCAGGTAGCTTTGAAAATGGTAATTGTTGCATTTAGTTTGTTGAAGTTCAACTACTCTTGTCAACTCCCCATCTAGTGTTATCACTGGTTATCCTATTCCCTGCAGGGGAGAACAAACTTGCAGTTATCTATGGTGGTCATTCTATTTTTTTGATTGAAAATCATCTGCTGAAATGGTGGAGTGGGCGGGAAGGTCAAATTGCCTATTCCTGCTGCTTTTTTAAAAAATATTCTTATGATCGGTGGAGCTGAAGTTTCTATGATTTGTTGTATAAGTTTTAAAAACACTGCAATGAAAGCAGGCTCACCCCTCATTGGCCTTGCTCTTCAGATGTTCGGATCTTCAAAAAATCTTGTTTTCTTTGCAGATCTTCAACCATGTTATGTTCCTGTGCTTGGCCAGTAGGAATGATGCACAGAGAAACCTCTAGTTCTTGACTAGTTGAAGTGTTTTATTGTAAAATAAATGTGTGGTAAAGATAACTATAAGAAATATATTACAAACTATTAATACCGATAAATTATCCTCGAGCGACTGTAAGTATGACTATCCATTGACACGACTAACTCTCAACTCCTTGAGGTACAAAATTACATGGTAGATTTACACTGCCATCTGCTGGTCGGGAATCATTTATATAATTATATACATGATTGCTTATGCATATCATTACAGCTGAAGCTCATCCATTGCTGCCTTCTCGATCCTCATACATGCTTCATTCTGAGTTACACCTTCCTGTCCTTCGCCAAATTGCAAATCTAAAGTACCAGCCAAGTGGCTTGACTGCATCAGGGAACAAAATGTCCAGGTAACTTTCCTCTTCCTTGGTGCTTTGCTGTGTCCATAGTTCAAACTGCAGCTCATCAACTTGAGCCAAAGTTCCTGATGTTTCAGACATGTACCAGAGACGTGGTTGCTGCGGATCACACTGGTGTCCATGAGCTTCCGTATGCTGCAGCTGCAACATATCAGCTGCATGGCTATCTTTATTGTAGCTAATTTAATAAATTAGGCTCCCCAGCACAAATTTGAACTATTGATCACATTTTAAGAGAGATAAAGGGCGAGATTGTCTGTCTCTTCGCAATGGCATAGCCTCACAGTGGGTTTACTGGCAGCATGGGATGGATTCAATGGGAAATCCATTGACAGCAGTAGGACCAGAGGATCCTGCCACTGGTGAACGGTGGGCAGCCTCCCACTGCCAAGAAACACGCTGCGGGGAGGCCAGAGAAACTCGTCTCAAGCCTTAAAAACTCATTTTTAAAAATCCCTACCTGTTCACCTAATTAAAGCCTTGAACACTCATCAACTCTGGAGGCTATTGAAGATTATAAAAAGCAGCAGTTCCTTCCTCCTCTGCACCAAATCTCCAAATTATCATTCACCCCACTCGGACCTTGTCACACTCTTTTTTAACAAAACCTGTCTACTTTTGTAGAGAGCGGTTGATTCATCCCCAAGTTTTAAATGCAAATTTAGCCTCCAACGATTAGCAGCTATTCACTGTCAAATTTTGAGTTTAGGAATAGAGATGTTTTACAGAAATTGTATGGGGCATTGGTGAGGCCACACCTTGAGTACTGTGTGCAGTTTTGATGTCCTTATGTGAGGAAGGATGTTCTTGCTATGAAGGGAGTGCAGCAAAGGTTTACCAGTCCGATTCCTGGAATGGTGGAACTGTCATATGAGGAGAGACTACGACGGTTAGGTTTATATTCATTAGAGTTTAGGAGTGAGGGATCTCATAGAAATTTACAAATTTCGAACAGGATTAGACAGGGTAGATTCAGAAAGAAGGGGCGGAATTCTCCCCCCCCCCCCCACACGCCGGGTTGGAGAATCACCGGGGCGCCGCGCGAGTCCCGCCACGCCGCCCCGGCACCCGCACGCGATTCTCCCACCCCCCCCCTCCCCAAACCGGCGCGGCGAGATTTACGGTTGGCTGCTGGGAGAATCGCCGCTCGTTGTTTGTAATGGGCGAGCGGCGATTCTCCGGCCCGGATGGGCCGAGCGGCCTGCCCAATACGACGGGTTCCCGCCGGCGCTGTCCATACCTGGTCGCTGCCGGCAGGAACAGCGCGGGAACGCTGGAGGGGGCGCCCTGTTGAGGGGGGGAGGGGAGGGAGGAGTCAGCACCGGTGGGGGCTCAAAAGGGGTCTGGCCTGCGATCGGTGCCCACCGATCGGCGAGCCGGCCTCTCTGAAGGAGGACCTCCTTTCCTCTGCCACCCCGCAAGATCAATCCAACATTTCTTGCGGGGCGCTCGCGGGGAGGAAAGCAACAGCGCATGCGCGGGTGATGTCATTTACGCGGCGCCGCTTTTACGCGGCGCCAAGGCCCGGCACGCGTAAACCGTGCTGCTGGCCTGCCTTGGTCTGCTTTAAAAGCCGGCTATTTATCCCAGTGTGCTAAACTAGCCCCTCAGTTATCCCCAATTACGGATAACTACCCTGCCAGACAATTTCTGTTAACTTGGCTCCTTGACTAGATTGCAGTTTAAAGTTTGAAGTCAGATTTTGACTGCTAATCTAATTTTTTGCTTGAAAAAATCTTAGAAGAGAGATTCTCACCTGCATCAAATTCCCAAGTTAACACTCTCACACCTTGTTGAATTCAGATCTTGTCATACTCTTTGTTTCCACCCTCTTCCGAATTGCTGGTTACACCAGCATATTGGGCGCGATTCTCCGCACCCCACACCAGGTGGGAGAATCGCGGGAGGGCTGGGCAAAGCACACCACGCCACCCTGGCACCCCCCGTGATTCTCCCACCCCCCCCCCCCCCCAAAATGGCGTGTCACGTTGTGCGACAGGCCGCTCGGAGAATCGCCGCTCGCCGTTTCTCACAGCGACCGGCGATTCTCCGGCCCGGATGGGCCGAGCGGCCTGCCGAACCCGACCAGTTCACGCCGGCGCCAACCACACCTGGTCGCTGCCGGCGTGAACAGCGCGCGACTGGTGAGTGTGGGGCCTGTGGGGGCGGAGGGAGGATCGAGCACCATGGGCGTGCTCAGCAGATGTCTGGCCCGCGAATGGTGCGCACTGATCATTGGGCCGGCTTCTCTAAACGACGCACTCTTTACTCTTTTCCCTCCACTGCCCCGCAAGATCAAGCCGACATGTCTTGCGGGGCAGTGGAGGGGAAGACGGCAACCGCACATGCGCGGGTTGGCGCCGGCCAACCTGCGCATGCACGGCTGATGGCACTTCGGCGCCGCCGGCCGCGTCATTCCCGGTGCTCCACTTTGACGCAAGCGTCAAGGTCCGGCGTGCGGACCCGGGGGGGGGGGGGGGGGGGGGGGGGGGGGGGGATAGGGGGCGAGGAGCGGCCTCCGATGCTGGAGTGAAACACTCCGGGCGCGATTCTCCCAAAACGGGAGAAATCGTAAAGCTGCCGTAAAACCCGGGCGGGTTTTACGGCAGCGCGCCCCTTTCCGACCGGGGACCGATTCTGGTCCCCGGTCGGGGCTAGCAGCCCGACGGCGTAGGCTCCGGCAAGACGGGCTTAACGAAAAACGTTAAGCCCGCTTTCCGGAGTTAGCGCTGGCTGACGCGTCATATGACGTCAGCCGCGCATGCGCAGTTTGGAAGACTCCAACCCGCGCATGCGCGGGTGACGTCATCGCGTTTTTGCGCGAAACCCGCGCATGCACGGGCCGGGTTGCCCCTCAGCCGCCCCGCGAATGGATACTGCGGGGCGGCGGAAGGACAAGTAGTGCGCGGGCATCGGGCCCGCTGCCCGCGATCGGTGCCCACTGATCGCGGGCCCATGGCACCCTTGGCACGGCCGTGGCACGGCCGTGCCAATCGGTGCCATGGTTATTAATAGCGAGTTTGTGACGCCGTTTTTACAAACGGCAAGACCAGGTGTGTTTGCCGTTCGTAAAAACGGCGGAAAGGGCTGGGACTTCGGCCCATCTAACAGCTGAGAATCGCTGCCGGCCGTAAAAAAACGGCGGCAGCGATTCGGGTCGGGACTTCGGCGGATGAGGGGGGGGGGGAGAATAGCGGGAGGGCGGGAAAAATGTCAGGAAGGCCCTCCCGCTATTCTCCCACCCGTCGTGGGGGGCGGAGAATTTCGCCCTCCGGGTTTCACTCCGGCGTCGGCTGTTTGTCTGAGAATTGCGCCCATTAACTGTGTTTTTCTTGTATAAGCATACACAAAACTCTCTGATCACCAAATTTCAGCAGAGAATATTCTGTTTTGTACTCTTACTACCAAACTGAAAACAAGCATTCAGATTCGTGGCACCATTTCTCATCCACCTACCTTTCTCCTTCCCCGGCACTGATGAGTGCTTAAATACCAACCTCAACTTTTGGACTGACAGGTATCATTCTCACACTCAATGTGAAAATCATTTTCCAATCCTTTGTTTCTTTTCTTAATAAATTTGGAGTACCCAATTCAATTTTTCCAATCAAGGGCAATTTAGTGTGGCCAATTCACCTACCCTGCACATCTTTGGGTTGTGGGGGTGAAACACGAGGAGAATGTGCAAACTCCACACTGACAGTGACCCGGCGCTGGGATCGAACCTGGGACCTCAGCGCCGTGAGGCTGCAGTGCTAACCCACTGAGCCACCATGCTGCCCGGGGAGACCGTATCTTGCCGTCCGTCCTGGTGCACGATGTAGGCGTACTGGGGGTTGGCGTGAAGCAACTGGATCCTCTCGAACAGGGGGTTGGTCTTATGGTTCCTCATGTGCTTCCGGAGAAGGACTGGTCCCGGAGTTGTCAGCCAAGATGGAAGCAAGGCCCTGGAGATGGACTTCCTGGGGAAGATAAACAAACGATCGTGAGGGGTCTCGTTCATGGCTGTGCAGAGGAGCGATCTGATGGAGTGGAGGGCGTTGGGGAGAACCTCCTGCCAGCGAGGGATCAGGAGACTTCTATACTTGAGGGCCAGAAGAACGGCCTTCCATACCGTCGCATTCTCCATCTCCACCTGCCCGTTTCCCTGCGGGTTATAGCTCGTAGTCCTGCTCGAGGCCATGCCTTTGCTGAGCAGGTACTGATGTAGCTCATCGCTCATGAACAATGTGCACCAGTCGCTGTGGATGTAGGCAGGGAAACCGAACAGTGTGAAGATGCTGTGCAGCGCCTTTATTACGGTGGCCGAGGTCATGTCGGGGCAGGGGACAGCAAAGGGGAAGCGGGAGTACTCATTGATAATGGTGAGGAAATATATATTATGGTTAGTGGAGGGGAAGGACCCTTTGAAATCAATGCTTAGGTGCTCAAAGGACCGGGCGGCCTTTACCAGGCGGGCCTTGTCTGGCCGGGAGAAGTGAGGTTTGCACTCCGCGAAGACCTGGCAGTCCCTGTTCATTGCCTTGACCTCCTCGGTGCAGAAGGGCAGATTGCGGGCGTTAATGAAGTGGGTTAGCCCGGTGACCCCCGGGTGACAGAGGCCATTGTGGATAGCCCGAAGTCGGTCATCTTGTGCCCTGGTGCATGTGCCATGGGACAGGGCATCTGGGGGCTCATTGAGCTTCCCAGGACGATACTTGATATCGTAATTGTAGGTGGAGAGTTCGATCCTCCACCTCAACATTTTGTCCTTTTTTAATTTTCCCTGTTGTGCGTTGTCAAACATGAAGGCGACTGATCGCTGGTCGGTGACGAGGGTGAACCTCCTACCGGCTAGGTAGTGCCGCATGGCTTCCACTATGGCTTGTGCTTCCTTCTCAACTGAGGGGTGTCGAATTTCGTAAGCGTGGAGGGTCCTAGAGAAGAATACAACTGGCCTGCCCGCCCGGTGTGGCGGCCAGTGTGACGTCTGACACATCGCTCTCTACCTGAAAGGGGATGGACTTGTCTACCGCATGCATTGTGGCCTTGGTGATGTCGACCTTGATGTTGCTGAAGGGGAAAAGTGGTGGTTTGAATAAGTGGGCGGGCTTTGTCCGCATAGTTGGGGACCCACTGGGCATAGTAGGAGAACAGCCCCAGGCATCGTTTGAGGGCCTTGAGGCTGTGGGGAGGGGGGTGTTCTGTGAAGGGGCGCACACGGTCAGGGTCGGGCCCTAGGACTCCGTTCTCCACGATGTAGCTGAGGATGGCTAGTTGGGTAGTACGGAAGATGCACTTTTCTTTGTTGTATGTGAGATTGAGGGATTGGGCGGCCTGGAGGAACCTCTGGAGGTTGGCGTCATGGTCCTGCTGATCATGGCCGCAGATGGTCACATTGTCCAATTATGGGTATGTAGCCCGCAAACCGTACTGGTCCACCATTCGGTCCATCGTTCTCTGA
Source organism: Scyliorhinus canicula (assembly GCF_902713615.1). Taxonomy (NCBI): domain Eukaryota; kingdom Metazoa; phylum Chordata; class Chondrichthyes; order Carcharhiniformes; family Scyliorhinidae; genus Scyliorhinus; species Scyliorhinus canicula. The sequence goes on from NC_052152.1 coordinate 70,164,680, forward strand.
AAGACCAAAACCCAGTTAGTGAGGCCGAAGGGGACTCTGAGGAAGTGGAAGAGTCGGCTGGCTGCTTCAAAGGCAGTGTAGTGGCGCTCTTCCGGGCGGATTGGGAGCTGGTGGTAGGCCGACTTCAGATCGACCGTTGAGAATACACGGCACTGCGCGATCTGGTTGACCATCTCCGCTATGCGGGGGAGGGGGTACGCATCCAATTGCATGAACTGGTTAATTGTCTTGCTGTAGTCCACCGGTCCGGACGACCACCACTTGCGGTCTCCAGGAGCTGTTGCTGGCCTCGATGATACCTTCACTCAAGTCGCTGGATCTCCGACTTGATAAACATCATGTCTAGCGAACTGTACTGCCTGCTCCTGGTGGCGATTGGCTTACAGTCAGGAGTGAGGTTCGCAAAGAGTGAAAGGGGGGTGACCTTGAGGGTCGCGAGGCTTCACACCGTGAGGGGGGGGGGCAAGGGTCCGCCGAACTGTAAGGTCAGGCTTCAGTGATTACATTGAAAGTCCAATCCGAGCAGTAGGGGGGCGCAGAGGTGGGGGAGGACGTAGAAGACGTAGAGCTTAAAACAAGCATCACGAGATTGATGATACAGTACCCCCGGATCTGAACCAAATGGGACCCGGAGGCAAGGGAGATTGTTTGGGAGGCTGGGTAGTTGTGGAGGGAGGAGCGCCTTACCGTGTCAGGGTGGACAAAGCTCTCCGTGCTCCCAGAGTCGAAAAGACTGGGGGCTCAAGCCCATTGACCTGGACGATCATCATAGAGTTCTTCAGCTGTTTCGGCTGTGACTGGTCGAGAGTGACTGCGCGCAGCTGCAGGTAGCCTGTGTGATCGGTGGAATCACAAGATGGTGGCCCACACGAGTCGCACATGTTGCGCTGGGGCGAAGGTGGCGACCAAGATGGCCGCCCCCATCGGTCGCGTGTTGGTCGGTGCTGGAGCCAGCGGCCAAGATGGCGGCCCCCATGTGTCGCACGTGTCAGTCGGTGTTGGGGCCGGCGACCAAGATGGCATCCCTCACAGGTCGCACGAGATTCGATGGCTCACCCGAGCGTGGAGGAGTCGCAGTTTGAGGGTCTCTGTGGGAGGCGTTGTGGAGGAATCGAGGTTGGCCTTGAAGCATCGAAGCCAATGTTCGAATATTTCTTTGGCTTCGGACGCTTGGGCATCAAGTTCGAGTTTGTCTGGCTTTAGAGCAGCTTCCATAGTGCTGTCTATGATTAATAAATTGATATACCTTCAATTCACCGAGAGACAGGGAGAGCGAGTGAACATTAGGCTTTATTAATCATGAACTTGCCAGGCCAGAGTCGGTTGTTCAGATGAATGCCACCCATAGGCGGCCGGTCTATATAGCCCTGGTGAGGGCGGAGCCAGAGGCAGAGCCCACAGGGGTTATAGTACAGTACCTGGAAGCAGCTCGTGTCACCAGTTCCAGGTCATAGGTCATAGGTTACAGTATCATACACGCATTAGGTGAATACATTCACCACAATAGCAATTATTATGATGCCTACACACTCTTCCCACCAGCTTTTTCTGACCCTTTTCTCCACCCATATTGATGCTGCGTCTTGCTCTTCCGGGCCAAAATTCTCATTCTCTACTGTCCTTATATAATACTTTATTATAAGGATTACCTCATCTCCTTTTTCCATTTGGGTGACTTTTCAAAACACCAAGTACCCTGGGTAATTATGTTCCAGCCTTGGCCACCACACATCTATATCGCTGTCCATTAGATCAAACCTATTTATCTTTATTTGGGTCATTAATTTGTTTATCTTGCATGCCTACATTGTGCTCAAATGAACTGTCTTACGTTTAATTTTGTATCATTTTGCTTCTGATTTGACCTTACTTACTGATGCACTTTGCTTATACAGCCAAATCATTACACACTGTGGCATTAACCTTCCTTTTCAAATTATCAATTTCCCTTCACTTTAAACTTTCAGCCATTTCCTATCTCCTCCTTAAGCATTTAAGCAAAGGTCTTTTAACATTTAGGGAATTAAAATAAATCAGATTAAAATGGCCACCATCAAAGATTTCCTTTTGCATTCACACCAACAAGTTTGCATTGTGAACAATTCCCAGTACACTGCAAGAAAATGTCTGAATATGAGAATGGACCAGGACTGAATTCACAAAAATAACAAATTATATTTACCAATATGACGTAGCTATGGATCTGAGGGGAAAAACACAGTTGCTAAGCAACATCTGTGAACGTGCTGTGAAACAAGAAATTCAAACAATATTGTAAATGCCAAATTTAGCTTACTGCCTTTAAATCACTCATAGATATCTGTTATTATTGATTATTTTGGGCAGCACGGTGGCACAGTGGTTAGCATTGCTGCCTACGGCGCTGAGGACCCGGGTTCGAATCCCGGCCCTGGGTCACTGTCCGTGAGGAGTTTGCACATTCTCCCCATGTCTGCCCACAACCCAAAAGATGTGCAGGATAGGTGATTTGGCCACGCTAAATTGCCCCTTAATTGGAAAAAATAATTGGCTACTCTAAATTTATAAAAAAAAAATAAAAAAAATTATTGATTATTTTAAAATTTACTTGGGTATTTTTTTCATATTTTATGTTCTGGCAACAGCTGGCAGCGACAATTCACTCCATGTCCTTGATTTATAATCTTTCCAAAAGGGCATTAATGGAGATAGAGATAGTTGACTTCCTGAATAAAAATTAATTTGGCAGATCCCACAATTCCACAGAATTAGTATTAATTAAGACAATATTAGTATTGCTATCTCTCTCTCCTACTTAAATTTAGTTGTACAAAATAGGCAGTTGCTCAGCTGGCATCTACTTTGCACTCAGACTGGACACTGCACTGTGTGCAATAGATGAGCAAGTCTGCATGGAGCAAAGTCCATGGGCGGAATTCTCCGCTCCCGGGAAAAATCGGGAGGGCCGTCGTGAACTCGGCCGAGTTCACGATGGTCTCGGAGGCCACTCCTCACCCCCTATTCTCCCCTCCCGGCGGGAGTGGTGCTCCATAAATCTCGGCCGCTGGGGTGTCGCGCTGAGAATGACACGGCCGGCGTGCCTAATGACGTCAGCTGCGCATGCGTAGGTTGGCCGGCTCCAACCCGCGCATGCGCGGCTGACGTCATGACGCTGACGTCACAAATCCACACATGCGCGGTGGCCGTCTTTCCCCTCAGCCGCCCCGCAAGACGTGGCGGCTTGATCTTGCGGGGTGGCGGAGGGGAAATAGTGCGTCCGATTTGGACGCCGGCCCGACGATCGGTGGGCACCGATCGCCGGCCTGTCCCCTCCCGAGCACAGTCGTGGTGCTCTTTCCTTTCTAGGCTACCTACAAGCCCCAAACAGGCTTCTCACTCCTGTTTCACGACGGCAGCGACCAGGTGTGTTTGCCGCCGTCGTGAAACGGCCGCGAACGGCAGGCTGCTTGGCCCATCCGGGTCGGAGAATCACCGTTCGCCGTGAAAAACGGCTATCGGCTATTCTTCCGAGCGGGGGGGGGGGGGGGGGGGGGGGGGGAAGTATCGCGGAGGGCGCGAGGGGGTCATGAATTTTGTCGGGGGGCCCTCCCGCGATTCTCCCACGCCGCGTGGGGAGCGGTGAATCGCGCCCCATGTTCTGAATGTAGATAAAGCCTCCAGTACAAATTCCAGCCCCAACCAAGTCAGAAGCTCAAAGAGAAAAAATACCTCTGAGAACCAGGGAACTGGCAGTCATGACATGCAAGCCCAGAGCAGTATTAAGGGATGGAAGAATTAGAGTTGAAACTGTGGCTATAGGAGAAAATGTCTTCCTTATCTAGTTCTTTTTGGGGATGTCTTGGGATGTTTGGCAGAGCGCAGCTGAACTGGGGGGACTTAGAGAAGGGAGTGACTAATTTATTTTATTCTTTCATGGGATGTGAGAGTTGCTGGCAAAGCATTTGTACTTGAGACGGTTGTGGTGGGCTGTGTTCTTGAACCGCTGCAGTCCATGTGCTGTAGGTACACCCAGAGTTCTGTTAGGAATGGAGTTCTAGAATTTTGACCCAGTTGCATTGAAGGAATGATGAGATAATTCCAATTTTGGATGGTGTGTGGCTCAGAAGGGAGTTTGAAGTTGGTGGTGTTCCCTTGCATCTACTGTCCTTTTCCTTGTAGATGCAGAGGTTGCGGGTTTGGAAGTCTTGACAAAAGGTAGTTTGATAAGTTGCTACAGTGCATCTTGCTGATGGTATATATTGTTGCCACTGTGCATCAGTGTGAGAAGGAGTGAATGTTTAAGGTTTTGGATGAGCTGTTAATCATGTGGGCTGTTTTGTTCTGGATGCTGTGAAGCTTCTTAACTGTTGTTGGAGCTGCACTCATCCAAGCAGGTGTATTCCATCAGACTCCTGACTTGTGCCTTGTAAATGATGGACATGCTTTGGGGAGTCAGAAAAGTGAGTTACTTTCTGCAGAATTTCCATTCTCTGACCTATTTGTGGAGCCACGTTATTTATATTGCTGGCCCAGTCAAGTTTCTGGTCAATGGAAGCCCCCTATGTTGGTAATAGTTCCAGTTTTAACAATGGTGATGCCATTGAATGTCAAAGGGAGATTAGTAGAACCTCTCATTAGAAATAATGCCTTGCACTAGTGTGACATAAACATTACTTGCCACTGATCAACCCCTGTTGTCCAGGTCTTGCTACATACAGGCATGGACTGCTTCAGTATTTGAAGAATCAGACATGTTACTGAACATTGTGAAATCATCAACAAACATCCCCACTTCTGATCTTATGATGAAGGGAAGGGTGAATCAACTGAATATGGTTGGGCCAAGGACATTATCATGATGAGCTCCTGCAGTAATGTGACAGGATTGAGATAATTAACATCCAATAACCGCAACCAACTTCTTTTGCGCTAGATATGATCATTAGAAATCAAGGGAAGACTTAAATTGTTTAATTGAGAAGAAGGGTACAAGGTATTTGCACTTGTATATCCCCATTTCGCTGAGTAGCATCTTGAAATTACTACCTCTAGGCACGTTCTTCAATTTGTGGAGAGTTCCTTAAATTCAACACAAGGAGGAAGGCCATTTCCAATCATTTTTATCCCTCTTGGCCATGCCAGATGAATCTCCTAAAAACTGTAGAAGGTGACAAGGGGTGTCTCTTCAACAGAAGACCATCTCCTTCCCCACATCTGGCTGGGGTAGCTCGCAAAGCTTAGCTGCCTGTTCTGTCGGCTGACCACACAGAACCTTTGCTGTCTGTCTGTGATATTCAATTGATTTGTACAGAACCAGATCTCTGCCCAATTCTGCATGGCAACGTGAAACGTATTTATCTTTTATCGAGGTAGAAATGCTAATTAGCTGTCCATGATCTCGAATCTCTTTCATTGTAAAATTAGGGCGGCACGGTAGCACAGTGGTTAGCACTGTTGCTTCACAGCACCAGGTATCCAGGTTCGATTCCCGTCTTGGGTCACTGTCTATGCAGCATCTGCATGTTCTTCCTGTGTCTGCGTGCATTTCCTCCGGGTGCTCCGGTTTCCTCCCACAAGTTCTGAAATATGTGCTTGTTTGGTGAATTGGACATTCTGAATTCTCCCTCAGTGTACCCGAACAGTCGCCGGCCGGAGTGTGGTCGGGAATTCTCATCGTAATTGCATTCTAGTGTTAATGTAAGCCGACCTATGAAACTAATAAAGATTATTATTAAATTGATAGTTTACAGCAGAAATATTTATAATCTAATACCTAGAGCACCTTTATGGGATTTTGGGAGACTCAGGGCAGAATTCTTCCATCTGCGTGTAAGTCCTGTGGCGGGACGGGGAAGTGGAAATTGGCGGAAAGCCACACCTTTGTCCCTGACCTCATTAATTATGCAACTGGGTATTTTGCACCATATTCAGTGGCGGGGAAAGCCTGATGGCACAAAGTACACTGTCGTATCCAGACACCATATTGAAAACAAATGCAACATCACTGACTCCCTATTGAAGAAAGAAGATGGAACTCCTGAGAAAGAAGTTGGAACTTCAGGAAGATTCTGAGGTCAGGAGATGGACCTCCTCAATGACACTCAAACTGGAAGGTCCATCTATTCCCCCCAACCACTGCTCTGGTGTTCCTGGTGGCTTCCATCCCAAACTTCAGAAGCTATACTAGGTATTGTTCAGGTGAGTCCCAACATCAGCATGCTACGTTTTGCACCAAGGCGCGTTTCCACTGGCATTGTAGAGAATTGACTGTGGGTGGAAGATTCTGGTCAGGCTTCCATCTGCATTTTATTGGAGGGAGCCAAATCCATTTCATGTCGGCCTCCAACAGCTTTCCCAATCTGCCACAGCAATCACCAGCAGAAGAAACCATGGGAAATTCACGTAATTCTGAAGCCAATTTTTGCAATCCTGCTAAATTCCACCCCACCTCACACCTGCCATTGAATCCACCAGCAGGACCCTGGGAGAGTTGTACTTTCAGAGTCTAGTCGTTACAAACTTAAAAATGTCTGCCATTGTCTCCTACTGTAAATACCTTGCACCATCTTCTGGTGACAATCTGAGTCTTCTTTGAAACTCTAAGGACATGAATCAGTGGACAGAACGGCACATTTAACGGGGTCTTTCTCAGCGTCCCATTCAATGACGCTTTGTTTTTGTTAACCTTGGTGAGAAACTCCCCATTGAGGCGACTCTAAGTAATTTCCTGCACTGGTGGGCTGATCTTTCAAACCCCCTCTGCATCCTACCATGGCCTCAGGACCCTCCCACTTCACCCATCTTACCTCTTCCGGGGTCCTCGAGCCTCCACTCACCCCGCATCTGGTAGTCAAGGCCCCCCACTGCGCCCGACCTTGACACTGCCAGCGCAGCACCCTGGAAGTGCCCCTGCCAGCCCAGCAGTGCCACCCGAGGCAGCCTGGCCAGGATGCAAGGCTATCAGTGCCAAGCTGCAAGGCTGGCAGTGCCAAGGTGCCCAGTTTCCGACCATCTGGCGGCCTCAACTCCCTGGTGAAACCCCCCTCCCCCAAGGTGCCATCACAACTGGTTCATGATTTTGTGAACCAGTATAAGCAGCACCAGGTTGAGGCCTCATTGGTAAGGCAGGAAAATCCCCGGCGCCAAGTGAATTGGGCGAGTGCATATTTACATGAGCATTATGCGCACCTGGATCTCGCTCAGCATCCTGAAACTTGATTCAGGCCTCTTGCGAGATTCAACAGCCTTGTCCCAGCATCAAATAAGGCGCAAAGAGGCCACTGAATCGCGCCCTAACAGTCAAATCACCTAACTTACTGTCAGAATGACTTCAGAGCAGGTCAAATTACTCATTTCATTTGCTTTAAATAAAAAGCTACATGTCAAAACCTATAATAATCTTATAAATCTCATAATTATAACACAACGAACATTTGGATGACCAGAGAACGTCACCTTAATCCAACAGACGTACTCATAAACAAAGCTATTATTGTCACCGCACTCCTGTATTGCAATGAGACCTGGACCATTCATCAACGACAGATAAAGAATGCCATTGGAATTCTATCACAAATTCCTCCACCGCATTCTTCAAATTCAATTCGAGGACTGTCGAGAAAATATTATTCTCCTTCGAGAAGCCAGCTCCTCAAACATTTCCTGCAAAATCAACTTCAATGGACTGGACGCTGTCTGGAGGGCTGAAAAGTGCCTCCCTGCCAGGGTCTGTTCTCTCAACTTTCAAATAGTGAACATTCTAGAGGGGGAGAAAGAAAATGCTTCAAAGATACACTGACGCTCTCCTTCAACCATGGCAACATTGACCTTAATGACGAGGAGGAGCTCGCTACCGATTATTCAGAATGGCAACAACTTGTCTATCAAGCTGCATCACCTTTTGACTTTCAAAACATTAATGATGAGGTAGGGTGGCAGCAATTAAGCGAAGGAAAGGAAACAAATCTCTCACTGGATCCTGTTATACTGTGCCCCACATGCCCAAAGACCCATGGCAGAATCCCACTACCCTGATTAAATATCATCCTTGCTATCAACAATTGACCAGGGCACCTGGATAACTCCCCTTGTTCTTCTTCCAAATAGCTCCATGGGATCTTTTACATGCGAGGACCTACAGGACCTCAGTTTTAATGTTTCAGCACTCCCTCAACACTGCGATGGAGTGACAAGCTAGGTTTTTGTGTTCAAGTCCTGGGATGTAACTTTAATCTACAACCTTCTGACTCAGAAATGAGAGTACCATTAACTGAGCAACAGCTGCTGGCAAAGTAGGAATATTTACAATTATTGAAAATTAATAACATGCTACTCTTATTTAAACATTCAGAATTTTCCACGACAGTATATTTCACAAATTAATAGTCATGCAGGGAGGGGTGGGGTGCGACATTTGAAAGTAGAATGTACTGTTCTAAATTGCTGCCTGCATTTCTGAATTATAGATCATCACCACTTGAATGGGACAGTATATTCTCAATAAATACTCTCGTACACATAGTATAAATCAGGTTGTCAGGTGGGATACAAATTGGATTGTGCTTTACTGACCTTCCACACAAACTATATAACTATTTCTCAGCACCACCCAATGTTCCTTCTCTCATTTTCTTTTAAGTTTACAGTTTCATGACAAGTGAATGGCATGTACGGCATTATAAGAGTGATTATAAACTCATACTTTCCTGCATAATAGAGCCATATATCATAGAATATTACAGCACAGCAGAATGCTATTTTTCTGAACCTGCCTCAATCAGTTCTATGAGAGGGCGAGCAATTCATCCCATTATCCTGCTCTTTCCCCAGAGCCCTGCTGTTTATTTTCTTTCCAGTTGGATAAGCAAGTCCCTCCTGAAAGTTATTATTCTTCCACAACCTTTGTAAGCAGTGCATTTCAGATCATTGTAATTTGCTGTGTAAAATCATCTTGCCTCATCTTCCCTCTGGTTGTTTTGCCAAGTATTCTAAATCTGTGAGCTCTGGTTACTATCCTCCTACCAGATAAAACAGTATCTTCTTGTTTACAACACCCTTCATAACTTTAAGCACCTCATTTAAATCTACCTTAAATTCTCTCTGCTCGAAGGAAGAATTTCCATTGGTGAAGCATCTTATCAGATCCATAAGATATCCCAAAGCACTAATATATATAATTTTAAAATAGAGATGGTGCTTTTATGTAGCCAAATTCAGCAGCAAGTTGCATACAACAAGCTCCCACAAACAGTGATGAGGTAGCTGCCCAGATAACCCATTTGATTTTTACATATTGATCAAGGGACAGGAGGACAAAATGACATAACAACAGGAAAACTCTCGACTCTTACTCAGCATCATGAGAACATTTGTATTTACCAAAATGGCTAGGTGATTTATCAGCTCCATCGGTGGGATTCTCCATCCCGCCAGCCCCATTTTTTGGCGCGGAGTGCCCACACCGGCAGCGGGATTCTCCGTTCCTACAGCCGGCCAATAGGGTTTCCCATTGTGGCCGCCCCTCACGCTGTCATGAAGCGGAGGATCTCGCCAATGAAGAACCCCGTAGCATGTCTTTTCTGAAAGACAGCCTGCTGGATTCTCTGTCGCCAGCAGTACACTCACACCCCCAGAATTCCCAACAGCATGAGGGGTTCCCACAATGGTAAATCCCATTGGTCAGCTGTTGAGATGGAGAATCATGGTGGTGCGCACCGCACCTGAAGACGGACGGAGAAACCCGCCCATCATCTCTGATGTTGAAAAATTCCGCAGTACTATTATGAAATGTTAACTCATATTATTTCAGCAAGATCTGGAATGGGGCTTGACTTCATAACCTTTCAATTCAGATATGAGATGGCTCGCAACTTAGCCAGGTTGATAGTGACCTAAGAAAATATACTGTATGATATCAATGTGCACAAGATGTACTGGAACTTTCTTCAGCCTTACAACTCTATGACAGCTTTGTGCTTCTCATCTTCTGACCTCTTTCACATCACTGATTTCCATCACTCCACCATTGGCAATTGTTCCTTCAGCTGCCCAGCCTTCCTAAAATCCTCTCTCCACCTTTATGATGCTGTTTAAATCCAAATGTTTTGACCTCATGTTTGATCACCTGCCCTGATGTTGCTTTCTGGTGGCCGTGTAAGGTTTTATCTGATTACACTCCTGTGAAGCACCTTGGGCTCTTGACTACATTAAAAGTTATCATATGAATTCACATTATTTAAAGAATGTTTAATAGTTTAACGAAAAGATTGTCAAAAGATTTTCATGTCAGGTTCGTAAAAGAATATGTAAAGTGAAATTCCAGGCTGCTATGTGTTGTACAAATTCAAGCTATTTCATGATCAGCTTTGTAATATCATAGAACCCTACAGTGCTGAAGGTGGCCATTCAGCCCATCGAGTCTGCACTGACCCTGTAATATGACTAATATATTAGAAAATGGAACAGAACAGAAAATTCACAAGTAGGTTATGGTCAGCTTTATGTGTGGGGTCATTTATCATATCTCAACGGTGCACACAGGTGCTTCTGTTTGTATAAATTGCAAAATTTTCAAAAGGAAGAAAATATGAATATTGTCGAGAAGGTTTTATAGGAAAGAAATTCATTTGTCACTTTGTGTTGTCACTTTCTCCATGTAATCTCATGGACTATGAGTTTTATTTCCAATTTGCTGTCTTCACACAAGTAGGGTGATTTTTAGAGGCTTGCTTTTGCACTTCAAAAGACATTTTTCTCAAGTTATTAATTATGGTGGAGAAAATATGTACACAGGGAAAGGGAAATTAACGTGAGGGACTGATTTCAAAGATGATTCTTAGATTTAAATTGCCATGTTAAAATCAAGGGTGCACCATCATCTGATGAAACTCATACTTTTCCAAGAGGTCAAAAGTATGCACCTCCATAGGTCTTCCAATCCACCTACAAAGGCTTCAAAATGTTGGCATTGCATTATCGAACTAGTGACTCTTCATTTCACTTTTCAGCTTTCCTGCTCTTTTGAAACTTGTTTTGAATGATATCAGCTTTACTCCGGGGCGGTGGGGGGTGGGGGGGGGGGGGGGGGGGGGGGGGGGGGGGGGGGGGGAAATGGTGGTTAGCTCTCCTACCTCACAGCTTTGGGACCCGGGTTCAATTCAGGCCTCGGGTGACCGTCTGTGTGGAATTTGCACTTTCTCCCATGTCTGCGTGGATTTCCTGTGGGGTTCTCTGGTTTCCTCCCACAGTCCAAAGATGTGCAGGTCAGGTGGATTGGCCATGATCACTTGCCCCTTCGTGTCCAAAATGTTAGCAGAGATTTCTGGGTTAAGGGGATAGGGTGGGGGGCCTGACCCTAGGTACGGTACCCTTTCAGAAGGTCGGTGCAGACTCAATGGGCCAAATGGTCTTCTTCTGCATTTTAGTGATTCTATGATTCTACACAGTGGTGGTATTCTCTCCTCTGAGTCAGGCAGCTATAGGTTAAAGTCCCCTCTGGGTCAGGTAGTCACGGGTTAAAGTCCCATTTGAGGTTTTTTTCGAGGCTGGTTCTTCAGTATTAATGGGGGCTTTATTGTCATGGGTGCTGCCTTTCGGATATGAATCTGCCCACTGAGGCAGGTGTAAAAAATCCAATGGCACTTTTTGAAGAAGAGCAGGGTGTTCTTGCTGCTGTCCTGGCCTATATTTATTCCTCAATCAATATCAGTACCACAGATCATCTGCTCATTATGCCATTGCCATTTATGGGACTTTCCCTTACGAAAAGGCTGACTAATTTCTTATATTACGGGCACAATTTAACAGGTCCATTCGCCTTGGTGCAAATCCCCTCATGGCCTCTAAATATCATGAGTGGCCAAAAACAGGATTTGTGCAGGTGTGATTTCAGAACGTGATTTTCCCAGCCCCTCTCCCAATGACACAATCAAGTTCACACCCATGAATTTGAATGCAATAGCATCGACCTAGGGGGCTTAACGTGGCAACTTCAGCTCTCATCGCATCTTCCCACCCACCAGCCATGAAATCACACCAGCAAGAATCACTACCACTTTTTAAAGAAGAAAACCAGGCACCATGACCTCGGAGAGGGAGGAAAGAGATGAACACCACTTTCTCCACTAAGCATCAGGTACTCCAAGGCCGATGGGTAGTTTCAAGGGGGGGGGGAGCCAATGTTGGGGGGGAGACAGGGGAGGGGGGGGGCAAGAGAAAGTGGTCAGCTGTTCAGGGCAGAAGCCTTCACTCACGGGGGTGTGGGGGTTGTGGTTGGTGTCAGTGGTCTTGGCGTCTGCTGTCTGTGACATGTTAAACACCACGTTAGAGTCTATTTATTTGGAAACATTAGCTTTCAGAGCATCGCTCCTTCATCGAGTGAGTGAAGAGGTAGGTTACACAGACACAGATATAGACAAAGCCAGTGATGCAAGGTGATACATTGAATGTGAGCCTTTGCAGGTAATTAAGTCTTTCAGGTCCTGACGGTGCGACTGGTGAGAGGGATAATCACAGGTTAAAGAAGTGCGAATTGTCTCAAGCCAGGACAGTTTGTAGGATTTTGCAAGCCCAGGCTAGATGGTGGGGGTTCCTGTAGTGAGACAGGAATCCAAGGTCCCATTGAGGCTGTACTCATGCATGTGAAACTTGGCTATCAGTTTCTGCTGGCAATTCTGTGTTGGACTTGTAAAGACTTGCATTCAAAGTATCATCTTGCATCATTGGCTTTGTCTATACATGCGTTTGTGTAACCTACCTCTTCACTCACCTGTGGAAGGAGCAGTGCTCCGAAAGCTAATGTTTCCAAATAAATAGATGTTAACCTGGTGTTGGAGAACCAAATAAGTCATTCATCTTCTTGCAGCATTGCATCTCCATCCTCTTGTGGAGGGTGCCGGCACTGACTGGTGCTACCACCAACTCCCAGGCAGTGTTCGAAATCTTGCCTGAGATTCTCCTGCCAGCCTGAGGGTAGATTATTCCCCTTCTCTCCTCTACGGCAGAGGGCCTCCTCCATGAAGCAGGAAGCAGGCTTCTTCACTGCCATCCTTCCGGCTTGACTGTGAGCAAATGCTGTGGAACTGTTTAATTGAAGTGACCCATGATAGAACTGCTCAGATGACCCCGGAATGAGTGGGTCAGATGTTTTGCACCAATGGCACGGCATTTGTCACGTGGGGATTTTGTTTTCTCCAAAGTGCCTAAAAATTGCAATCTGGATCGCATGGCCGGGGCCGTTGGGATTTGCACCGTTTTCACGCTGAAACTGACACTCAGCCAAATATTTAGGAAAATTCTGCCCTACGATCATGGGGCGAAATTCTCCGACCCCCAGCAGGGTCGGAGAATCACCTGGGGCCGCCGAAAATCCCGCCCCCGCCGTGGCAGAGATTCTCCGCCACCCGGGAAGTGGCAGTGGCGGGAATCTCGCCACTCCGATCGGAGAGGCCCCTGCGGTGATTCTCCGGCCCGGGTGGGCCGAAGTCCCGCCGCTGGGAGGCTTCTCCCGCCGCCGAGGTTTGAACCACCTCTGGAACGGCGAGATCAGCGGCGTGAGAGGGCCCCGGGGTCCTGGGGGGGGGGGGGTGGGGGGCGATCGAACCCTGGGGGTGCCCCCACGGTGGCCTGGCCCGCGATCCGGGCCCCCCGCTCAGACTCCGGGCCAGTGCCCTGGGTGCACTATTTCTCCTCCGTGGCCACCACGCCCTTCACCATGGCTGAAGCGGAAGAGAACCCCACATCGCGCATGCGCTGGCAGTGACGTCAGCGGCCAGCTGCCGCTGACGTCACTGCCGGCGCATGCGCCGACCGGCGAAAGCCTTTCGGCCAGCCCCACTGCCGGGGGCGCCGGTTTTTTGCGCCAGTCTTCTGGTGCCAACCGCTCCGGCACGGGGCTGGCCCCCAAAGGTGGGGAGAATTCCCCACCTTTGGGGAGGCCCGACCCCTGAGTGGTTGGTGCCACTCCCCTACGCCGGGACCCTCCGTCACGCCGGGTAGAGGAGAATCCGCCCATGGTCAGATTTCTATAAAACACATCATTAACTATAAATATCTTTGGAAAATGCTGTGGTCATGAAAAGCGCAACATAAATGTGTCCTTTCTTTCTTCTGTTGATACCTTGCGCCAGAAGCAGTCCCTTTCCTTTGGTTTGTGAAGAAACAGAGATTTATGAAGAACCTTCATAGATTTGGAAATGCAAAAGCAAGCGACTGAAAGGATCTCCAGTAGAATTCTCCATCGGCGGGATCCTATGGTCCACCGGCAACGCACCCATGCGTGTTTCCCGACGGCATGGGTAACCACAATGGAAAACCCCATTGGCCAGCTGTGGGATTGGAGAATCTCGCTGTCGGTGGCAGTAGGGGGGACGGGGGTGGGGGTGGTGGCGTTGCGCTAGTAAACACGGCTGGCGGACCGGAGAATCTGGCTCCTTTTGTTTATGAAGAGAAAAACATCTGTTCGATCAAAATTTTAGATTTAGAAAATAGTCACCTAATTGAATTGATGAATATCTTCTTCTGGTGTCTGAACATCTTTCTACGGACAAAAGTTATCTTTCACAGTTTTGGCATTGAAAACATGATTTCAAGTCAATCCATTTTTCTGCATTCAATTACTTTTCTTCATTTATCAGTTCAGCAAAAATAAAAATGTGATCTATTCTGTGGTTTGCAGCTATTGCTTTTTAAAAAAAAAAAATTGAAATAAATTACAACATGAATCAAATAGTTCTAAACTTATGTATCCTGCTTGCACACAATATTTCAATGTTCATTAGTTCTATTAAGCTCAAAGTCAATTGGCGAAGGTCATATCAAGTTTTATCAGTACAGGTTGAATGCCAAATGTGAAATCTGCTGCTTAAATCATGTCCTTCCATTCAAGGCAACGATTTAAATCACGGCTGTCAATCTCACATATTTACAACAAACACCAATATGTTCAGGTATGAGTGAATTCAATGTCAAACTTACCAATTATGGTGCTGTTTATTAATTTGTATTATTAATTCATGAGATGCGGGTGCACTGCCAAGGTTCGCATCAATTGGCCATCCCAGTACAACTGAATATTTTGTTGGATCATCTCAGAGGACAGTTAAAAAAAAATTATATTGTTGGTGTTATACGTTGGACAGGCCAGATAAGGGCAGCAGATGTCTTTCCCTGAAAGACAACTGTGAACCAGATGGGGAATAATGGCAATCCAAGAGTTTCAAGGTCATCATTGCTGTTGTTAGCTTTTCATCCCCATTTTACTCAATTAACGTAATTCAAATTCCCATGGTTATTGCCATGGTGGGATTTGAACCCATGTCCCCAGATCACTAATGTAGTCCCTGGGCTACTATCCAAGAACATAACCACTATGCTACTGCACCACCATAGTATAGTGGGTTACTTCTTTGCAGAAATGTTCTACTAACCTTATTGCAGGATAATGAAATTGACTATTAAGAATATAACAAATGAAAGAAGTGTGATGGTAAAGTGTTATCTTATGTATGCTGAAAATGCTGCTGTGACCATGGTCAAACACAAGACAGAGACAAAATTGGAGAATGAGTCAACAAAATTATTCTTGATTCTTGAATGGCCAGGGCAATGCTGTCATGTAGATATATCTAACTGAAGGTGACTGAAACTTCTGAGGTGGATTGGCAACTTTTCTTGAACAGTGAGTTCACCACCTGAACCAGAAGTGAGTAGAACTTCTGCACACTAATCCATTCCCAATTCATTGTATCCCATTTTCTGTCAAGAGACAATTAAGTACTGATGTTGATGTTCGACCCTCTTCATTGGTAGTTAATCACGGTCACAAAGAAAAATGCTGTTCTTCTGCAGGAGAGTCAAGGGATCAGCAATATTAATTAAAGGCAGAAGAAAGGAATCTGGCATGGGAAGATGAAGGTGTGCAGAAACTGCACATCGACACACATTTTCATTTTTTTTAGTCAGCATGTGTTTTCATTGTTTGTTGCTTCCTTCTCAGAAATAGTGCAATCATCAAAAACATGGAGGGATAGTTCATAGTTTGGAGACTTCCAGTTTACTAAAGAGGGCACAATTGTTCATATTGACTCACTGTTAACATATATAATTCCTTGCAAAAACGACAACCTTCGCAAATCAAATGTTATTCCCTTGTGCAAACTCGTTCAAAGTCAATTTTCAAACTCGTTTATATTCAACAGCAATATGTGCCCTTGTGTTCAATACAACTTTGGTTCACATTAAGCAATACTAGACCTCTGACTGTGAGTAAACAAATCAGATGTTGGAACGCAGGGTTACCATGCAACATCAAGTCTCACCTCAAAGAAGATTCCTCTTGTATTTGACATTCAAGGCTTTGACCAAGTTTCCCTTCCTGACTGGATATTTGTGCAAAAATAGATTATTCCCATTTATGTATTAGTTTGCACTAAATAATTAGGTTTTGTGACTGACTATTGTTAAAAAAAACTCAATTTAATTTTAAAAAAATCAATTTGCACAATGAGTGCTTTGTGCCAGTAGGGTGTAAAATAATTTACTTTTGAGCTACAACATTCCATAATGCGCTGTGGCATTCACTCAGTTAACTTTGCTTTAATATGCACAATATTGTGGAATTCACCAACTGACCACTAGGAGTCTCATTAGTATAAAAGTGAACGTTAGAGTCAGGTGACCTCAGACTGACTCAGGAGCTGGGAAAGAGGTTGCTTGTGCATGTTCATACTGCTATTCAACTGCTATGCTGTTGTTTTGTATATATTTGACCCACAGTTAATGTAAATAAATTGTTTATAGATTTAGCTTCAAATGTTCTTGTAATATAAATCAGGCCATCCGACAAGAACATTACAGGGTCTGCCTTCCTTCTTTCAGAATCTTCTGGAACTCTAGAGAAATCAAAATTGAAAGCTAGGCAATACCCAGGAAATGGAAGTAGCCAATTGGTTGCCAGACAGGTCATTCACAATAAGACATTATCGGACCAACCCAAATAGCAGATTGCCCTGGGGGTTTCCTTGGACCAGACGACGTAGCACCTTGTACTGCGGTGTTTCTGTAATCAGCCAGATACAAAAGTTAAAAGCCAAAAAGGACAGAAATAACAAAGGAAAACAAGAGGACTGGCAAGGATTTACAAGAGGTTCCTTACAAGTGAACTACAGTTTCTCAAGGTAGTTTGAGCCTTTATTGGAATTACCACACTGCCATTTTCCGGTTCAGTGAACAGCTTTTTGAAAATGTGCTGTGTTGCGTTAATAAAGAATAGGCTAATCAGAGGTACTTCAATAAATATTTTCACTACCTCAGTCCATATTTTTTAAGAACTGCATTCTTAAGATCGGCGTGCCTCCCGCAGCGATTCTCCGGCATGCCATGGGTTGAAGTCCCACCGCTTTCAGGCCTCTCCCGCCGACGTGGTTTAAACCACCTCTGTGCCGGTGGAATTGGCGGCGCGAGAGGGCCCCCGGGGTCCTGGGGGGTGCGCGGGGCGATCGGACCCCAGGGGGGTGCCCCCACGGTGGCCTGGCCCGCGATCGGGGCCCACCAATCGGCGGGCGGGCCAGTGCCGTGGGGGCACTCTTTTTCTTCCGCCGCCGCCACGGCCTCCACCATGGCGGAGGCGGAAGTGTCCCCCTCCACCACGCATGCACCGGTGGTGACGTCACCGGCCGCTGATGCTCCGCGCATCCGCGGACTCACACCGACCAGCGAAGGCCTTTCGGCCAGCCCCGATGCTGATCGGCGTGGCGCCAAAGGCCGTTGGGTACCAGTTTTGGCGCCAGTCGGCGGAGTGGGAGCCACTCCGGCGCGGGTCTAGCCCCTAAAGGTGCGGAGAATTCCGCACCTTTGGAGAGGCCCGACACCGGAGTGGTTGGTGCCACTCTGCTACGTTGGGACCCCCGCCCCACCGGGTAGGGGAGAATTTCGCCCCAGATTTGAAATTAAAGCTTCAGCTCCATTACAGTCAAATCAGTGTTCCATCCACATCGTTGATAACACCAAAAGTCAGATTTTCCATTCAAGAAAGAATAGAATTACTAACACTGCATGCAACAACCCTTTATTTGTAGACATACAGGCGGATAAATTTAAGTTGCACTGATTTCTGCATGAAATGGATGGTGTGATAGTGCCACACTGCCAAATAAACTGCTCTACGACCCATACAAAAATGGGAGTCGGACTAATTTGTATGAAACTAGTAAACAGCAGATGCCAACCAGGCAAATGATTCTGCGTGTCAATAACTTTCGTCCAACTCTGATGCTGAGTTGGTCTGTAACTATGTTTAGGGAAGAGAGTGAGTCCTATTTGCCAACACATTTATGGAGCTCCTTCTCTGGATCTCCCTGGCTCCACAGCTAAGTAACTGCAAAACCTTGTGGGTGCCTTGAGCTGTTGATGAAACAGGACTTGTAAATGGGCTGCCAAGTTGATGGAAAATTTTAAATTGGGATGTTAAAACCTCTTTTGTACATCCCAGACACTTGAGCAACCATTTTAGATGGAAGTCCTAAAAACTAGGATTTCAGGTTTCAGAGAAGGGTCATATTTAAGTGGAAAGCTTAAGAGTGCTATTCTCCGAAAAGGGAGCCAAGTTCCCTAGTGAGGGCATTTAGCCACGTGTTTCTTGGCACTCGCAGTGTTCTTGTTATTCAAGAACAACATGATTCCACTCACGTTGAATAAGAGGTCTAAATGAGGAACCCATGGCCGTGGCCACACATGGCCATATTTTGTACAGTGGGGAGCTGCGCTCGCCAGAACTCCTCACTGTAGTGGGAAATCGGGACGTGCCCCCGTACCCTCCCAAACAACCCGCCAGGCAACTCAGGCCCGATCGTGCATGCCAAAAAAATGCCAACCAGGCACCCTGGCAGTGCACATGCCAGATCTACCTACGAACCTTGGTAATGGCAGACTGGCATTGCCAGTGCCCAGGTGGCACTGCCAGGGTACTCAGACAGCACCAGCAGTGCCAGGGTACCACTCTTCCCAAATGACATGCTGGTGGGGGCCTCCAATCCTGTGAGAGACCCCAACGAGTGCCATTCCATCTGATCCCCGTTTGTGGGACCAACACTGAACAGCGCTCTGTTGTCTCGGAGATGAAGGAGCTGAATCCCAAAGCCTCAGGTTCCTCGGGAATCTGCACATTAGAGTGAAGCTTACTGCCTCGCTCTAATAAGCAGATTTGCTAAGAAGTGATCCCGGCCATTGTGGATGGGATTCACATCGTAATGTCTCGTGAGATCGCATTGAATTTCACGAGGCGTTGCAAGCCAGGTAGATCCCGGGAGGGGGGTCTCCCGGCTTTCAACAGCCATGCTGCTCCATGTTGAGCTGCTTTTCCGGCGCAGCATGGCCGTTGGATCGCGCCCTTGGTGTATTTCTCTTTCCACGGATGCTGCTAGACTGACGGGTTTTAATTTAGGATTTCAGGGAGACTCAGATTACGAGAACTTGACGTGAAATCAATCTACCTAACCTTATTGGGTGCGATCTATCGACCTCGCCGTGCCTGATTCAGGACGCAACAAGGCCAGTAAATCTCGCACAAGGCCTGTCGCAAGATTTACCTGCCTCGTGTGGTTGGAACCCGATTTGCATATTCAAGTGAGCAGATAGTCTTACTTGAATATGTCTATGCCGGATCTACTACGAGATCGAATGGCCTCACCTTGGAGACTCCGAACGGGCACCATTTAGCACAGGTGTCCACAAATGTGGACCAGGCATACTGGCACTTTGGGCTGTCTTCCAGCCGATCGAGGGCCCCTGGGTGGTCAGGCTCTGGGCAGAGTGGTATACTGGCACCCCCGATGTCACCTGTGGCATCTTGCCTGTGCCAGAAATTGGGCCGAGAGGCACCCTGCCCTTATGAGGTGGGATACAGGGGTCGATAACCCCCTAATTGGTGAATTGGAGTGTTGGGAGGGTCCGGAGGCTGCAGTGGGTCTAGCAATCATGGTGCCATTTACAAATGGTGCGCCGCGCATCTCTTCCTGCACTGGTGAACAGAGTTCGTTTGCGCAGGAAACGAGTCTAAGTGCGGCCTCGACGGAACGTTCATTGCCGAGGCACAGAAATGAAGCAGAGTCCTGTTTAATAGTGGGATCATTCTCAGCGCTGCAAGTGCCAAAATCACGCCATTGTTTTATCCAAAAAATGGGCACTTAGGTTTTCCAATTTCTCAGCACTATCTTAAAATCTGTTACATAATTGGCTTTGTATGCTGTCAATTTATCTCAAAATCTACTGTTTGGTTTATAAATTATTTAGCTTATGCCCCTCAATTGAGATGAAGATTTAGCACAATTGGCAGAAGGTGGTTTACATCACAAAAAGTAGTCACTCGCAAATCAATCAATCGAAACAGTGATAGTGCAAAGTATTGTGGCCAACAGCCTGAATTGCCTGAATTCTGATACAGAATTGGACACGTTAAATAAGAATTGGATATTTGAAATTAAACTGCAGTCAGAACTGTTTTGTTACCTGTGTGGTAGGTAACATGTGCTACTCAAACCTTGGTTAGTGATGAGGTCTTCTGAATCTCGATGAAGAACACTCAAACTCGTCCAGTAGTAACAAAAGGTTTATTGAGTAACTATAATAATTGAATGAGTTCTTTACTTTATCTTTGATACTAGTGATAAGGTTAACAAGATCTCACTCTGGTAACTATACGTAACTCCACTAGCCATCTGAACTAGTCTGCTATTGCCCTGGTCACAGTGCACCCAAGAGAGACCCTGAGACCCAATGTGGTTGCCTTTTATACCCCTGTTGGTCCGGCCCTCTAGTGATCATGTAGTGCTATTTATTACACATTAACTCCATGTGTACATGCACATATCGAGATCACTACAGAATCACAGACTGGCATGATCAGAATTTGAACAGCCCAGATCAAATACAGTAGACAGATACAGATAGCTGGGGCAAGTCTGGGCCTGACCTCTAAACAAGATGTCAGAAGATAATCAGTCCCATTCAAATGGTTGATTGCCCAGATGAAACCAGACATTTTGGCACCTAGATCACCCACCACAACCAAAAATGGGATAAGTCAACCAGAGGTCATAAGGAAGCCGCGTGCGAGACCCGCCTTCACAACGATGGCTCTGAGATAACCGAGATTTGATTGGACCCGCAACGCGATCCAGTTCCTCGGCATGGGTAGTATTAAGAATCTTAAGGTGTGCGACTTCCGATGGCGACATGTAGGTGGAGCTCACACATTAGGTGGCTCATGCTAGAGTCTCTGGTTTTTGGACTTTTATGCCCAGTTTCAGGGGTAGTTTGTGAATGAGTTGGTGTGGGAAGTTATAAAGAAGGCGTGAAATGTTGAAGGCCCAGAAGAAGGGTACTGGGAAGAAGGGGTCGAGCGAAAGTCTGCTATGGAATGAGGCTATGAACCTGCGGGAAGAAAGATGGCGGGGGCTGGGTCATCGGGTCGGGCCGCTCCCTTCACGGTGGGAACTCAGACCGAGGTGATGTCTGGGGGAGTTTGAGAGACCATTTGCCAAGCATGTGGATGTGCTTCGGAGGGAAATGATGACTGCAATAAAAGAGTGGGTGGAGGAGGCGATTGCCCCTTTAAATGTGGCAGTAATGAAGACATCGAGGTGCGGGAGCAAAGAAATAAGGGGATGGTGGAAATGTTGTCGTAACATAGCGACCAGTTCACCATCATTGGTGACGGGCTGTGGAGGGTGGCGGAGGCCAACAAGGGACTTAGAGCTAAGGTGGAGGACCTGGAGAACAGGTCAAGGAGGCAAAATCTGAGAATCTTGGACCTGTCTGAGGGGGTGGAGGGTATGAAGCCGACTGAGTTCTTTGCAAAGATGTTTGCGGAGTTAATGGGGGAGGGGGAGAAGATTCCTCCTGCTATGAGTTGTTCAGGGCACATCGGTTGCTCAGGCAGAAGCCTAAAGCGAATAAGCCACTCCAGGTGGTTATAGTTTGCTTTCACAAGTTCCACGGGAAGTAGAAGGTCTTGAGGTGAGCAAAGCAGAGACAAGAGGTGAAGTAAGAAGGCGTTAGTATACAAATATAGCAAGACCTAATAGCTGAGCTAGAGAGAAGGCAGGAGGCTTATAGATGGGTGAAGGTGGCATTGTATGGCAGAGGAATGAGATTTGGCATTGTCTACCCTGCGAAGTTGAGTGTGACGCATAACTCGAGGGATTTTTATTTTGAGACGGTGGAGGTGCAAAGGCCTTCGTGAAGGCTGAAGGACTTGGACCAAGAAGAGGGTTGGCATTTGGACTTGGTTGGTGGGGACAGGTATGGTGTTTTTCTCATGTTTTTTTTATTTGATTGGGGGTCTGTTTACATCTGTTTGGATTTTTTTTCTTTTATTCTATGAGTGTGGTTTTGTGTTGTTCTTTGAGATAAGGGAAGTGGGTTTTTGGGGGTTTGTGGGGATGGGTTACTGAGGAGGGGAGGGAGGGAGGAGGGTCACCGCACTGGTAAATGAATGTTGGCTAGTGAACGGAAATATGGTGGGGGGAGGAACTGTGATCATCCGAGCCTTGTTGAGCAGATTCTGATGGATCTCTGAGGTGTGAATGGCGGGGGGGGGGGGGGTGGATCTATACTGGGTGAGGTGATGGGCAAGACCTGGGCTTATGGTGGTGGCGGATAGGAGCGGCAGGGGGCGTGAGAGATCCCCTGTCAGAATAGTGACGCGGAATGTGAGAGGATTAGGGGGATCGGTGAAGAGATTAGGAGTTTTTGCGCACTTGAAGAGTTGGACATCTAATGTGATGATGCTGCAGGAGACCCATTTGAGGGTGGAGGATCAGGTGAGGCTTAGGAAGGGCTGGGTGAGTCAGGTGTTTCATTCGGGGTTTAATAGCAGGGCTCGGGCGTGGCGATATCGGTGGGCAAGAGGGTGAGGGTTCAGAAGGAGAAGGTGGTTTCGGATCAGGCGTGGCAGGTATGCGGAGGCCACATTGAAGATCTGGAGGTAGTTTAGACAGCATTTCAGGTTGGGAGCTGGGTCGGGAGGATGCCAATTAGGGTGAAATCATGGGTTTGAGTTGTGAGGATGGATGCAAGGTTCCGGGTATAGGAAGAGAGGGGAATTAAGTGAATTAAGGAATTGTTTCTGGGACGGAGATGTGTGAGTTTGGAGGAGTTAGGCGAGAACTTTGGGCTCGCACAGGGTGAAAGTGCATGGGTTTCCTCCGGGTGCTCCGGTTTCCTCCCACAGTCCAAAGATGTGCAGGTTAGGTGGATTGGCCATGATGAATTGCCCTTAGTGTCCAAAATTGCCCTTAGTGTTGGGTGGGGTTACTGGGTTATGGGGATAAGGTGGAGGTGTTAACCTTGGATAGGGTGCTCTTGCCAGGAGCCGGTGCAGACTCGACGGGCCGAATGGCCTCCTTCTGCACTGTAAATTCTATGTCTACTGCTCAAATTCAGTAACAAAATCCAAGTAAAACCAGAAACTCCTTTTCAAAGGTGTGGCCCAGCACACGGCACTATTATTGGTAGAAGACTTGGTAGTGATACTCTGTTCCCCTTCTCAAACAGCAGGTTTGAATTCCTTCCAAAAGCAGTTATCTCTTTTAAGTTATCAAGCAGTCTGGAAACAGCTTTTAAAATGAAGATAGAGAAACACTTCTTTCAACCTGTGCAGTTCAAAACCAGTCCAAACTCAAAACAAAAGTAAAACCCACAGAGCCTCAAACTAGCTCCAAACTCAAAGCAAAAGTTATAACTCACAAAGCCACAGCCTAGCTCAACCCAAATAATGACATCACTGAAGCCATGTGATAAGACAAAAACATTTCTTAAAGGAACACTCCTGTAACACTGCACCAGGTTGTCCTGCAAATTTTTTTGGATAGGCCCACTGGTTACATCAGTCAAAAATATCATGCACCATATAGGTACTTTGCTATCTCTAACCATAAAACCTAAAGCAGGATGTGGAACCATAGCCTCAGGACACATTGGGCTCTCGATGGAGCGCAACACGGCTGGTGAATGCCAGGAAAGCCTACTAGCGAGCCTCCCGACAGCCTCCGTGTCTCGTGAGATTCTCCGAAGCCCCGCGAGACGGCGGAGTCGGAAACTCTAAATGAAACTCACGGAAGTAGGTTATAAAACTACTTATGACCTACCTGCATGGGATCCACTGGCCTCCCATGATTCACTGGCCTCACAGGGAGGCTGCAGCCGGGGGCCAATCAGTGCTGGTCCACACAAATGTGGACCAGGCAGAACGGCACCCGGGGGGGTCTTCTGAGTCACCAGAGACCCCAGGGTGGTCAGGATAAGTCCAGGGTGGTGCCCTGGCCCTCCTCCTAAATACCGGCACCCTAGAAATGCCATCCTGGCACTTCCAAGGTGCCCATATGACACTGTCAAGCCAATAGGAGCACTGGCTGAGTGCCAGGGAGGCAGTGCAAGGGTGTCTGAGTGCCAAAGAGGCACTGCCAAGAGCCGGGGGCAAGGGGGTCCTTGCCCATAAAATATGGATGGGGGTGTTTGAAGGGTGGGAGAGTGAAGGACAGGTAGGTAGGAACCTCTGGCAACTTGGGTGTGTCATGGGTGGACGTCCTGGAACGGATGGGGTGCTGTATGGGAGCTTGGGGGGGTGGGGGGGTGGGGGGGGGCTGATGAGGAGGGTCCCCATAGCGAGGTGTCTTCACTTGGGAAGTGTGGGGTAGTGCCCATGTGTGTGGGGGTTGATGTTGCCCATTTGTGGGAGGTGTGCGGGATCAACAAGCTCACTGAGAGATCGGCCACCCTTTCAAAATGGCAGCCCGATCTCTGAGTTCAGCTCCCCAGTGCAGAAAAAAATTCTAAGAGTGGCATGAAATGGTGAGAAACTCCCCAGGGCCCAAAGAAGAGTCATTGAATAGCGGTGGGGAACTCGCCAGCAGAGCCGGCCGGAAACTCACTGAAAAACCTGCCACAGACGAACTTAGAAATTTTTGGGGAGAATTGGGTCCTAAATGTTCAACTGCACCACAAGCACAAACCGTAGCTGAGAAACAAAGTTTCGCAATGAGTGAAAAATTATTTCCGTATATAACATAGACTATCCTTCCAACAACATAAAATATTATTTTGATAATCTCTGGAAAATTCATTTCATTTTCCCACAATTAAGGCTTTATTCCCAATGAAGGTAAAAAAAACCTCTGGTAGACTTGAGCATTTCTTGAGTACTGAAGATTAAAGACCACCCTGAGTCAAAGTAATTGCTGCTCCAGCATTCCATCTCATTACTGATGATTTTCAGTGGTAAAGAGCTCTTCCAAATGTGCTTAAAGAGAAATAAGTAACTGATCACTGCAGAGAGATAAATGGATACCACAAACAAAGCAATCTTGCATCAGGGCATTGGTATGTAATTACTGCTTTCATTAAAATAACAAATTTGCAAGTGATAAATCACACTCCATTAGTAAATTGTCTGATTACAGAGTAATGCATAATAATTTGAATAGATTGACTGACTTTTTTGGTGGCAACATAAAATCCCTCCATCTTCTTCCTGCCTCTGATCAACTCAAATAAGGCACTTACTACAGTGGACACTTTGGGTTTCCTTGCTGTTCCCAGGCTTCCTGCAATACAGCTCTGAGCTGAACAATTGGAGATGTGCTGATGCTATATAAAGGACTATCTTGTTGATTTTATCACATCCCTAAGAGAGTAGATTTTCCACCATGCGCTATTTTTTCGTGAAAACAAACAGGTATATACTAGGTCTGAATCTAAAAAAGGAAAGAATATAGAACAAAGAAAAGTACAGCACAGGAACAGGCCCTTCAGCCCTCCAAGCCTGCACCGACCATGCTGCCCTTCTAAACTAAAATCTTCTACACTCTGGGGTCCGTATGCCTCTGTTCCCATCCTATTCATGTATTTGACAAGATGCCCTTCAATCATCACTATCGTCCCTGCTTCCACCACTTCCTCCGGCAGCGAGTTCCAGGCACCCACTACCCTCTGTGTAAAAAAAGCTACCTCCTATATCTCCTCTAAACCTTGCCCCTCGCACCTTAAGCCTATGCCTCCTAGTAATTGACCCCTCTACCCTGGGAAAACATTTCTGACTATCCACTCTGTCTATGCCCCTCATACTACGAAACTATGAGGAAGACTCAGAGATGCTTCAGGGACTTGGACAGGCTGAATGATTGGGCACAGTCATGGCAGATGTAATATAATATGGATAAATGTGAGGTTATCTGCTTTGGTAGCAAAAATAGGAAGGCAGATTATAATTTGAATGGGTGTAAATTGAGAGAGGTTGATACTCAGTGAGACCTTGTTGTTCTCATGCATCAGTTGCTGAAAGTGTGCGTGCAGGTACAGCAGACAGTAAAGAAGGCAAATGGTACGTTGGCCTTCATAATGGCAGGCAGTGACTAGTGGGGTACCACAGGGATCAGTGCTGGGACCCCAGCTATTCACAATATAAATGATTTAGATGAGGGAACAAAATGTCATATCTGCAAATTTGCACTTGATACCAAGTTAGGTGGTAGGGTGAGCTGAGAGGAGGATGCAGAGATCCTTCCGTATGATTTGGACAAGTTGAGTGAGTGGACAAATGAATAGCAGATGAAGTATAATTTGGTTATCTACTTTGGTAGCAAAAACAAGAAGGCAGACTATTATCTGAATGGCCTTAAATTAGGAGAGGGGAACGTACGAGACCTGGGTGTCCTCGGACATCAGTCACTGGGAAAGAAGACAAATGGTATGCTGGCCTTCATTGCAAGAGGATTCGAGTACAGGAACAGGGATGTCTTGCTGCAGTTATACAGCGCCTTGGTGAGGCCACACCTGGAATATTAGTGTGCAGTTTTGGTTTCCTTATCTGAGGAAGGATGTTCTCGCTATAGAGGGAGTGCAGTAAATGTTTACCAGACTGATTCATTGAATGGCAGGACTGACGTACGAGGAGAGATTGAATCACTTAGGATTGTAGTCGCTGGAGTTCAGAAGAATGAGGGGGGGGATCTCATAGAACCTAGAAAATTCTATCAGGACTGGACAGGGTAGATGTAAGAAGGATGTTCCCAATGATGGGTGTATCCAGAATCAGGGGGCACAGTCTGAGGATACGAGGCAGACCATTTAGGACAGAGATGAGGAGACATTTCTTCACCGAGAGAGTGGTGAGCCTGTGGAATTTGTTACCACAGGAAGTAGTTAAGTCGAAAACATTGTATGGTTTCAAGAAGCAGTTAGATATAGCACTTAGGGTGAAGGGGATCAAAGGATATGGGGGAAAGCGGGAAAGTTGGATGATCAGCCATGATCATAATGAAAGGCGGAGTGGGCTTGAAGGGCCGAATGGCCTCCTCCTGCTCCTATGTTTTTAATGTTTCCACAGCGAGATCAATCAACACATGATCAAATTTTCAGGAAAGTGCCCGAGCATGTTTGGAAACCTTTTGTCCAGGATAAGGAAATTTTACTTTTTCTCTCAATGTTACAAAAAGCAGAGTTTTCCAATAAAGCTACTTTTGACTCACCCAAGTGTAGCATGGAATATGTAACATGAAAGACACGTATCCAATCACTATAATTAAGTTTATTGATAATTTAATGTTTAATGCATCTTCAGTGGATACATAATTATAATTTATATCATTGTGATGAAATGAGATTTTCTTTCTGTTACAAGTCTACAGTTTTTGAATTGCATTTCCACTTGATTTCCTAAGTTATTATAGTGTCAGCTTAATGGAATTGCAGCTAGTGGAAGATTATGTAAATCATATCATGTGGGTTAGCTGTGACAAATAATTTAATGTGTGGTTTGTTTTCCTGCATTTTCACTGGGGTGAAAGCAGCAGGCAGTCTGCAATAAACAATGAAATACATTGAAGCCCATAGCTTCACCAATGCAATGCTTTCACTCCACCATTATTAATTGTAAATCATATGCAATAAGGAAACCTCAATCACAGGCGAACTCAACCAAACACATGTGCACATAAACAATCATGTATATAAAGCAAATAGCTGACCACATGCAAACAGCATGATTTCATCTCCGGAAGTGCATTTAAATTTAGTTTGGACAGATAAAATGAAAGTCTTTAATCTCTTTATCTTTAAGATCTTAAATAAATTAGATTGGAGCCGTTTAAACTGCAATCTTAGTGAGAGTAGGTCCATATCATAAAATTTCCATAATCAGGCTTTCACTGCCACTTTTTCTTAGAAAAACAAGATGGGAAACAAGTGGGAAATGCAACGGCTCAGATCTTCAAATCTCTGGAGAGTCAGAGGCCAGGTGTACCACCAAAAGATGAGCTGCAGGCCTCTTCTGAAGTCCCAATGCAATGATTCCCTGTGACCTACCTGGGAAGTTTGAACTCCAGCTGGACCATTCCCCTATATCCGTGACCCACTGAGAAAGTATCCAACTCTGAATTAAAGTCGGAGACTTCGGGCATTTCTGATTTACTTACCTGGGCAGTTACCCAGGAAAAGAACTTAGTCTACCACCTAAGCAATTATACAACTAAAACCACAATCATTCACACTGATTACCGATTGCCCCACCAAATGCTCCTGATCTCCGAATGAACCCTCTGGTCCACCGAATATTACCCTCACACCCACAACTCCCCTAGCTTGACTGCACAAACCACCTGACTTGCCCCCAATCCAGCTTGAATAGCCCCCAACACCAGACCCCCCCAACCTGACCTGACTAGCCAGACCACCCAACTACCCTCTAACTGACCAGCCCCTACTGCACGACTCTTACCTGACACCCTAATTCCCTTCCAAACTCACCTGACTATCCCCCAACCTGATCCAACTACCGCCAACCAGAAAAAGGGTTAACGCTGTGACAGAGCAAAAACATGAGAACAAGATACAGACTGGTACTTTTGGGCAGGTGCAAATCAAAATTGGAGGACAGGGTGCATAGCCTGAAGTTGATGAGCACAATGTTGAGTCCAAAAGGCTATAAAGTGCCTAATTTGAAGATGAGGTGCTGTTCCTCCAGCTTGTGTGGGCTTCATGAAACATTGTAGCAGGCAGAGGACAGAAATGTGACCATGAGAGCAAGATGGCGAATTGAAATGTAAAATCACAGGAAGGTTGGGGTCATGCTTGTCGACTGAGTGAAGATGTTCCACAAAGTGGTCACCCAGCCTGCGTTAAGTTTCCCCAATGTAGAAGAAACCACATTGTGAGCAGCAGATTCAGTCGACCAAATTGAACGAAGTGCAAGTAAATCACTGCTTCATCTGGTAGGAGTGTTTGGGGCATTTAATGGTAAGGAATGGGGAGGTTACACTCGCCATATGCTGGGGTCATAGAGTCATAGAGGTTTGCAGCACAGCAACGGTCCTTCGGCCCATCATGTTTGAACTGGTCAAATACAACCACTCAGCTATTCTAATTTTCCACCATTTTCCACCATGTGCCCTATAGCCTTGCATGCCTTGACAGCAAGTGCCCATCTAAATGCTTCTTAAATGTTATGAGGGTCTCTGCCTCCACCACCGCTCTCAGGCAGTGAGTTCCAGACTCCCACCATCCTCTGGGTGAAAAAGATTTTCCTCACATCCCCTCTAGATCTTCTGCTCTCTACCTCAAATCCATGCCCTGTGGTCATTGATACCTCCACCAAGGTGAAAAGTTCCTTCCTGTCTACTCTATCTGTGCCCCTCATAATCTTATTCATCTCAATCATGTCCCCCCTCAGTCTCCTCTGCTCTAAGGAAAACAACCTCAGTCTATCCAATCTCTCTTCATAACTAGAACTTACCAGCGCAAAAACATCCTGCTAAATCTCCTCTGCACCCAATCAAGTGCTATCACAACTGAATTCCAGAACTGTACACAATACTCTAGCTGTGGCTGAACCATAATCTGCCTGCTCTAAAACTCTATGTCTCAGCAAATAAAGGCAAGTATACAATATGGCTTCCTAACCACTGGGTCTACCCGCTCTGCTACTTTAAGGAACCAGCGTACATGCACACCAAGGTCCCTCTGATCCTTGGTGCTTCCCAGGGTTCAGTCATTTTTTTCATGTAATCCCTTGCCTTGTTTGTCCTGCCCAAGTGCATCACTGCACACTTATCCAGATTGAATTCCATCTGGTGGTAGAGGAATGGACCAGATTGTCACATTGGGAACAGTCCCTAAGGAATACTGACAGATGAAGTGGGGAATAAGATGTGTTCGGTGGTGGCAACATGCTAGAGTTGGAGGAAGTGACAGAGAATTATCCTTTGAATATAGAGGCGGATGGGGTGTAAAGTAAGGACATGAGGAATCCTATCATTGTTCTGGGAGGAAGAGAAAGGCATTAGGGCAAAACTGTGGGAAATGGATCGGATGAGGTTGAGGGCCCTGTCAACCATAGTGCAGAAGGGAATCCATGATTGAGGAAAAAGGAAAACATGTTAAAAGTGCTGTTGAGGAAGGTAGCATTATTAGCACAGATGCATTGGAGGAGGAGAAACGTGGAGAATAGATTGGAGTCCTTAAAGGAAGCAGAGTGTGAGGAGCTGTAGTCGAGATATCTCTGGGAGTCATTGTTTTTTTATGAATATTGGTAGACAGTCTGTCACCAACAATGGAGACAGAGAAGTCAGGGAAGGGAAGTTGCGGAGATGGGCTATGTCTTGATGAGAATAGGATGGAAATGGGAAGCAAATGTATTAACTCTTCCAATTCCAGACAAGAGCACGAAGCAGCACTAATATATTTCATCAATATACCGAAAAAGAGCTTGTGCTGGTGAGGGGGGTGGGAGTTGCTGAGTTAGACTGGAACAAGGAATCCACATACCCCCAAAAAAGACAGGCATAACTAGAGCCCATGTGGATACTCACAGATATATCTTTCATTTGAAGGAAGTGAGACAGGTTAAAGGAAAAATTGTTTCATGACAGAACACGTTCAGGCAAGTGGAGGAGGGTGGCTGGGGGTTATTTGGACTTCCATTCAAGGCAGAAGCGGAGAGAATTCAGACCCTACAGTTTTACCTTAGCTTCAGATGATTAAGAGAATACAGTTTAAATCCCTATCAGTTCAATCAGTCTTATACTGTGGGATACGTAGTTAGATGATACAAGTGGTTCCATTCAAAACTCCTGTCACAGATATATCTAGATGTGCAACTGGTACAACAATCGGTTTATCCATTAGGGCAAGGTTACCAGTAACATTCTCAAATATGTAACTCACTTACTAGTTCCCATGCGGACATAAACTCTAATAATAATGAGCAATTCTGCTCACTATAAGATCCACGTAATCCATGTACAATTGTTTATTCCAGGAGCATTTAATTTTCTGATATAAGCAAGTTTTTCATGTAATGTACAGAATATGTGACAAGCAAGTTCAGCTATGTAATAACATGCCTAACCGCAAACCATCTGATTGATATTGCGATGGCTTTCAGAAACCTGCTGTGCGAGATAGATTGCTTTCCTTGTACTTGTGGTTAAAGGTGATTTATCCCGCTGAAAATCATATGTACCACCTCCCTGTAACCTGCAATGCAATGTGTAACTTTTAAGAATAGACACCATTCCCGCAAAATTGAAGGAACAGTTTGAACATTGTTACTGAAAAGAATTACGCCAACAGTAGGAAAATGGCTGCCAACTGAAGAATTTAATATTTTGAGCAAAATTCTTGTTTTGCTGTTGAATATATTTCTGGTTCATGATTAGATAACTATGCATGAGCTGTTCAGCTGCATACTTCGCAGAAGGTTCCAGATCGGCGAGACGGTGGCGCAGTGGTTAACACTGCTGCCTCATGGTGCCGAGGACCCGGGTTCGATCCCAGCCCCAGGTCACTGTCTGTGTGGTGTCTGCACATTTTCCCCGTGTCTTTGTGGGTCTCACCCCCACAACCCAAAGATGTGCCAGATAGTGGATTTAGCGTGGAAAGCCACGCTAAATTGCCCCTTAATTGGAAATAAAATAATCAAGCACTTTAAATTAAAAATAAAAGAAAGTCCCAGATCAGTTACTGATGTTTGGTGTTAATTGACTGGTGTCGTATTAGAGTTGTAAGGGTTAATGTGTGGGATTATGTAAATAGTAGCTCATTCAAGTTCAGTTGAATAAAATAACCCAACTGTTTAAACATACCAATGTCTCAGTAATCATTCTGAATCTAGACTAACCAGCATACAACAAATTTAAACCACATACGCAGTGAGATGCTACATTTAACCTCAGTATTTCTGGCAAAGGGAGAGGGGAAATAGCCAGTTAAGTATATAAATGCTGATTGAATTCAAATTTGGTTATGCCACTGTTGTCTCCCATAGTGGAATATTCTACTAACTTTCAAGGTGTGGGATTGTATTTGAAGAACAGATACAAGTTCAAGCTACTGAATCAGAGATCCAGAGCCATCAGAGATGCAAGTGTTCAGCTAATTCTGATTAATTTCAATAAGAACACGAGTGCACTGGACACATTAAAGGCTGCAGCCATTGACAACATCCGAACTACAGTTAAATCTGAAACTCGGATCTTTTACCTAAAGAAAGGAAACTATGAAAGTATGGGGGCAAGTTGACTGTAGAGCATTGTGGCAGGGAGGGTTAAGACCTCACTCTATATTTTTGTTAATGGCTTTAAACTGACTGAAGGTATGACTGGTTATGGCTCACATGAAAGGAAATTTTTGTCCTCAGAACAAAAGGAACCTCGCTATCCCTAAAGATGTGCTAAAGCCCATGTGACTGCAGAGATAAAATACCCACAAATTGTACAATGGTCCTTTACATTTCTAAAGCCAGGCCCCTGGCCAACAGAGACAATCCATCAGTGAAAAACCTCGGTTGAAGTTATTAATAGTTGAGATATTGACCATCTCGAGGAACCGGTTCAGGAATAGATATTATTTGTCCGAGTCAAGATGAAGAAGCCAAGCAGATGAGTTAGAAGAGCAGGCTTGAGGGGCTAATTAACATACTTCTGCTCCTATTCCCTATGTTCTTGGGAAAAGAAATAGCCTGTCAACCAGTCAAACATATTCATTAAAACTATGACACAGGCGTCGATGCAAAAACATGGAAGGTTGTCCACATATGTCTGATCCATTAAAACAGGTTAAATCTAACCTGATAAATTACCATCCTGTCACCCTTCTCAAAATGAAGTGATGGATGGAATCATCAGTCATGCCAATAAGCAACATATTCTGATCAAACTCTTGGCATAACGTTGTGAATGGTGGACATTGAGGGTTCTTCAGCTCAATCATCCTTGACTACTTCATCGGTGTCTTTCCTCTCATTATTACTTATGGGCCATTTTCTGACAAATCCAGTATTCAGATCTTTTGCAATGTATTGACGAACAGTGTAGTAATGAGAAAGGACAAAATCAGCACCAGTATATCTGGGGCTCAGTGAAGGTTGTGGGAGCACTGAAGAAAATAGCTGAGAAGAGTCTAAAATGGTCATCTACTGCTGAGAGAAAGAGGAAATGTGGTGAGGTGAGTGAAGTGATGGAAATGGGACTGTCAAGAAGAAGGGTAAGAGGAAGACCCAAGATTGATGGGAAGATGCGTTCACAAGAGACTTAAACATAGTGGGACTGGGAAAGGAATGGGTGACTGACAGGATGAGATGGAGAAGAGCAATCAACCAAAATTGTGGTAACCCCTAGTAAACTGGGAAAAATAAACCAAGAAGAAAACAGTCCATGTTGACCGATACCAGAATGTGGGTAATAGCTTAGGTTGATGTTACAGCCTGCCTGATTATTATTGGCTGGACACTATTGGCAATCCCACAATCCTTAGTGTGTATATTTTCCCCCAATGAGGAGGGCGGAGAAATCTGCAGTCACCTGCATAAATAGAGCTGCCAGTGTGGAACCAGCTGGAGGGGAGAGGAGTAGTGGAGTACTGCTGTCGTATATATGTAATTATAAATGAAGTTATTTCTTTTTGATTCTACAAACTCGTGCTGGATTCTTCGTGGCCTTCACAAAATCTGACAAGTGGCAGTTAACGCTTGTGCCTTTTAAGTGTCAGGTAATGACAATCTTGAACAATAAGCCTTGTCCTATCCCTTTGAGCTGCATTGTGCTGCTTGAGATGTTCAGCAATAAAGCATACTCTGTTAACATGATTGTTTTCAATATGGATTTGTTGCATCAAAAATTCAATAACACTCATCGTTTCAAAATTATATTTGAATCAAAGTTTCAATTTAGTTTCCATACAAAATGCCTTGGCTCTTTTTAACTCACGTTTGCTCTTTGACACCCACTGAAATGAAACCAGTGTAAGTAATAAGGATCAATTTCTAGTTGTTACGTCAATAAATCAGTATATTCTGATATTGGATTACTCGGGTTATTGCTGCCAATATGACTATAATAAATAATCACCATTAATCATTTCCCACGTGGAAAAATCCAATCTCCATTTTTGCATTTTTGTCAACGCTTCACCAATACATTGTTTAACGTTTACATTTCAGAGCAGCGTAGTTGAAGACGACTCTAATTGTCAGGCAGCGACCACTAAAAAAGTAGTAGTGCTTTACTAACAACTGCTACAAAAGAAGCTTCTCCAGCAGTCTAAAAATAAATATTATGCATTATTATATCTGAACAGTACCCTATTAAAATGAAATGAGTACTGCGATGGTCATGAAAGGAATTCAATCTCTATTGCTCCTCTAATTTAAAATTATTCAGCATGTCAAAGCCTGTGCTCTGCTCTCACATCTCCTATGTGACTACTTAACAGTAAGGACAAAAAACATTTTGAAATCTGGAGGCACTCTTCTGCACACAGCACTTCCAAAATATACAACCTGAAATACAACCTCTTCAGCCAATTTCCAGCATCAAATTGTTCAATTAAATAATTTAAATAATATGCTCATTAAGGGTACAAATAAAAGCAACAAAAATCATTCTTATCTGCCAGAGTACTTGTTTGTTTTGGACTGTCATAAACTGTTTATGTTTGGAGTTAAAATATTACCAGATTATCAAAACACTGATCATTATATGCATGAATTTATGTGTTTGCCAATACAGGTCATCCATGTGTCCTTCACATTTTATTTTGAAGCAAAATATTTGACCCTGTTTTTCAAATGGAAATAATATCTCAGCGGGCTGGCCCACTTTCTTTGACATTTTACACCTGCCCACAAATGCCACAGAATCCAACAGAAATGTCAATGCCTGCCAGGGAGACAGGTCTGTGGTGCACCACAGTAAATATTGGGCACAAGCCAGAGAGATAACATACACACAGTTAGCCTTTAACCTTCAATATACTGAGAAAGCAACTGCTATTCAGCAGTTCATCCCCCAACATGTTTTACAATCATCTGATACACAATTTTCCCTTCGGGACCTGATCAGTATTCCGATTAACTGTTTTAACACGCCCCATCTTCTGTCGCTTTTCACCCACGATTGGCCTCTTTGGCTGCTTTGTCGAACTAACTGCCTACCACCTGTTCTCACTGTCCATGTCTTATTTTGTGCGTTTCTAGAGACAAGTGAAACCCCAGTGAGAATAAACAGCCCAGTCGTCGTGTAACAATTATTAAAGACTAAAAAAACAAATACACTCAATCAGGACGACTCTACTCCAGCGCAATCAAGATGTATGAATTACTAGACGCACTGTTTATATAGAACGGACCCCATGTTACATACTATATTTACACTATCTGAACTCGCTAAGATATCCCCAATCAACATCCAAATTGGATGACCAGCTATAGTTACCACACAGTATTGAAATAATACTCAAATCTGGGAATCGCCTTTTTCCTGGTCCAGAAAGGGCATTTTAAAACTACTGTTGTGAAGATTTTCTGCACTGCCTTGAGTTAAAGACTTAGAAACCTGTTTGCTGTGAACGTGGCCTTCAGGCTTGGTGGCTGGAACTGGCCTATCTGCTTTCTGAGACTGCGCGATGACAACTGCTTCCCTTCCTTCCCAGGGACTGGTCAATTATACCTTTGTTGCATACAATTCTACACAATTATACCTTTGACAAAGAGTCACCTAGACTCAAAAAGTTAGCTCCATCCTCTCTCCACTGGTGCTGTCAGACCGACTGAGATTGTCCAGTATTTTCTACTTTTATTTCAGATTCCAGCATCCACAATAATTAGTTTATACCTCAGGAACCTTCCCAATTTTATCTAATCTGTTTCTCCTCCATAAAGTATTCACACTTGATTATTATCTCAACTGCCGTTCCAAACTCTTTGCTGGGGAGACACATACCAATTGAGGCCCTTTAAATTCTGTCTATGCTCTCTTCAGGCAGATTCATGACACCTCTCAATCTTCTCTCTCTGATACCAGCTTTCAATGCCCTGAAGTAAATTTTAAAAATTTATAACTACCCACAGTACTCCACATACCAAGGTCCTGATATTAGGTGGGGTATTATGGCAGGTAAAAAACAGAAGTCAGACATGTCTCCCATAGGAACAGGAAGGGACTAACTGTCCCTCTTGCTCTTTGATTGAGCTTATGTGGAATCTCGATATTGTTGAGTGAACAAAGAATATTCAACTTTGTTATATAAACAAAGTTATTTATTACTGACACAACACTAACAAGTAACTAAAATATCTAAGATGAATGTAGTTGGAAATAAATGTCCAACACTAACTTTCACTAAGATTCAACAGGGCTGCTCTAATAATATGCGTGCTATCAACTCCTTACACACACCTTCTGAAGGAACACATGGTGCATCCGGGTCCTGGGACTCCATACTCGTCCCACCTGCTGGTCGAGTGCTAGAACTACAAAAGTAAAACATATATCTTACAATGCAGATCATAGATCATAGAATTTACAGTGTTGATGAACTACACATATTATATATAGATGATAGTCTACCTACCATCACACTATGACACCCTCACATATCTCTAAATGCCAGCTGACAAACGTAGTTAGCAACCAACAGCCTGTCATTGATGGTGTGTGCCAAAGATGCAACGTGAACAAGAATTAAAAATAAGAAAAAAAAGAGGAAAACAAATTATATCATGAAGGAAGCAAGATTTGTCCTTTTTCAGTCGACTCCTCATTTTAATCCTGATGGACAAGCTGGTCATTATAGGCTGAGCAGGATTCATCTTATCTCCAATTTTGTTGTTGCTAAATTAATTTAATGGATGTGGATGTCATTGGCTGGTACACATTTATTGCTCACCTCTAATTACCCTTGAGAAGATGGTGGTGAGCTGCCTTCTTGAACAGCTGCAGTCCATGAAGCAGAGGTATACCCATAGTTCTATTAGGGAGGAAGTTCCAGGACTTTGACCCAGCGACAGTGAAGGAAAGGTGATGGGCTGGGGGCACTGTTGGGAGGTGGTCTGAGGCATGCGAGTTGGTCAAAGTGGGGGCACTATTTTACAGGCCAGGTCCGCGAACAGGCCACCACTGTGCACATGCGCCGCCACGGACCCTGAAATTCTCCAGGCCGTATCAGCAGCTAGAGCCGGGTGCTCTACGCTGCTGGCATGCTAGCCCCCAGCTACGTGAGTATGTTGAGTGACTTGGAGGGAAACTTCTAGGTGGCGGCATTCCCATGTGTCTGCTACCCTTGTCCTAGGAGATAGCGGTTGTTGGTTTGGAAGGTGTTGCCTAAGGGGCCTTGGCGAGTTCCTGCAGTGCATCTTGCAGATGGTTCACACTATTGTTACTGTTGATGGTGGATTGAGTGAATGTTTGTGAATTGGGTGCCAATCAATTGGCCTGCTTTGTCCTGGATGGTGTCAAGCTTGAGTGTTGTTGGAGCTGCACTCATCCAGGAAAGTGGATAGTATTCAAACTCGTGACTGGTGCCTTGTAGATGATGAATTGGCTTTGGGGAGTCAGGAGGTGAGTTACTTGTTGAAGGATTCCTCTGACCTGCTGTAGTTAAGTTTCAAGTCAATGGTAAACCCCTGGATGCAGAATACTGTCAGCTGCTTAGGTTCCCTTCTTGTTTTATCAGCAAATCCCATCTCAGTTAACTTAGCACTATTGTATCTCTGCTACCACACCATTTTTTAGTTAAAATAAAAAGTTAACAAGAAATGGTTGATCCATAAGAAACAATACGCTTTTCAACTTAATACATATGGTACAGCATTCCTTTAAGAACAGTCATCATTTGCAGCAGCCTATTTATTTTCAAGTGTTGAGTGTGAGAAGTAATTTCTGACCCCAGTTTGACATCTACCGTCGTCCAAAACTGCCTGATTCATCTCTCCAGTGGCTCTATGGGCTTTGTATATCAAACCCTTGACACTAATTCATTCGTGGCACTGCATCACCACATTACAGAATGGTTTGAAGCTCAACCACTTCATTTTTCAAAATGTTTCTGAGGTTTTAACAAGGTTACTGGCCAACGGCTCAATATAATTGATGCTTCTCTGGTGATGGGAGGTTATTGAGGGAAAAAGAAAGGAATTTATTTCAAAAGACACAAACAATGCTTCCAGAACACATTAAGATGACTTGAAGGTTATTAATGACTGAGTACATCTCTGCTGACAAAGTTGAACACTTTGGTAATCATTTCACCAGAGATTTGTGCTTTAAATCAGTCAGTTGAGAAAATATGAGAAATGGAATAAGATGGTCCGACAGTTTTATTGTGGTTCATCTGACGTGCCATATTTCTCTAAAGTAAACCTATAAAATTTTAAGTGTGTAAATTTCTAATATCCATTTGCAGTTCTCATAATATGTATAAGCAAAATCATAAGAGAGATTAGGAGTCAAAGCTATGATGAATGAAGTAAACTGCGTAATCAAAGACTTGTAAAACATGTGGTGCCTGAGGTCTTATAAGCGAAATCACCATGCAATTCTGCTGATATGCCTACAAATAAGTCAGAGCACATTTGAGTACAATATTTATTGACTAAAAGGTCTCCTACTTTTGTAATTATATTTTTGGGGTAGAAATCGGTCAAAGGTGTGCTTTTTCTTTGAACACAATGGGCGTGATCTTCCGGAAAGATTTCCAAGTGCTGTAACGAGTGGGAATTGCTGCATGTTTCCCGGCGCTCGGCCCGGCAAGGCCGGCAACACTATTCAATGTTAATTGGCCCACTTAACAAGGCCTCACGGGCATCCTCCCCCCCCCCCCCCCCCTCCCCCCCGGCTAACAAGTTCAAGCAGCACCTGCTTAGCCAACCCCTGCCAGGTCACAACAATAACGCCGAGGAAACCGGCACAAGATTCTGCGATGCTGACCTGAGAAGGTTCGTGGATACGGTGGAAGCCAGGAGGAATGTCCTGTTCCCCCGAGAGTCCCGGAGGGTGAGCCACAAGGCAGCCAGTGCTGCCTGGGACGAAATGGTGGCAGCAGTCAGCTCGGGCAGTGTGACCAGGAGAACTGGCCTCCAGTGTCGGAAGAAGGTCAACGACCTACACTGGGAAGCCAGAGTGAGTAGACACCAACATCCCACCCCCCAACCCCCCAAGGGAACATCCCCCCGTTCAACCCACAGCCCTCCCTCCATCCCCCTCCCCCTTCCACACTCCCTCCACCCACCCCTTCAACCCTCCCGCCACCCCAATCCTCCCTTCACACCGCCCTCCCCCCCGCCTCCTCATAACTGTGAACTACGCATGTGGCTCACCCTCTCTATGTTCCCACAGGAAAATGTCTCCCATAATCGGCGGGAGAGGGTCCAGACTGGCGGTGGAGTGCCGGCCTTGAGAATCCTCACCTCCTTTGAGGGGCAGGTCCTGGAGGTGTCTGTTGTGGCTGAGAACAGGACGGTCACCCACACAGAGACTGGCAAATGCCGTAGAGGTGAGGGGCCACCAGGCTCCATCCGCAGGACCAGTCAAACATGTGTAGTGATTGCCTTGCTGACTGACCCATCCCTCCCACTGACCACATGTCCATTCTCCCACAGGTTCAGTAGCCAACGGCGCCAGCCCATCCTGGGTGGCCCCCTCTCCTGCTTCCGAGGAGAACACCTCAGAGAGTTTCGAGGATGCAACCTTGAAAGTCGTGGCACAAATGTCATCCCCACCCTCCACCAGCACAGGTACACACACCTCGGTGGGAGATGTTAGTGGTCAGGCATCTGGGGCAAAATCTGGTGAGCACCACAGTGCTGCTGATGTAGATCTGGTGGAGGCAGGCACCCCCAGGCGAGACAGCAGTCGGAGGTCTGCCGGGTCCCTACACCCAGTTTTGTTCCAGCCTGATGCTGCGCCCTGGCACAGAGTTTCACGGAGCTGATGGAGACAATAGGGAGCGGCCGGGACCTTCAGAGGGAGATGTCAGCGTCAGTCCAGCAGGTCGAAAGCCGATTGGAAGAGTCCCAAAGGCTATGGGCGCAGGAGATGTCACCTAGTACCAGGCCGACCTTAATGTTGTTCTGCAGGACACGTCCAGGTCTCAGATGGGAATGGCAGAGGCACTGCGGCACTTGCTCAGTCGCAGGTGTGCGTGGCCCCATCCCTAGGGTTTGAGTGCCAGTCATTGAGGGGCATCATCGAGGGCGTTGACACGATGGCACGGACCATGGAGAGCCTCCAGGGCTGGCAGAGCCAGATGGTGCAGAGGCAGCCAGGGCTCGAACCAGCTGTCCCTCCATCAGAGGGTGAACCCCAAGGCATTATGGGCACTGACTGGGAGGAGAGGGTGCTGAGTGCCAACCCGGGCCCGTCCATGAGGCAGCAAGGGTGGTCACCAGCTCACCTGAGTTCCAGGCGGCAGGGCTGTGTATGTGTCGCCGACAAGTGACCCTGGGCCCTCCAGCCGCAGAGGACGCCACCAGGGGCATCGAAGGCCATGGGATGAGGTAAGCAGCTGGTTGCCCCCACCACAAAGATGCATCGTGGGGAAACACCAAGGCGTAGTGGTAGATCTAGGAGGTTCAAGCATATTGAGCATCACTGAGTGCACTGGGTGAGGGGAGGGCTACGTAGGGGGTGGGGAGGGGATGGGGTTGGGGCTGGGTGAAGTTGGGGGTGGCAGTATCAGGAAAGGCGTACTGCACAGCACATTAACAACTCTTTGCACAACCATTATGATGCCTCTGTCACTTTCTTCCACAATGCAGGGTGACCCCCGGACCCTTTGCCTATCTCTCCCAGCGACTGCCCCCTCCCCGTGCCACCAACCCACCCTCCAGTCATGGTCGTGTCCCGGGAACTGTGCCCCATCTCCTTTATGTTCGGATGTTGGATGCTACGTGTGTGGTGCTGACCCCCACACAGTGTCCAGGCATCAAGGTTGATTGGAATGAGAGGCAATGACTGCTACACATGCTGCATGGCCCACATACCCATGGGAACCCACTTGGCATGTGTCAAGTGCTCAATTAACCACAATTGCCAGTTCCCTATCAGTGATAGCCTTTAGCCACGCAGCCAGGGGCCTCAGCAGTCGGTGTGGGTTATGAGTGATCAGTGGGGCAGCTGGGCAGGGACAGGGGTTGCCTCTGGCATGGGCCTTGGACTCAAGGGTTGTAATGGTGGTGCCGTGAGCATTTGCCCCAGACCCCCTCCCCCTCAGTTTCCCCCCCCCACCCCCAGCGCCTTCCCCCACCCTCCCATTGCGGCTTACCCCAGCCGAGGGTCCCCCACCCCCCGCCGGGCACTGGGGTGGCAAGGCCAGCCCTTGGTCTGTTTGCCTGTGTGCAAAGATTGCAAATCCCCATCTCAGCTCGCCACAGAATTCCCTTTGTCAGGCTCCCGTTTTTAAAAAGGAGTACCAATCGGCGCCAACGTGAGCACTTTCTGGGGAGGCCTGTAAATGACAGAAGGCCATTTTATGATGAGTGGCTCTCGTTGATTGTATGGAAATGGGCCTTAAGTGGTGATAATTGGTTTCTCGCCACATTATGCGCGATTCCAAACTCGTCTACGGGCCGGTTGTATCGCAAACTGTTTGGCACCTGGCGCGGTTCCTGTTTTTGGCTGCTCCCGATATTCACCGGCCTCTTTACACTTGAGCGAGTGCGTAAAGCGTCCGGAAGATCGTTACAGTGGGCCAGCCTAAAGGCAATCTGCTAAGGCTTTGTTCCCACTGCTAGATTTCTGGAGCCGCTTTTTGTGCATTTGTAATTTATATATTCAAGGAACCTCACATCTGTTAAAGAACCCATTTGACAAAGTCATATGCACAGGATTATTCAGTAGACCATGTGGCAAACAACCAAAGGTATATTTTTTTAAATAAATAATTTCCCAGACAATAAGAAAGACAAGTGCGCAACTGACTCCAAAGGAGTAACAATGTCTTCATGTACTGCACACCTCTTCAAAGCCTGCTCCAACCTCCAACCTCCTCTAGGACCATAGTTCAGATCTGTTCTGGTAAGGCAGATAGCCTGAAATGTATAGGCTGGCTATTGCAAGTAGGCCTGGATAGTCAGATTCTAGCTGTAAATTTGCCATTTTATATTGTGCTGTCTGCAATAGGCAACAAGGAGAAGGAAGCCATTTGTAACACATTGGCCTCTGCAACCATTTCAGATAATGAGCACGATTTAACGAAACAGGAAC
This sequence comes from Scyliorhinus canicula, assembly GCF_902713615.1. Lineage (NCBI taxonomy): Eukaryota > Metazoa > Chordata > Chondrichthyes > Carcharhiniformes > Scyliorhinidae > Scyliorhinus > Scyliorhinus canicula. Next base: position 70,207,186 of record NC_052152.1, read on the forward strand.
AAATTCCCATAGTGAGCGTGTTCAGCCACGTGTTTCCCAGCACTTGGAGCGCCGAGAAACACAATGCTATTAAACATCACTCGGGTAAGGTCGGGGGCCCAGCGTGGAACGTGTGACTGAGTCCACATGGCCGAGGCCGAGCGAGAGATTGGGACGCCATTATTATATGGCATCCCAAACTTTGGACCCTGATGTGACCACCCACCCCAAGCCCCAACTCACTATTAGGGGCCCCCGGCCCGATCACCACCGTGCAAAAGATACCGGCTTGGCACCTTGGCACTGATAGGCTGCCCAGGTGGCACCAGCAGTACCAGATCAGATTGGGGGTTGTGGTAGTCACCACTGTTGTATTATTTACTACATACATAGAACATAGAACAGTACAGCACAGAACAGGCCCTTCGGCCCTCGAGGTTGTACCGAGCCATGATCACCCTACCTAAACCTACATATCCACCCTATACCCGTAACCCAACAACTCCCCCCCTTAACCTTACTCTTAGGACACTACGGGCAATTTAGCATGGCCAACCCACCTAACCTGCACGTCTTTGGACTGTGGGAGGAAACCGGAGCACCCGGAGGAAACCCACCACACACGGGGAGGACGTGCAGACTCCACACAGACAGTGACCCAGCCGGGAATCGAACCTGGGACCCTGGAGCTGTGAAGCATTTATGCTAACCACCATGCTACCGTGCTGCCCTACGCGGGTATTACGGTAAGGCCCCTGTACTACAGGTACAGGGGTAGATCTCTGCCTGCTGGCTCCGCCCAGTCGGCGGAGTATAAATGTGTGGGCTCTCCGATTTCGGCAGCAGCTGCGGGAGTCTCCACATCACTGCGTAATAAAGCCTCGATTACTCTCTACTCTCGTCTCGTCGCAATTGATAGTGCATCAGGGGTGCCCTGCGCGGGTGTTGGGGGAGTACAGGGGGATAGGGGTCCTCCCAATGTGCGGTGGGGCTTCGGGGGTGGGGGGGGGGGGTGCTCACCTCAGAGATTGGGACACCATTTAAAAATGGTGTTCGGATCTCTCATTAACCTGAAGAGTTCTGGCGAGCGGAGCTCCTCAGTGCACAAAACGGGGCTATCTGCGGCCTCGGCCACACGTTCCCCGTTAATACCACTTCGAAATGCAAGACGCGTTTTAAAGCCTTGTTATTCTCGGCGCTGTGAGTGCTGAGAAACACGTGGCTAAACGCGCTTGATTTGGGACTTTGTTCAAAATACCAAATCTATTTCTTCATGCAATCACTCCTGGAGCAAAGTATTCTTTCTGCCAGTGTTACAAAATAAACTAAAAGATTGGGGTTTTTGTCCAGTATCCTAATCACTAGTGTTTGCGAGTGCTGTTGGGGAGGGTTTAAACTAATGTGGCAGGGGGATGGGAACCGATGCAGGAAGTCAGAGGGAAGTAAAATGGAGACAGAGACAAAAGGCAGGAAGGGGAAAAGTGTAAGACAGAGAAGCCATAGTCAGAAATCAAAAAGAGCCACAGTACAGGATACATTGACTGAGGTGAGCTGAGTGAATAAGCCCATGGACATAGACATATAATTTACAGTGCAGAAGGAGGCCATTCGGCCCATCGAGTCTGCACCGGCTCTTGGAAAGAGCACCCGACCCAAGCCCACAACCCCACCCTATCCCCATAATCCAGTAACCCCACCCAACACTAAGGACAATTTTGGACACTAAGGGCAATTTAGCATGGCCAATCCACCTAACCTGCATATCTTTGGACTGTGGGAGGAAACTGGAGGACCCGGAGGAAACCCACGCACACACGGGGAGAATGTGCAGACTCCGCACAGACAGTGACCCAAGCCGGGAATCGAACTTGGGACCCTGGAGCTGTGAAGCAATTGTGCTAACCATAATGCTACCGTGCTGCCCAGTAATACTAAAATGAATAAAATGGGAAGTAAAAACGTAAATGGAAAGCAACGCAGCAGGTTGTTTCCTGAAGATATGGGTTCAACCATAAGGAAAATTAGGAGAAAGTTAAAAGGAAAAATAACTTAGGAGAGGTTACTGATGGAGGTGTTAAAATTCAAAACGAAGGTATAAAAGCCAACATAAGGGTACATTACCGAAATGCTCATAGTATTCGGAATAAGGTAAATGAGTTGATGGTGCAAATCATCGTGAATGACTATGATTTAGTGGCTATTACTGAAACATGGTTGAAGGACAGTCACAACTGGGAGTTACATATCCAAGGGTAGAAAACTATTCAGAAGGACAGAGTGGATGGTATGGGAGGTGGTGTAGCTCTGTTATTTAAGGATGACATCTGGGCAGTAGTGAGGGATGACATCGGTCCTATGGAGGATAAGGTTGAACCCATTTGGGTGGAAATCAGGAATAGTAAGGCGAAAAAGCTAGTGCATGAGTCACAGAAGGTTGGTTTACAAGTGCAACAGGTGATTAAGAAGGCAAATGGAATTTTGTCCTTCATTGCTAGAGGGATGGAGTTTAAGACCAGGGAGGTTATGCTGCAACTATATAAGGTGTTAGTGAGGCCACACCTGGAGTATTACGTTCAGTTTTGGTCTCCTTACCTGAGAAAGGATGTACTGACACTGGAGGGTGTGCAGAGAAGATTCACTAGGTTAATCCCAGAGTTGAGGGGGTTGGATTATGCGGAGAGGTTGAGTAGACTGGGACTGTACTCGTTGGAATTTAGAAGGATGCGGGGATCTTATGGAAACATTATGAAGGGAATAGATAGGACAGATGCGGGAAGTTGTTTCTATTGGAGGGTGAAAGCAGAACTAGGGGGCATAGCGTCAAAATAAAGGGAAGTAAATTTAGGACTGAGTTTAGGAGAACTTCTTCACCCAAAGGATTGTGAATCTATGGATTTCCCTGCCCAGTGAAGCAGTTGAGTCTCCTTTATAAAATGTTTTCAAGATAAAGATAGATAGTTTTTTGAAGAATAAAGGAATAAAGGGTTATGGGTTATGGCAGAAAGTGGAGCTGAGTCCACAAAAGATCAGCCATGATCTCATTGAGTGGTGGAGCGAGCTCAAAGGGCCAGATGGCGAACTCCTGCTCTTAGTTCTTATGTTCTTACTGTTGAGGGTCTGGATTGGAATCGTAATATATTGAAATAAGGATAGGAGAACTTACAAGGTCAGAGAACTGGATGTTAATGTTGCAGAGGATGCCACATAAAAGAAAATTAAGCAAGTCCAGTGTGGGGTGGACAATTGTGTGTGCAATCACAGAATCGCAATTTCTTTGTGTCAAAGGGTGCTGGACGAGGCCAGATCTGGTGCTGTGATTAGTAGCCTGCTGGCCCTGGAGCTTGGGATGTCCCTTCTTGAAGGTACTTATTGGGGACATCCTGATAGGACTGTTAGGGCACTTTTATGCACAGGGACCTGTGGATGAGCCAGGTCCTGCACATTGATTGATATCCTGTTTCCCCCATTGTGGTTGGGACACTTTTTTATTTGACTGAGCAGTTTTTTCGCTTTCTTATTTGGGCGTTTTTTCCTTCAGGGTTTTTTTTCTTCTCTTTATCTGGTTGAACAGTGGCAGTCATAAATCCTGGTTTGGTTCTGTAGTACATGAGTGATTCCCCTTTTTGTACAGTGTAGGAGGGAGTCGCCACCCCCTTCCCCCTCCCAGGGCATCCAATTACTGGTGATGTGACAATAATTTTTCTCTTTGGTCATGAGGTCTTCCCAGTTGCGGTTGGCATAATGTTTTTTTTAGTAGCTGTGGGGGAGGAGCACTGCCCTGGGTGTGGTTGGGGAGGAATAGGACCAACAGGGTTATATGTTTTGGGGTGTGCTAGAAGTCCTAGAGGTGCTGATCTTTGTGTGTTGGAGTGTGCTGCATTCGGTGCGGTCCATTCCTCTGTTTGGTATGCTGTTGCCCCCTAGAGCTTGGGACGTCACTCCTTCAAGACATTCATTGGGAACATCCTGAGAGGACTTTTCTGTGCACAGGGGCCTGGGATTGAGCCGAGTTTTGTACTTTAGTTAAATATCCTGTTGCCACCCCTCGCCCCTTGCAGTTAGGATACTTCTTATTTGATTGAGAATCGTTGGTCAAGAGAATATGGACCCACAGTTGGGTCCTGACACTTTGGTATCCTGTGAGCAACGACTGGTAGTACTCTGTCTCTTTTAATGGGAGGCTTGGATGGCACTGATCATAATAAAAATATATAGTTGCTGGACCTGTGGGGAGTGGTGCTGGTTCAGTGCTGGGACGGAGACTGTGTGTGGTATGTGTGACATCCCTTTAGAACTGGGGTTCTTGCAAATTTTCTTTGTTTTTTTTTCTATTTTATGGGCGGTGGATGATGAATCCATGGTTGAATCCTGCAGGGGTACAGGCGGGTCGAGCGTCCAGTGGAAGAAGTTGGCAGTGTGTCCTTGGAGTCTCTGGCACTGCTGGATTTGAGGGAGATGTGTGTTTGTGTGCAGCTGGGCATGGCATGAAAAATTTATCCTGAACTCTCGTCATAATTACAAGCAATTGCCGCATGGCAAGGTGTGCACAATTTTTCAATGTTTTCTTGGCTTTATTCTGTTGTTCCCTCTTCACCAGTGGGGCTTTTAGAGGTATCAAGTTATGCCAAATGACTGTATTGACCCATTTGTACTGTTGTTCTACGGTATCTCTCTGTATTTATGAATGTTGAGCCTTTACTTTTTCTTGCAGTGCTGTACCATTCCTGTGGTTTCTTTGCATTTGTTAAAATGTAAAATCTCAATAAATATGACTTTAAAGAAAAAGCAGAATCACTTTGCATGCAAGCGTTTCGCTGGGATAAAAAAAGCAAGACTATAAAGATGGTGGTCGGATGATTCGGACAAATCTCAACACACCCTTCCTAACAGCACTTTAGGTGGACCTGCACCATATTGACTGCAGCAGTTCAAGAAGGCAGCTTATCACCACCTTCTCAAAGGCAATTGGGGATAGCAATAAATTCTGGCTTAACCAGCGTGCCCACATGCCACGAAAGAATACATTTTTAGAAATACACTAACAGGTTGGCACCACCATGTCTCAAGGTACAAAATGGTTGGTGACTATGGGAATGATGATAGATGGACAGCATCAATGTTAACTTTATTAATTCTTGGGAATGTTGGCGTCACTGGCTTGGCCAGCACATGTTGCTGCTCTTAATTACCCCTGAACTAAGTGGCTTGCCAGGCTATTTCAGATTCCAGTCAACCACATTACCTGGAGGGCCAGTGCAAGTAAGGAGAGCAGATTTCATTCCCTAAAATGTATTAATCAACCAGATGGATTTTTACAACAACTTGACCTCTACTTTGCGCTCAAATAGTTTCATGGTCACCAGCAACAACCTGCCTGTGTATAGTAGAAGAATTGAATGTGACTTCCGGTGAAGACATGTCGTACGTCAGGTGGCACTCCTCCAATGGATCCGAAAAATAGCCCCTTTTTAACGAACACCCGCCATAAAACTCGGCAATTCAGTCCCCAAACCTTAGTAAGACGGGGGAAGAAAGAAAGAGAGGAAAAAAATGGAAGGCTTGCTTCTCCGAGGCACTGAGGAATCACCAGTTGGAGATAAAAGTGGACATTCAGGCTGCAGTGAAGGACATGGTGGCCAAAACTCTGGAACAAATACATGGAAGCCCGAGAGGCAACGATCAAGGACTTGGAGAAAGCCACAACCGACCCGAGTGATCGGATCATGGCACTGGAGAAAGAGGTGGCAAGATTGGTCGTGACGCAGGGCAGCCTGAGGGGTAAAGTTGAGGATCAGGAGAACGGCTCAAGGAGGTAAAACCTGGATTGTGGGCTGACTGGAGGGAATCGAGGGCAGGGACCCTATGAACTACGTGGCCCAGATGCTGGGCCTTTCCCCAGCCCACCAGAAATAGATGGGGCACATCGGTCGTTGCGTCTGGAACCCAAAGCCGATGAACAATTGAGGGCAGTAATAGCCAAACTACACCGGTACCAGGAACAAGAAAGAATCCTGCGGTGGACAGGCAGTCCAAGAACTGCAGCTGGGAAGGACACAAAATTAAAATGAAAATTGCTTATTGTCATGAGCAGGCTTCAATGAAGTTACTGTGAAAAGCCCCCAGTCGCCATATTACGGCGCCTGTTTCAACCCAAAGATGTGCAGGTTAGGTGGATTGGCCATGCTAAATTGCCCGTTAATTGGAAAAAGAAATTGGGTACTCTAAATTATTATTTTTTTAAACTCCTGGCCTCATGGGCCCTAACAACACATTTAGGTGGTTCCCCAGACAGTACAGTAGGGGTGGGGAGGCCTGCTCTCATTCCTGCCCTGCGACCTGGGTCCCCATTGACAACAAGGCCTGGGTGGACCCGGCTGCTGCTCGAGTGTCCCGGGCAGTGTGGTGCCACCCTGTTCCGCCTGATGCCCACCAGATGCACCAGACAGGAGACACGGAGAGGGGGATGGGGGCGGGGGGGGGGGGGGGGGGTGAGGGGAGTCTGAGGTGCCTGTGGTGTTACGCCAGCTTCCCTGCTCCCCTGCAGGAGTCACCATCATGGACCCCATCATCTCCTCCTCCCTTAGAGTCCATGATGGCACCAGGCTACCCTATAGGCCGGGGGTGTGAGGGGAACTATCTCTTGAATCTCCCACGTCACAATGCACTGGGGGCCCGCTCTGTTCTTAACTAGGGTCTGCACACTTGTGGCCATGAAGCACAGGGATTGGACCATCTCCGTCTGCGATTGCGCCACATCATGCTGCAACTGTGCCACCACCTTCTGGGTTTGTGTCTCGTCAACCAGTGACTGTGCCATCTCCCTTTAGCACTGGATCACCTCCCTCTGGCCCTGTGCCAGTTCGGCCAGCGCCTGAGCAATGCCACTGACATTCCCAGCCATGGGGCGAAATTCTCCAGTGACCGTCGCGATGGCCGGGAACCGGCGCCAAAAACGGCGCTGATGACTCCGGCATCGGGCCCCGAGGAACATCGCATATTCTCCGGGGCCGAATGGGCCAGAAGCAGCGTTACGCCATTCACGTCGGCGTCCAGCTCCAACTGCTGAGATGCGTGACTCAAGACGATTTTCGTATAAGTCAAACGGCCAGCTAATTTGGCACATACGCCTTCAATTCTAGGTTTTAGGTACTGATCCAGTTTGGCAGCTTGATTGATTGTCATCTTATAATCGCCACAGATTCTGACAGTCCTGTCTGGCTTAACCAAGGGTACAATGGGCACAGCCCACTCAGTAAAACTGCACAGGTTTAATTTTTCCAAAGCCCTCCAGGCGCTTGAGCTCAGCTTTGACTTTTGTATGTCTGTCCTGGAAGTCCTCTTCCCTGCACCAGGAGCATTCTACTAAGCTCCATGTCTGCTGACCTGATTTTATGTCTCTCTACACTCTGTTTTGCTTATTACTCTTCTGCATACGGTTTTCTGTGACCTCATCCCTGGCGCCACGACTGCCAGCGGTTTCTCGCCCAAGTTGGCTTACCATGCCTGCCTGCACGTTTTGCAATTATAATGTATCTCTTTCAGTGCTTTCTGTAGGCTGAGTAACGTACTAGTCAAGGTAATTTCTGTCTCTGCTGGTAATTTATTTTGTTTTAAGGTTATTCATACAAAAACTAATTTAACACTCAAGACATCGGAATTGTTGATCCGAATTCACATCGCGTATTCTCCGGGCCCGAATGGGCCATCAGCGGCGTTACGCCATTCACGTCGGCGTCACCCGCTGATGTCGGGTGGCGTAATCAACGCCTCCCGGCGTGACTACACAAAGGAGGCCCCCCCCCAAATCCACCAGCACCCACACTCTGTGATCCCCCCCCCCCAACCCACCGGCACCCGCACTCTGGGATCTCTCTCCCCCCCCCCCCCAAACCCACTGGCACTCGCACTCTGATCTCCCCCCCCCCCCCCCCCCAACCCACCGGCACTCGGACTCTGTGATCTCCCCCCCCCCCCCCCCCCATGGCCACGTCGGCAGGACTTCGGCCCATCCGGGCCGGAGAATAATGGCAGCACAGAAACCCGTATCCTCCCGCCGGCCCCTGCCATTCTCCCGAGGCGGGCGGCAGGATTGGCGGCATGCTGACTTTTTGCGGCTGGGAGAATTCTGGACATGGCAGGGGCGGGATTTTCGGCAGCCCCGGGTGATTCTCCGACCCTGCTGGGGGGTCGGAGAATTTCGCCCAAGGTCTGCTGTGACAGAGCCACGCACAGGAGAGTTGCTGTAATTTCCAGGCGGCTCTGGCACATGGTTGCCTGTGAGGCGGCAACCCTGTCCTGGGCCTCAGCCAGTGCCTGCTCAGAATTCCCCAGACCTTGGATATGCTGATCCATAGCCGAGACTATCGCCCCCAATGCCTCCACTGCGGACATCATCGTGCGGTGTTGGCCTGGGTGGCACACATGGTCGGCGCCATCTCCTGCTCCTGCACATGGTTGGGCTCCTTCAACTGCACCTGCAGGTGCTGGATGCTTACCGATAACTCCTCATGTCGTCCCTGGCTCTGCAATTGCATCACCAATATAGATGGGACTGAGATACCAAATACTTGAGACCAGTTTGGACGACAGCTAGTTCCTCAGGTAGGCCTGCCCTCCGAATCTCCACCCCCTCAGGTGTTCCTACCTCCACCTGCTGTATCAGATCAGCTGTGTGGTGAGCACCAGAGAGTGTGGCAGGAGCCTCTTCGCTGAGATGCCCAACTGACGTGTCTCTGGCACGGTGGAGGGTGTTGGAGATAGCTTTAACGGACATCGCTGTCATCCTCCGACCTGATCTCCGGGGCCTCCCGAGTCTCTGGCGGAGGACTGGTGTCCGGGTTGCTTTCAGCGTTGGTGCCCAGCTCACGGGCGGGCTCCAGCTGTAGCACTGGCTGGGGGTGGGAGGCACCAAATAGACCCACCCCATCCCCAGCAGGTCCTGGAAGAGACAGGACACGATGCATGATTAGACCGCGGGCTGGGGGAGTTGGGCCGGGCGTGTGGATGTGGGTGGGGGGTGGTGGTGTGGGGGTGAGGGTGGTGTTGGGGTGAGGGTGGTGTGGAGGTGAGGGTTGTGTGGGGTGAGGGTGGTGTGGGGGTTGTGTTGGAGTGGGGGCGGATAGCACACGTCATGGGGAACTGCAACCCGCAACTAAGCGGGTTCTCACTTCCTTGCCCACAGCCGTGGTCCACCTCGGCTACCTCCCTTTTCTCCGTGCCGCAGGCCACATCCAGTAGAACATAGAACGTAGAACAGTACAGCACAGAACAGGCCCTTCGGCCCTCGATGTTATGCCGAGCAATGATCACCCTACTTAAACCCACGTAACCCGTATACCCGTAACCCAACAATCCCCCCCATTAACCTTACACTACGGGCAATTTAGCATGGCCAATCCACCTAACCCGCACATCTTTGGACTGTGGGAGGAAACCGGAGCACCCGGAGGAAACCCACGGACACACGGGGAGGACGTGCAGACTCCACACAGACAGTGACCCAGCCGGGAATCGAACCTGGGATCCTGGAGCTGTGAAGCATTGATGCTAACCACCATGCTACCGTGAGGCCCCTAAGCAGTGTTCTCTGCTCAGCCACAGTGAGGGGTCTCAGGTCTAGTGGTTCTCCTGCAGTCTTCCCCTGCTCCCGGCGGTTGGACGCAGCCTTCTCCTGGGGTGGAGGTGGGGGGGGGGGGGGGGGGAGGGGGGGGGGGGAGAGAATAGAGAATGAGTGTTCGACAGTCCAACAAATGCAGCCCAGGGGGTGGGCAGCTGGTGGCCTCAGTAGCAGGGTGGCCGGCATTGGTGACATGTGGGACAGGTTGGGGATTCTGCCGCCCTCCTGGTTGGGGTGAGTAGGGTTACAGGTGTGTGGGACTCGGGTTAGTGCCAAGGGCTGTGCTTCCTACTCACCCTGGCCGCCCTGAGGAGGTCATGCAGGTTCTTCTGGCACTGCTGGCCAGTCCAGATGGTATTGCTGGTGGCGCTGACCGCCTCTGCCACCTGCGCACACAGGCGCAACAAACAACGGCAGCTGGCAGCCTCCTTCCCGGGCTGAGGTACAGAGTCATCCTCCTCTGCTCCGCGGTGTCCAGTAGGGTCTCCAGCTCGGCGTCGGTGAAACGTGGTGTCGCTCTCCTTGCTGACATCTTGTTGGCTGGGATGGTGTGTTTGGGGAATAAAGTGTGAATATGCTAATCATAGAATTTACAGTGCAGAAGGAGGCCATTCAGCCCATCGAGTGTGCACCAGCCCTTGGAAAGAGCGCCCTACCTAAGCCCATACGTCCACCCTATCCCCACACCTCCACCCTATCCACGTAATCCCACCTAACATTTTATGGATACTAAGGGCAATTTAGCATAGTCAATCCACCTAACGTGCACATCTTTGGACTGTGGGTGGAAACCAGAGCACCCGGGGGAAACCCATGCAGACACGGGGCGAATGTGCAGACTCCGCACAGACAGTGATCCAAGCTGCAAATCGAACCTGGGACCCTGGAGCTGTGAAGCAACTGTGCTACCGTGCTGCAGATTGTCAGCATCCTGAGTGTCAATCGCGAAACCGTCGAATTTGGCACCATTTCACATTAAATTTGATTGTGGTCCATGTGGCGCCGGTGCAAGCCTCTGAACAGCAGCGGAATCATTCTAGGTATGTCGCCAGTTTTTGCTGTCGTGAACGTCCACAAGTCCTGCGTTCACGTCAACATTTAGTCTCAGAAATGGAGAATCCCACTGCCTGTCTTTTCGATGTGACTTTAAACTGGGCCTCCACCTACCCTTGCATGTGGACATATAAGATCCCATTTCACTTTTTTGAAAAGAAGCAGGGGAGTTATCCCCATTGTCCTGACCAACACTTATCGATTAGTTAACATCACAAAAGCAAATTATCTTGTCATTATCACATTGCTGTTTGTTGGATATTGCTGTGCTCAATTTGACTGTGCAGTATCCTACATTTCAATGGTCACTACACTTCAAAGGTACTGCAAAGGCTGTAAAGTGCTTTGGGACAGTCATGAGGTCATGAAAGCTGTGAGATAAATGCAAGTGTTTCTTTTAGTACTGTCCGTACCAAGCAGTCCACCAACAGAAGTTACTGGATAGTGATCAGGAGCAGATTCTCGCTAGTTTTTCTTGTTTAGTTGAGGGTTGCTAATGCTACTTGTACTGATCTTACTGCCCATGAAGTACATTATATTTCAGTTGCAAGGATCTATGTGAGTGCAACATAAAATAAAGAGGAGTAAATAAGGGACCTTACCTCGATCTATGCAACAAGGCAAATAAATCAAAACATGCTCAACAATTACCCGCATTCTTAGACTGAACCATGCACTTGATTGTTACTCAGTTGAGTTTCAATTACACACATCACTTTCATCCAAATCCCTCAAGTCATAAGTAAAACTGCACGATGAAAACATGAGGACGTCTATAAGAGCTGTAGTGATTGACTAGTATAAATGTAAGGCCGATGCTGTGTGAGAATGCATGATGTCAATACTGTACTGACTGTTGTTCAAAATTCCACTTATTTTGCCCGCATTTGTATTTGTCACTATCACATATCTATTTATATTAGCAAAATATAATCCAGGATCAAGGTAAGCCATTGACAAAACAAAGATGTAAAAAGTACATGTCTGTCTGCATTTTATTAGCCTGACAACATCTGAGACATGGAGCTGTGTCAACTTACCCATTGCACTGTTTAGGTCAAGGAAGAGACACATTGAAGCGCTGTCTAATTGCGTGTATTACCGGCTTTCATTTCAAAATTAATGTTCTCACATTTTAGAGCAAATTTTCCCTCACAATTACAGCACGACTAAAATTTTCTCTGTGTAGTTCTCAAAGCGTTTGTCCAGAATGTCTGAATTTGAAATAATTATCATGTTCTTATGCACCCAAAATTGAATAGACAGGGATCATTTCCTTATTTTTGATTGAAAATTCTCCTGTTCAAGCATTAATATATCCTCCAAAACACTATATTTATTTCAAAGATAACCCATTGTTTATTCATTTAATGGAATACAGGGCTAACGTATTTGAAAGCAGGTCATCTCTTAATGGGTGGCACTGTCATACTATTGGCAACATTCAGATATTGGTAGGCATGCATGTTGTAAGGGTCCTTCTTGTTGATTCCCTTATTTCCTATTTCTTTATTTTTGCTAGCTGACATGATGGGGGAATGGCTTTGCCCTCTCTGAATAAGCCCATGCCTGGCTTATGGTCGGTAAATATCATAAAGTGATGTCCATAGACTTACTGATTAAACTTTTTCACTCTATTTGAGAATTGGCTCTCTCTGCATCTGTCAGTGTTCTAGAAGCATAAGCAATCATTCTCTCCGCACAGTCATCCATTTTGTGGGACAATACTGGATCTATCGATAGGATGAAGCATCGTAGGTCAGAACTGTTTCTTTCGAGGGATCAAAATGACCCAAGGCGTATGAGACTGGAACGCCAATTTGACTTGTTCAAAGGCTTCTTTTTGATGGTCACTCCTTTACCACATCTAGTATTTCTAAGAAGCGTATGCAAAGGTGCCAGCAATGTGGTAAGGTTGGGATTAATCGGCCATAACAATTCAACAGACCAAAGAAAGATTTTAGATCGAACATGTTCTTGGCGTCAGTGCTTCCTTGATTAGCTTAATCTTCCCCTCCATACGATGAAGCCCCTGGGCGTTGACCCAGAATCTAAGATAAGTGACTTTGTGAGATTGGAATATATGTTTTTCCCTTTTTAACTTGATTCCTGCTTTTTTAAATCTTTGCAGGACTTCCCCAAGATTCGCTCAATGATCTTCCTCAGAAGCTCCCATAATTCTGCAACAAGCTTTCCATTGCATGTTGGAATATTGAGCAAGCCAAAGGTACTCCAGATGGCAGCTGGGTATATTGAAATAAGCCTTTCAGAGTGTTGATTGTCATGATTTCCCTCGATACCTCGTCCAGCTCCAACTGCTGAGAGGCATGACTCAAGACGATTTTCGTATAAGTCAAACGGCCAGCTAATTTGGCATATACGCCTTCAATTCTAGGTTTTAGGTACTGATCCAGTTTGGCAGCTTGATTGATTGTCATCTTATAATCGCCACAGATTCTGACAGTCCTGTCTGGCTTAACCAAGGGTACAATGGGCACAGCCCACTCAGTAAAACTGCACAGGTTTAATTTTTCCGAAGACCTCCAGCCGCTTGAGCTCAGCTTTGACTTTTGTATGTCTGTCCTGGAAGTCCTCTTCCCTGCACCAGGAGCATTCTACTAAGCTCCACGTCTGCTGACCTGATTTTATGTCTCTCTACACTCTGTTTTGCTTATTACTCTTCTGCATACGGTTTTCTGTGACCTCATCCCTAGCGCCACGACTGCCAGCGGTTTCTCGCCCAAGTTGGCTTACCATGCCTGCCTGCACGTTTTGCAATTATAATGTATCTCTTTCAGTGCTTTCTGTAGGCTGAGCAACGTTCTAGTCAAGGTAATTTCTGTCTCTGCTGGTAATTTATTTTGTTTTAAGGTTATTCATACAAAAACTAATCAAACACTCAAGACATCGGAATTGTTGATCCGAATTCACATAGCTCAGCCAACTGCCGGAACCATGTCATGGATGCCGAGATAATCTCCCCTGGGCTTCTCATTGCCAATTTAAATTTGTATCCCTGTGTAATCACTGATGGTTTTGGGTTGTAGCGTTCCTTGACTAATACAATGAGCTGCTCGAAGGTTTTTGTATTGGGGGCCTCTGGAGATGTCAGACTTCAAATAAGACTGTATAAGTCTGAGCTCCACAGGCCGTTAGAAGGATGACTTTCTGCTCGGCATATTGGACCCACTATTCTACTTCAGAGTCACACTGTTCCAATTTTCTGATCAATGGCATTTTGGCACTTACAAGCTGTTGCAGCAATGTTTTTTAAAGGTGTTCAATACGAGGGCTGCCCTCCCAATTTGTAGAAGGCGACAGAAAGGGCTCTGACTTTGTCGGCAGACAGAAGAGTTGCGAAGTAAAGATGACTAACTCGACAGATAAACTAACAGGAGTTTTAGTGGGGGAAACAACGATACACAGGACAGAGATACGAATGCTTCTGAACTCCGCCACTTCTGGACTCCAACGCACCTCTCCGGGATTGGCCCCAGGGTCATGTGACCCTTGATAACTCTCCCTCACAAACAAGGGGGCATGTCACCACTATATATACATATACGTACACAAGTAAAATATGTTGTCAACTTACACAAAGTTTAATAATTATAGATGGAATGCTGCTTTATTGCTACTTTGTTTTTGTTGGCGCCTGAACGTTAAAATCAGGTCACATTGGAAAATAGCTTTTGGAGCACTAAATTAATCATTGCTATCACCTTGTGAATAAATACATTTTCTTTCAAAAGCAATGTTTCCTGAGAGTTTGAAAGTCATTTTAGCCATCTGGAAAAATTCCCTTGTTGCGATCTGCAGCAAATATTTAATTTGATTTGTGCAATTTTATTTTTAATCTCAGTTCTTATCAAACTAAAATGATTAACAGATGTGATTAATGGAGGCAGTATTTCATTTTTGACATGAGCAGTGAACCGATCTTTGTGGTTGACCGCTCTTCCTATGCCATGGCTGACTTCCAGTTCCACTGAATTTATTTCAAAGGGAAATGGACAGGAGGCATTGTGGGCAGACATATGAACCTGTTCATTTTCTGCCTGCGTAAAAGCAAAAAACAATTACCCCAAAGGCATGAGGTCAATTTACTTAATAGCCTCATTGCATCACTCTCAACTACTTATTACCCCAATTGTTTCATTAAGCAATTTTCCAGAGAATATCCTTTAAGTAAGAATGTCTTTAAAATGATTATGAATTCTTACAGAAATTCATTAATTTAAGAATTGTCTTGCAAAAAAAATTAAACTATGCACTCATCCATGCTTGAAATTCAAATAATTATTCGAGCAGAACATGTCCAAGTTACATGTATAAGGGGAATTAGTTAATTATTTTCTTTTCAAAACTAAATGGGACGATAAAGATTAAACTAATTGAATGTAACTGTGAGGTGTTTTTTATAAACCTCATTACATCACTAAGCAGATGTATTATACATACACATGCACACACAAAATAAGAAGTTGGTTCTCTGTTTTGTAGCAATATATCCATAACTAGTTAACCTCATACAGAAAAGCTTGCAACTGTTGATACATTCATCATAGTTAGGGAGAATAAAATTATCATGTCCCAAGCTGAAGGTTGCCTGGCATAAATCAGTAACAATATAAACAAAATATTCAAAACAAACATTTTACAGACCAAACAAAAATCCAAATATGGCATGAGCAGTGGCATCAACTATTCCTCACGTGTAGCGAGTTCATCTGTGAGTTAGAAGGTTGTGATTTCAAGACTCACTCCAGAAGCTTGAGCACAAAATCTATGCCAGCACTCCAGTACATTCCTGAGGCAGTGTAGCAGTTTCAGAGGGCCCAACTTTCAGATGACAGGCCCTACCTTCCTTCTGAATTGAACGTAAAATAATTCATGGCACTGTGCCAACATATATCCCTCAACCAACATCAGTAAAGTAAATGATCAATGTTGCTTGTGAGACCTTGCTGTGTGCAAACAATGACTACAATTCCAAAGTACTTCATTTTGCAAAGCACTTTGGAATACCCTGAGGTGGTGTATAAAAGCAACTTCTTTCTTTCTTGAGGATGTAAAGGCTCTACTGAGATCTAATTAAACTGGATGCAAAGTCTCCATGTTCAACAATTTAAATCTTGTTGGCACACACGAGATTGTGAAGCTAACTAAATTCTTACACACTACTCTTCTGTTAATTTAGCCCGTCAACTCAGGGATATTAACGTTATTGATGTTTACGTGAAAACAAGCTTTTCACAAGCTTCCAGATAAATGCTATCCCACCAATTTAACATCTGGAGTCATCTCACAACATTTCAGAATATTTATTGATTTCAATTTGGCTTTGGCTGACTGCCTTGCCATCTACCTCCTGTAGGAGAGCAGAATGATTGTAACTAAGAAACAATCTGATCCATTTATTAATCATAAAAACCATGATCGCATTATCTCAAATACCATCTTATGGTATAGCTATATTTTGATTGAGCCATAAAAACTTATAAACAATTAGATCGAGTCACCATAAATAAGTGAACTTAGTTTTTATTCTCAACTACACCAAGAGTTCTAAAAATTAAACCAGCCTCTTTCCTACCGTGTTATGTAGATGCCGCCAGGGCACTGGCCCGAGTCTGAGCGGGGGGCCCCGATCGCCCCCCCGCCCCCCCCCCCCCCCCCCAGGACCCCGGGAGCCCGCTCGCGCCGCTGATCCCGCCGTTCCAGAGGTGGTTCAAACCTCGGTGGCGGGAGAGGCCTCCCAGCGGCGGGATGTCGGCCCATCCGGGCCGGAGAATCACCGCAGGGGCCTCGCCGGTCGGAGTGGCGTGATTCCTGCCGCCGCCACATCCCGGGTGGCGGAGAATCTCTGCCACGGCGGGGGCGGGATTTTTGGCGGCCCCAGGCGATTCTCCGACCCTGCTGGGGGTCGGAGAATTTCACCCCAGGTGTGGTTTCCGCCGTTGTGAACTGGTCGGGAACGGCAGACCGCTCGGCCCATCCGGGTCGGAGAATCGCCGGTCGCCGTGAAAAACGGCGAGCGGCGATTCCTCCGAGCGGGGGGTTGGGAGAATCGCGGGGGTGGGCCAGGGGAGGCGTGAAATGAGTCGCCCGGCCCTCCCGCGATTCTCCCACCCGGCGTGGGGAGCGGAGAATCGCGCCCTTTATATCTTGAGCAAGTTAAGTACACCATGGGTAGGAAATTGAAGACAGCAGCTGTTTACTCTGTACTTTAAAGAGCAAGTCACCACTAGCTGTTGGGCGGCGGTGGGTTAGGGAATTGGAGGGGTGGGGCTTTCTGTTAGGGTTCTTTGTGGTTTGTGGGGGAGGTTTTGTGGGAGTTCATTATTGCTTTATTGTTATGTATAAAATTGAAAAAGGTTGAATAAAAATATTTAAAAAAATATTTAACAACACAACTGGGACAAAGTCCCAGAGAACCAGATCACCTCGGCACTCAGCTGCCCCTGTGGGTACCTCTGATTTGCATCCCGGGGCTCATGGACCCTCCCCATACCACCAAATCCCAGAATGAAGATCTAGCCATTTGTAGCACTTTTCCAAAAGGTAGGTGGGACGAGCTGGAAAATATACCAACTCTGTGCACCTGCCTCAAGAGTAAGAATACAGGCAGACCATGGCCCCATTAGAGCCAGAGACAGGTGCAATTAGTATGAATAATAAAGACAAGACAGAGACATTAAACAAATACTCACAGTGGAAGACACAAAAACATTTTGGAAATGATGGGGAACCAGGGATCGAGCAAGAGTTTGAAGGAAACTGGACTGGAAAAATTAATGTGATAAAGTGAAGAGAAATCAACTGGAAGGGAAAATTGAAGCTCACAATCCTTCACACCTCAAAGGAAGGAGAAAAGGTTTTCTGTTAAAACGTGGGATGAGAAACTTTGGACAAGGACAATTTTGAGACAAAGTAGGTGCTGCTGACAATTGAGGTGAATAGTGGGTCTGTGGTGGCGCATTGGGTTGAATCGTTGAAGCTTATGATCCTTCACATTGGAAAGGAAGAAAAAAATGTTATTTTAGATTGGATGAGATGAATGGTGAAACCTATTGGACTTGATGACCTGTAGGTAGCTACAGAGGTTGTGGCTGCATTAACTTTCATCTTCCAGAATTCCCTAGATTCAAAATTAGGGGCTAGTTTAGCACAGTGGGCTAAATAGCTGGCTTGTAATGCAGAACAAGGCCAGCAGTGCGGGTTCAATGCTTGTACCAGCCTCCCCGAACAGGCGCCGGAATGTGGCAATGAGGGGCTTTTCACAGTAACCTCATTGAAGCCTACTTGTGACAATAAGTGATTATTATTATTATAAACAGTTCACAAATATAGAAACATATTAAACATAATCGCACTATTTAATAAAGGAAGAGATGAAATGGAAAACTCCTGACCAGTTAGCCAAAACACAGTCACAGACAAAAGTTAGGAATATATTATTAGCAATGTGGGAACAGGGAATTTAGAAAACGATAGTATGGTGAAGCTGAGTCAAAATGATTTATGAAAGGGGAATTGTGTTCGACAAATCTGTGAAATTAGGATTCATGGGATTGGGAATAATATATTGGGTGTGATTTAATGGCTGCGTTATGTCTGGCCTGGATCGGGGTAAGCTGGTTAGATCGCGGGAGGGTTTGGAGCAAAATGGAAGGCCTGAAAATGGGTCCTCAATGATCCCATAGCTGGATATCATCACTTGGGAGTGTGTGAGGTAGTGTGTGAGGTAGTGCTGAAGTGTGTAAGGGGTGACATTGCCCCTGGGTGGGGGGTGTTGGGGACCCTCAAAGTCACTTAGAGATCAGGGCACCCCTTCAAAATGGAGCCACAATCTCTGAGGAGCCAGTTTGGCCAGCGAGTTCAGTTCCCCAGTGATGAAAATAACTACATAGGCAGAATTTACCAGCTGTTCACGCCAGCGGGATATTCCGATCCCACCAATGGTGCATGGGTTTCTCGGCGATGAGGGGTGCAGTCAACAGGAAATCCCATTGACAACGGCGAGACTAGAAAATGCCGCTGGGGTGCCGCGGTGGTTTGGTCAGGAAATCCATCCCTAAGCATGGGCTTGACTAGGGAGAAATGTACCCAGGGCCCAGAAAAGTGACTAAGTGTGATTAGATAGCGGTGGGGGACTCAAGGACAGAGCTGGAGGGCAACATGCTGCAAATCCCGTCACAAATGAAAGTTCAAAACTTCTCCGTTAGATTGCGCCATTATCTTGGATTAAGTATTGACTAATGGAGAGCAGGAACAAGCCAGATATTTTTGGATTTGTAGGCTGCAACTGCAAGGATCAGTGCTTGGGTCTCAGCTGCTTGCAATTTATATGTATGAAGTAGATGAGGGGACTGAATTCAACATTTTCTCATCAAATGACAACACAAAATTGTGTGGGAAATTAGGTGGTCAGAAAGACACAAAGAAACTGCAGAGGGATATAGAACAAGTTGGATGAATTGGAAAGAACATGAGGGATGGAATACAATGTGGCAAAATGTAAGTTATCCACTGACAGAAAATATGAAAACGCAGATATTTTTGAAGGATAAGAAGCTGTGACATATTTGGATGCAGAGCGACATAGGTGTACTCGAATGACCAAGAGTTAACATGCAGGTACAGAAAGCAGTTAGAAATGCAAATGATATATCTGCTTTTGTTCAAAGGAACTTCAGTATAAGAAGAAAAATGTCTTACAACAACTGTACAGGACATTGGCAGGCTGCACTTAGAGAACCATATGCAGCTTTGGTCTCCTTACCGAAGGAAGGACTCGCTTGCCCTACAGGGATTATCAGGAAGGTTCACTGGACCAGTTCCTGGGATGAGGGGATTACCCTGGGAGGAGAGATCGAGTAGACGAAGTCCATATCCCCTAGATTTCAGAAGAATAAGAGGCATTCTAATTGAAACGTCAACAATTTTTAAGGGAATTGGCAGCATAGATGATGAGATAATGTTTCCCTGACTGGGGAGTAGAAAACACGGTCACAGTCTAAAAATAAGGGGTCAGCCATTTTGGACTGAGATAATGAGAAATTCTCATTTCAAATCATTTTGGACCTTGCATAATCCAGAGAGCTGTGAATGCTCAGTAAGTGAGAATATTCAAGACAGAGGTTTTGAGTGGAGCAGACTCAAGGGCTAAATGGCCCACTCCTGTTCCTATTTCTTTACTCATGTACTTGTGGTAAAAATGAGAGCCTAAAGGAGATCTCACTTCTTCAGAACCACTAACAGAATATCACAGCAGAGAAGAAGGCCACTAAACCTGCATCGGCTCTTTGAAGAGTGATTTGAATAATACCACCACCCTACGCTTTCCCCATAGTCTGCAATATTTTTAACTTTTTGAAGTACTTATCCAACTCCTTTCGAATATTACAGTTGAATTTGCTTCCAGCACTTTTTTCAGGCAGTACATTCCACACCTTAACAAATCGCTGTGTAAACACCTTTCTCCTTATAGAAATATATTATAGAATGGTTACAGCATAGAAAACAGCCATTTGGCACCTCATGTCTGTCCTAGCTCTCTGAAAGATGCCTCTCTCCTTTCCCCCTTAACCCTGCAAGCTTTTCCTGTTTCGATAAAAATCCAATTTCCTCATGAATATCTCAATTGAACCCACCTCCATCATACTTTTGGGGTGTACATTCCAGCTCCTAACCACTCGCTCCATGAAAAAGATATGCCTCATGACACTATTGCTATTTTTTGCCAATTACCTTAAAGCAGTGCCCTCTGGTTCTCGATTCTTCCACAAACGGGAACAGTTTCTCCCTGTCTACTCTGTTCACGCGCTTCGTAATCTTGAGTACCTCGAGATCAATCTTTTTTCTCCAAGAAAAGCATTCCTAACCTCTCCAGTCAGCGACAGCTCGACCCAGCGCAGCCTAAAGTTTCTGGAAGGTAGAATGTGGGGACAACCCAGGAGTGAGTTGAAATAGTTGAAATGAGCGTCACAAACAAATTAAGGATTTCAGCAGTAGTTGAGATAATGGTGAAGTCAGATGATGTTACGGAGATGGAAATAGGCAGTCTTAGAGATGATACACAAATGAGGTCAGAAGCTAATCTAAGATATATAAGCCTATATCTTATTTCTGATGCAAGGATATAGGCTCCTCGCATCACCTGAGCTGAATGATGGCACATTTGAAACTTAAAGAAATCAGCATAACTCAGAAAATAGTAGTGGAAGAAGTAGAGACAAATCAACTGTAAGGGAAAATTTAACCATACATCCTTCACAAGCTTGGTGAAACAATTACACTGAAGCACATAAGAAGATATTAGGTCAGGTGATCAAGGGATTGGTCAAAGAGGTAATTTTTATATAGTGTTTTAAAGGCGGCAAGTGAGAGGGCAGCACGGTGGCGCAGCAGTTAGCTCTGCTGCCTCAGGGTGCTGAGGTCCCAGGTTCGATCCCAGCCCTGGGTCACTGTCTGTGTGGAGTTTGCACATTCTCCCCGTTTCTGCACCCACTGCCCAAAGATGTGCAGGGGAGGTAGATTGGTCAATCTAAATTGCCCCTTAATTGGGAAAATGAATTGGGTACTCTAAATTTACTTTTAAAAAGGTGGCAAGTGAGGTAGAGAGGTGAAGATAAGTGGGAAGAGAATATCTGACCTGCAACTGAGGTAACTTAAGGTACAGCCATCAATGGTGGAGAAATTAAAATTGGGTATGATCAAGTGGCCTAAGTTAGACGAGTGCAGATATCTTGGAGAGTTATATGGCTGGAGGAGATTATAGAGTTTGGTAGGGGTAAGGCCATGGAGGGATTTGAAAACAAGAATGAGGGATTTGAAAACAAGAATGAGAATTTAAAAATCAAGACATTGCTTAACTGGGAACCAATGTGAATCAGTGACACTGGGGTGGGAGGGGAATGTGACTTGGTGTGTGTTAAAACACAGACAGCAGAGATTTGGATTACATCAAGTTTCTGGGATAAAGAATGTGGGATGCAACCCAGGAGTGGGTTGGAATAGTTGAGAATGAGAGTCACAAACAAATTAACAAGGATTTCAGCAGTAGTTGAGACAATGGTGGAGTCAGATGACGTTATGGAGATGGAAATAGGCAGTCTTTGAGATGAAAGACAAATGAGGTCAGATGCTCATCTCAGAACCAAACACGACACCAATGTTGCATCTTAATCTTAGACTGTTGATAGGGAGAGGCATGGAGTCAAAAAAATAGCCAAACATTGACAGAAAACTTTAAGTTTATTTTTTCTGTTTGAAAGTGATCATGCAAAAATCTGTTAAGATTAATGGCGAAACAACTGCAACAAAATAGCACGTCACTTGCACAGTGTTATGTGGCTGTGCCCCTATTATTTTTGAACAAAAGGATTTTTCATTACTTATAAACGACTGGAAATGTTGCAATGTGAACTGAGACAGAGCAAATTGCTGAAAGATGTGAGACCACATTACAAGATGAAGGCAAGAAACCAACAAATTGCCCTCGGGGGAGTGTGAAGTGACAGACATTTCCAATAATCCAGATACCCATCAAAAGCCATAACTGTCTGTGGAAGGGACATTAAAAATGCAAAGTACTGAATACTGAAACAATGGCTGCCACAGTCAGAGACACACAAAGCATCATGGAAACAAACAATGGGTGAGGTATTTCAAGGCAAGGCACTGAGCAGTACATTCTATTACCTTTTTTTATTGGACTCAAACTCGCCTTATTTCTGATACTTGTGCTCACTGCGTAAATAATTAAAAACACTCTGATTTTAAAAAGACATATCCTTGTAGAAAATAAACTTAAACCTTTGTTGTGATCAACCAAGGAGTTGAATCAAGGTCAGTTCACCCTTCTCACTTGGTCAGAACAATAGATATAAACCAGTGGACCAAAACTGCGCACCAAAATTGCTTTCCATGAGGTTGGAAACAGAAGAAAAAAGTTTCAAAATAAGAAATGCAGCATAATGTTAAAAGGATGAACTATACAGCGTGAAAAAAAGAAAATCAAGTGATAAAGGGTTGTGAAATAATTAAGCTGCAAAAAGATTCAATAATTGAAAAGTTATTCCACTTGCCTTGATGAGTGCCGCTCTCAACAACACTAAAGAAGTTTGACACCATCCAGGACAACATAGCATTCTTGATTGGCATCCCATCCACTACCTCAAATATCTACTCCCTCCACCATATGGCAACAATATATCTATAATATGCACTGCAGCAAATCACCAAATTTCCTATCACAGCACCTTTCAAACCTGTGACCTCTACCACCTGAAAGGATAAGAGCAACAGATGTATGGGAACACCACCACCTCCAAGTTTCCCTCCAAACCACGTATCATCCTGACTTGGAACTATATCACCATTCCTTCACAATCGCTGATTCAAAATCCTGGAACTCCGTCCCCATCAGCACTGTGGGTGCACCTATAACCACATGGACTGCAGAGGTTCAAGAAGGCAGGTCACCATCTCAAGGGGAATTAATGATGGGCAATAAATGCTGGCCTAGCTAGCAATGCCCACATTCCGTGAATGAAATTTAATAAGTTAATATGCCATTGCAGTTCAAGCTGCAACTTTATTTGACACTTTGCATTATACAGCCTGCAATACACTGAGTTTGTGATATCACCCTGAGCTACCTGGTCCTGTCAGTTCGGTGGAATGACCTCTTGCTTGTTGTCAATGTATTCCCAGCAGTTCCTATTCTTATTTTACAGACCGTCCATTTGCAAGTATTTTAAAGCAACTGATTTGTTATGCAGACTCTTGATTCCAAATAGCTAGTTTAAAGCCTTGTATTTCAGGACAGCATCATTATGACAAAAGATAGGATATCAATGTTAAATTATTATAAAACAATTTAATGCCATCAAGTTACAAAATTACAATTAAGTGTAACAATGTGCAACTGTACAAGACTACACATAGTAGGTCAATTATACAGTGAATTATTGAAGGGAAGATGTGGGAATTTGCTGTTAATCACATAATAGGTCAATAAGTTGCTGATGATTGTACAGAGCCCAGTATCTCCATTCAGAATCTCTCAGATACTAAAGTAGTCCATGCAGCAAGACTGGATAACATTCAGGCTTGGGATAATTAAGTGGTAAGTTACATTTGCGCCACACAGGGTGTTGGGGTTTCAAGGAGGGTGGGAAGTGTTTGGGTGGAGGTGTTACCATTAACCAGGAACATAACTGGACCAGCTATATTAATACTGTGGCTAGAAGAGCAGGTCAGAGGCTGGGAATTCTGAAACAAATTATTCACTTACCGTCTCCCTTAGCCTGTCCACTATCTACTGTTGTGAAACACTGCTTTACAACAAAAATGATTTTTGAATTTACTGGTTGGAAACCTCCTAAGTAATATATTTTTAAAGACTAAAGCCACAATCCAGAGACCTAGGATTACAGTTAAAGATGGCTGCACATTTGCATCACTGTATCTTCTACATTCCAAAATAATTGAAATGGAGACAAGCATGTCTGCAAAGCTGCACCAGGTGAATGGGAGTCACCCCCTTCACCATCAGCAAAATATTCATACCTGCGCTCTCAGCCTGGTGAAGACAAAACATTAAATGTAATCATTTGAGCAATGGGACACTGGGCGAGAGAGGAATCCCCAGCCACAATCTAATCAAGCTACCAGGAAAACACTAGCCATGACCATATTTAGTCACTGGCCGGCTGGAGAGGGGGTCATGTGACAAGCTAACTCTTGTGTGTTTAATCACCTGTTTCCCCTGCAGAACTACATGAGCAACTGAGATGCTGAAGGAACAAGACATTAGTGGGTTCTGTCCCTCTTTCACTCTGTATCTCTCCACCCAACTGGCAGGTTTTGAACCTTGAACTTTGATTTTCACGACCTGGGTACTATAGACAGAGATATTTTAAAAACTCAACCCGGCCCTGCTGTCCCCATGAGAACAGATAAATAATATATCTACAGTTAAACTGTCATGATATCGACAACAGTAGGACCACTGAGTGAAAGCAGCAGGACCACAGGGTTCAGCCTGACGTCTTAGCTGGGAGACAATGGTGAAAGTTGACATCAAAAGTGGAGTGAAGAAATTTTGAAAAAGTATAAAAAGTTGCTATGGTGCATTGCTTAAGGTGAAACCAATCCAGACACACCATGATGGTGCCAAGTTAATTGTTTGGCCTCAATTTAGCTGATGTGAAATAGGGTAGCAGTGAGGAAGGGAAAATCCAGCCAGCATTTCACACCTGCTGAAGTACCACTTGAGGATTTTACATTATGACGTCTGGCACGGCTTCAATGCTTTCTATCATCAAATAGCTCACTGCAATCACTCTCTAGGTTCATATTTATTCATTCACAGGATGTGGGAATCACTGGCAAGGTCAACATTTCTTTCCCATCCCAAATTGCCCTTGAAAAGGTGATGGTGCTCCAATTTCTTAGCAACTGAGTGGAATTGCGATAATTTCAGATGTCGGCAAGCGTCAACTCTATAGCTGTGGGTCTGGAGTCACGTATGGCCAGCCTGTAAGGATGGCAGATTACCTTCTTTCAAGGGCATTGATAAAACAGATGAGTTCAAATCCAGTAGCTACCTGATCACCATTACTGAGACTAGTATATATTTAGTTCTAGATTTATATAAATTCCCCAACTATCGTGGCAGGATTTGAACTCACATTCCTGGATCTTTAGTCCAGGCCTCTTGAATTACTTGTCCAGTAACATAACCACGATGCTACCTATTATTAGTGTAGAAATTTCCAGAAATGCCATATTGCTAGCCAGCATCAATGCCACTGCAAACCAGTTGAGTCAGTGCCTTCAGAAAATAGGGCAAAAAGCGAGACGAAATGCGTAACAAGAAGAAAGTTGCTCTGTATATATTATTCACACAACAATGTTAAAAAATGCAACATGCCAGAATTTGTTTTTAAAATTGTATTGTAGTATAAATGGATTACAATTGTACAGAAGGCAATGAAACGTTACAGGGTGATGTCATCTGAATGTTTTCCCCAACAATATCGCATTTGTGTGCTGCTGTATCGATTAAAATATGCTTGAACTGCTGCTATGATGGAGATATAATAGAAATCTATAAGTGACCATTATAGAACCAGTGGTATCATTAAGATGAACACCTTGAACCAAAAACTCCTTGAACCAAATAGTCAATTTTAAATGAAAATTTCTCAGTGATTCAGACTCCTTCAGTGTCCTATTGCACCTTCTTTCACAAATCATTTCCTCCTGCTATTTTTGTCTCAACCCCAGTCTATGACAGAGAATGTTCCATTCTGGAATGTTGTTGAGTTATGGGTACTGATAGAACTTTGTTTTTTGCTTTTAGTTCTCCATGTTTTGAGTCCTCGTTCCAAGTTGCGTCACAGTAGGAAAGCATCAAAGAAGCCAATGCAGTTCTTCATGGAGAGGGAACAGTCAGCTGCATCCGACATCCTTTGTACTGCACCTCCTAGCAATAGAGTAGAGAGCAGCACTGAGAATAAGGAGTGCCTTTCTTTCCTTGCCAGAGTATCGCATTATTTTGAAGAATAAATGCCATTTACTTATGATTTGTGAGTAACGACTTTCATCCAACTCGTTTACAGTTTTGCAATTTATGTGGAGCAATCGATGGCCTGATTGCCCTGATCCAATCTATTAATAATTCCAAAAGGTAGTGAGGGATGTTAAAAAGCAATAAAGAATTCCTGGGGCTCCAGGAGGTAGATAAACTGCTCTTTGCACTCACAACCAGACTTTTACATTTTCAGTTTGGTTTAAAAGAAAAAATGCTTGTCGGGCAGTGCCAAATGCAAAAACTATAGTGTCTTCCTCATCATCAAAAAAGAGCTGCAGTTACTTAATTGGTAGTTTTTTAAAACAATACAAATAATAACTTCAATCACAGCAGGTTTAATTACTCAACTCTTGCTGAGCAAATTGTACCATCAAACTATCAAAGCAGTCACAGAGCTTTAACTTCAGGATTAAGAATTCGTTCTCATAATGTTACATTAAAAACAGAATAAATACATTAAAATTAAATACCACTCTTGCCAACAATCAACCCTAACCCACCTTAAATAAAAAATAAAATGCACAAGAACCAAAAGCTTAGTGGCCATCCAAACCTCTGCACTGCATTACCTATCCAGCATTACATTCCACTCATTCATTCTACCTATCCTTGCTTACCGACTTTGGCTCTCAGTCTCCAAACACCATTTTTAAAATACTCATCCTCTTGTTTAAATCCCATCCTGGATGTAATTTTCCTAACTCTGTTT
Organism: Scyliorhinus canicula; assembly: GCF_902713615.1. Taxonomy (NCBI): domain Eukaryota; kingdom Metazoa; phylum Chordata; class Chondrichthyes; order Carcharhiniformes; family Scyliorhinidae; genus Scyliorhinus; species Scyliorhinus canicula. The sequence continues at coordinate 70,234,150 of NC_052152.1, forward strand.
CTCCTACAGCCTTGTGGTTTTCTGCAAGATGTAATTCGGCATTCTCTGATCCTGGCTCTCTGTGCATCCACCTTTCATTGCTTCATTGGCAGCCATTTATTACTCTACACCTTGAAATTATTTCCCTCCTTCTCCTTCAGTCCCATTTCTTTGGCCAAGATTTTGATCCAGTCTGCTAATATTTTAAACAAAAGCTAAAATTTCGCGAATGCTGGAAACATGAATTAAAAATCAGAAAATTCTGGAAGCTGGTGAGGCATCATCTGTGGAGAGAGGAAACGTTTAATGGGAAAACCAGTTTTGTTCTTTTCTCCCCTCCTCCTGCCCTTTTACTCTGTCTATTAAAAAAATTACATCGCTAACTTCTCCCAGTAACCTTGAAATGTTAATTGTTTTTCTCTCTCCACAAGTGCAGCCTAACCTGTTGATTATTTCCAGGACTTCCTGTTTTCATCTTTCCAGATATTTCTGATTTGGTGTCCTTTTTAAAAAATCTGATTTAATCCCTATGAAGTACCTTGACATATTTTTCTCCATTAAAGGTACACCATAAACGTTCATTTGTATTATTGTTGCTCTGAATCCAAAAGCAATGGTTTGAGATCCACGTGTAATTTCTGGGACAGGTCTCTATGGATAAGACACACTGATGTCCTTCAACACTGATTTTTACAAGTCCCTCATGAGTAAAGTTGAAATCCATTACTTATGTATTATTCTGTTCATTTTATGCGTATGAGTGCAGAAACACATTCATGTTTTATCCAATGTGTACCTTTATTTAACTGTGAAAAGAACAAAAGGAATCTCAAAAGGATAAAATATAGAAATGATTAAATTCAAATGGTCATTCAGGCACAATTTTTTTTGCTTTGGATGTGCATACACCAGATTTAAATAATGAGAGCAATGAACTGACAGATGCAAATTCAAGCGAGCCAATGTTTTCACAGGAGGCAAGGTCAGTGAAACTAGAACATTGTTATTTTACTGTGTATGGACATCACTGCAGTTTTAACTTTCAGTTTCATATTTGTGTGCTTTCTGGGCAGCATGGTGGCACAGTGGTTAGCACTGCTGCCTCACAGCGCTAAGGACCAGGGTTCGATCCCGGCCCTGGGTCACTGTCCGTGTGGAGTTTGCACATTCGCCCCGTGTCTGCATGGGTCACATCCCCACAAGCCAAAGATGTGAAGATTAGGTGTATTTGGCCGTGCTAAATTGCCCCTTAATTGGAAAAGAATATATATGTGTGTGCTTTCTTTGTATTCCCCAGTTTTTTCCTTTATATTTATACTGTCTAGAAGGATGCCAGGATGGAGTACCAATAATGTGTGCCATTTGCTTTAATGCTTCAACCTCTACAGTAAAATGCATTGAAAGCTAATTTGGATTGTCCAAATAACATTACTAGGATCTATAATAAAGTATTTCACTAAAATATGCATAATAAATAACTGGAACTAGTTATCAAAACCAACCATAGTAAAAGCCAACTTCAAACATTTTATAAATTACAATTAATCATTTGCTACTTAAAATAAAGTGCAAACATTCAAAGCACTTAGGGTTATTTTCCAGCAGGAGAGGGAGAAATATTGAGTGTTTTTTTTCTTACAATAAGCACCCAAAGAGGAGGGGGCATATTATCAATCACGTGACTCAGACAATCATAATTTGTGGCTGGTCTGCTGCTGGTTCAGCTCATTCCCATTGTGTCTTTCAAAAGGAGCTCTGGTGTTGAGGACAAAGAAAAGAGATCTTGGGCTGGGTTCTCTGATCCTCCAGCCGCATGTTTCTTGGTGACGCGCCGCTTGCTGATGGTGGGTTTCTCTACCCCTTCCACTAGTCAATGAGAAATCTTCTTGAAGCCACCCTATGCCGCCAGAAAACATGTGGGCGGGGGTGTGCTGCTGGTGGGAGCAGAGAATAACAATGACCGGATAATTCCGGCCCTCATTGCCACAACTGTTTTCTGACTGATCAGAATTGGAAACATGCTATAAATGAAACAGAATCAAACTGTGAAATTTCTGTGTTCAGAGGGGTCAGCCCTCATCCTTTTAAAATTGATCAAAATTCAACCAAGCATTTGACTGCACCCCATATGTCTGCTTTGATTGATGTACCCAGTGGATCTGTGCAGCAGAAATGTAACAGTTCTCCTGTAACTCACAAAAGCGTACTTATATTTTTGCCATGTACTGTTGCATGCTTCTGTTCAACAGTTCAAAAGTAACAATAAATTTATTTTGCATGTAATCAGGAATGATTTTCTGCACAGAGCAGTATATTCCAGATAGTTGAACAATACATTCAAATGACTAAGAGGTCAATACAGCAAGTTGGTGCTGAGCCATATGTGCAATAAAGCAAAAGTGCCATAAATACTGTACATTGTCACCTGGGTGGGCAAAACAGCAATTAGGGCAGGACCTAATTACCCAGCAGTATCCTGTCTACCAGACTGCAATTTTCATGTTTTTTCTGAGCGAGCGTGATATTCCATTGGTGTGAGCAGGTAAGTGCGATATTATATTATTATTTTTTATTTGTTTTATATTTATTTACCAGAACTTGGTTGAAATTAAGTGGGATGGCAGGGAGGGTAGTGCAATGTTCCTCCTGCAGGATGTTTGAGGTGAGGGATGCCGTTAGTGTCCCTGCTGATTTTACCTGCAGGAAGTGCAGCCAGCTCCAGCTCCTACAAGACCGAGTTATGGTACTGGAGCTGGAGTTGGATGAACTTCGGATCATTCGGGAGGCAGAGGTGGTCATAGACAGGAGCTTCAGGGAAGTAGTTACACCAAAGACTGGAGATAGATGGGTAACTGTAAGAGGGACTGGGAATAAGCAGTCAGTGCAGGGACTCCCTGCGGTCGTTCCCCTGAGTAACAAGTATACCGTTTTGGATACTTGTGGGGGGGGGGACTTACCAGGGGTAAGCCATGGGGTACGGGACTCTAGCACGGAGTCTGTCCCTGTTGCTCAGAAGGGAAGGGGCACAGATAGGAGATTTTGTGGGAGCGAGAGAGACTCATGTTTGGTATGTTGCCTCCCAGGTGCAAGGGTAAGTGATGTCTCGGATCGTGTTTTTCTGGTCCTTAAGGGGGAAGGGGAGCAGCCCCAAGTCGTAGTCCACATTGGCACTAACGACATAGGTAGGAAAGGGGACAAGGATGTCAGGCAGGCCTTTAGGGAGCTAGGATGGAAGCTCAGAGTGAGAACAAACAGAGGTGTTATCTCTAGGTTGTTGCCCATGCCACGTGATAGTGAGACGAGGAATAGGGAGAGAGAGCAATTAAACATGTGGCTACAGGGATGGTGCAGGCGGGAGGGATTCAGATTTCTGGATAACTGGGGCTCTTTCTGGGAAAGGTGGGACCTCTATAGACAGGATGGTCTACATCTGAACCAAAGGGGCACCAATATCCTGGGGGGGAGATTTGTTAGTACTCTTTGGGGGGGTTTAAACTAATTCAGCAGGGGCATGGGAACCTGGATTGTAGTTTTGGGGTACGGGAGATTGAGAGTAGTGAGGTCAGGAGCACATATTTGACTTCGCAGGAGGGCGCCAGTGTTCAGGTCGGTGGTTTGAAGTGAGTCTATTTCAATACCAGGAGTATACGAAATAAGGTAGGGGAACTGGCAGCATGGGTTGGTACCTGGCACTTCGATGTTGTGGCCATTTCAGAGACATGGATAGAGCAGGGACAGGAATGGTTGTTGCAGGTTCCGGGGTTTAGGTGTTTTAGTAAGGTCAGAGAAGGGGGCAAAAGAGGGGGAGGTGTGGCGCTGCTAGTCAAGGACAGTATTACGGTGGCAGAAAGGATGCAAGATGGGGACTCTTCTTCCGAGGTAGTATGGGCTGAGGTTAGAAACAGGAAAGGAGAGGTCACACTGCTGGGAGTTTTCTATAGGCCACCTAATAGTTCTAGAGATGTAGAGGAAAGGATGGCGAAGATGATTCTGGAAAAGAGCGAAAGTAACAGGGTAGTTGTTATGGGAGACTTTAACTTTCCTAATATTGACTGGAAAAGATATAGTTCGAGTACATTGGATGGGTCGTTCTTTGTACAATGTGTGCAGGAGGGTTTTCTGACAAAATATGTTGACAGGCCAACAAGAGGTGAGGCCACTTTGGATTTGGTTTTGGGTAATGAACCAGGCCAGGTGTTAGATCTGGAGGTAGTTGAACACTTTGGAGACAGTGACCACAATTCGGTGACCTTTACATTAGTGATGGAAAGGGATAAGTATACCCCGCAGGGCAAGAGTTATAGCTGGGGGAAGGGCAATTATGATGCCATTAGACATGACTTAGGATGTGTAGGTTGGAGAAGTAGGCTGCAAGGGTTGGGCACACTGGATATGTGGAGCTTGTTCAAGGAACAGCTATTGCGTGTTCTTGATCAGTACGTACCAGTCAGACAGGGAGGAAAGGGTAGAGCGAGGGAACCGTGGTTTACTAAAGAAGTGGAATCTCTTGTTAAGAGGAAAAAGGAGGCCTATGTGAAGATGAGGCGTGAAGTTTCAGTTGGGGCGCTTGATAGTTACAGGGAAGCGAGGAAGGATCTAAAGAGAGAGCTAAGACGAGCAAGGAGGGGACATGAGAAGTCTTTGGCAGGTAGGATCAAGGAAAACCCAAAAGCTTTCTATAGGTATGTCAGGAATAAAAGAATGACTAGGGTAAGAGTAGGGCCAGTCAAGGACAGTGGTGGGAAGTTGTGTGTGGAGGCTGAGGAGATAAGCGAGATACTAAATGAATACTTTTCATCAGTATTCACTCAGGAAAAAGATAATATTGTGGAGGAGAATGCTGAGATCCAGGCTATTAGAATAGATGGCATTGAGGTGCGTAGGGAAGAAGTGTTGGCAATTCTGGACAAGGTGAAAATAGATAAGTCCCCGGGGCCTGATTGGATTTATCCTAGGATTCTCTGGGAAGCCAGGGAAGAGATTTCTGAGCCTTTGGCTTTGATTTTTAGGTCATCATTGGCTACAGGAATAGTGCCAGAGGACTGGAGGATAGCAAATGTGGTCCCTTTGTTCAAGAAGGGGAGTAGAGATAACCCCGGTAACTATAGGCCGGTGAGCCTAACGTCTGTGGTGGGTAAAGTCTTGGAGAGGATTATAAAAGATACGATTTATAATCATCTAGATAGGAATAATATGATTAGGGATAGTCAGTATGGTTTTGTGAAGGGTAGGTCATACCTCACAAACCTTATCGAGTTCTTTGAGAAGGTGACTGAACAGGTGGACGAGGGTAGAGCAGTTGATGTGGTGTATATGGATTTCAGTAAAGCGTTTGATAAGGTTCCCCACGGTCGGCTATTGCAGAAAATACGGAGGCTGGGGATTGAGGGTGATTTAGAGATGTGGATCAGAAATTGGCTAGTTGAAAGAAGACAGAGAGTGGTGGTTGATGGGAAATGTTCAGAATGGAGTTCAGTTACGAGTGGCGTACCACAAGGATCTGTTCTGGGGCCGTTGCTGTTTGTCATTTTTATAAATGACCTAGAGGAGGGCGCAGAAGGATGGGTGAGTAAATTTGCAGACGACACTAAAGTCGGTGGAGTTGTAGACAATGCAGAAGGATGTTGCAGGTTACAGAGGGACATAGATAAGCTGCAGAGCTGGGCTGAGAGGTGGCAAATGGAGTTTAATGTGGAGAAGTGTGAGGTGATTCACTTTGGAAAGAATAACAGGAATGAGGAATATTTGGCTAATGGTAAAATTCTTGGTAGTGTGGATGAGCAGAGGGATCTCGGTGTCCATGTACATAAATCCCTGAAAGTTGCCACCCAGGTTGATAGGGTTGTGAAGAAGGCCTATGGTGTGATGGCCTTTATTGGTAGAGGGATTGAGTTCCGGAGCCATGAGGTCATGTTGCAGCTGTACAAAATTCTAGTACGGCCACATTTGGAGTATTGCGTACAGTTCTGGTCGCCTCATTATAGGAAGGACGTGGAAGCTTTGGAACGGGTGCAGAGGAGATTTACCAGGATGTTGCCTGGTATGGAGGGAAAATCTTATGAGGAAAGGCTGATGGACTTGAGGTTGTTTTCGTTAGAGAGAAGAAGGTTAAGAGGTGACCTAATAGAGGCATACAAAATGATCAGAGGGTTAGATAGGGTGGACAGTGAGAGCCTTCTCCCGCGGATGGAGGTGGCTAGCACGAGGGGACATAGCCTTAAATTGAGGGGTAATAGATTTGGACAGAGGTCAGAGGTGGATTTCTTACGCAAAGAGTGGTGAGGCCGTGGAATGCCCTACCTGCAACAGTAGTGAACTCGCCAACATTGAGGGCATTTAAAAGTTTATTGGATAAGCATATGGATGATAAGGGCATAGTGTAGGTTAGATGGCCTTTAGTTTTTTTTTTACATGTCGGTGCAACATCGAGGGCCGAAGGGCCTGTACTGCGCTGTATCGTTCTATGTTCTATGTTCTATTCTGAGAATTAATGTTCTGTCTCAATTTTGGACCTCTTCCTTCCTCCCCCCACTAACATTACCCCCTGCCTCTGAATTTATCCTGGATTTATCTTCTCAGGATCACAGTACTTCTGGGCTAAACATTTATAAAATAATTGGCTGGATTTCTATGTGTAGTAGAGGGAGATAGGGGTGAGCGGCAGACTCCCCCTCCCACCAAAAGAAAAGTCAACCAGCAGCTAGCGCATCAGAAACAAGTCCACCCCGCAGCTAGAATATGCTGTGGGCAGGCTAAACAAGGTGATAATAGGAAGTCGATTCCTCAGAGAAAGAGGAAATCCAGCCCTCAAGAGCTTGTGCCAATTCAACACTCATAGTACAACTAGTGCTCACAAGGAGGAATGCCTAGACTGCAAGCAGACTCACGAAGAAGATGGATGCCGGAGCCTGGTAAATTGGGCCTTTACGGGCAGTGAGGTATTTGGCAGCCTGGGACGGTGGCGATATGGGGGGGGGGGGGGGGGGGGGGGGGGGGGGGGGGGGGGGCGGTTGGGTGCAGGCAAGGGGTAGGGAGCCTGGTTTTGGTGGCTGGGGGGGGGGATTTACCTGTTGGTCACCCACCCCCGCCGCTGAAAAAAGTGTGGTCGGTGAGTCCAGCACCAGGTGGCTCAGAACAATTAGGGGGAGGTAAAATCACTCGGGCTCTGCTCCTCCCAATACATGGAGCGCACCCCCAGGGATGTACCTCCATTCCTTCCCACCTTTTAAACACTTGTGTTTAAAAGAGGCCCACTCATACTCATCCACCTGCCCACACCAACTTTTTTATGGCATGGGCATCATATTATCTTGATCAATTGACTTGTGAACAAGCTTAACTGATCATTACTTGTTTAATTAAAAATGACAGACAGACTGTCAATTTCAGCACCTGCCCACCTACCCTGTTATGGGAAACAGCTTTGGGGTAGGTGGGAAATTGGTGGGTTTGCCACCCGTCACATTTTATGCGCTACCATTCCCTGCCAAAGACATGCCCAGCGGGGAGTCATAAAATCCAGCTCAAGATAATAGGAGTGCCTGAAGCAATTTCACAGTGGTGTTTGGATCCTGAATTCAAAAATATCCAGTTCATATGCAGAATATTGATCTCTATGGGTTTCACACCTCAAAATTAATATTTCTTCCAAGAATCAATGCAGCAGATAAACAATACAGCATGAGGCATGTTGTTCTGTCAATATGGATGGAACAAATATTGCATAAAAGACTCAAATTGGAAAAAAAATGAGAGGTTAAAATTGGAAATGAAAGATTTATGATACCCATGATCTGACTTGCTGCAATTATTCATACAACCACTTTATTTGTTAAGAAGAATTTGTTAACCAAAAAAAATACTTTCAATTTTCTTCCAGTCATAGACAAGTACATCATTCTCATTTGCTTTGTTTTTTAATGCTGTGATGAATAGAGGGGAAATTTATGAGTATCTGAAAGATTATTTAAACAAAGAAAAGGGCTAGTTACAAAGAGCAGTATCACCATCTAGATGTCAATAGATGGTATTTATACAGTCACCCTGAGGAGGGTGGAATGCTGTGAACAGCTTTGTATGTTATGATGTTGCAAACCCATATCATTGCTTTTAGTCCAATTCACTTTCAAAATTACAGAATTCCTGCTTCCTTCATTCTATTGCATAACCCACAGAGGTTTTAAAGATGGCAGCTGTACCCCCATCCTATTACTAAATTAATTGAGTTAGCAAGCTTCCATAATATCCTCAATAATAAGCCTGAGCTCTTCATTGAGGTTTGCCTATACTTAAAAATAATCAAATGTATTTAATTGAGTGGACGTGGGCTAAATTCTGAGTTTGAGCATTTACCTGAAAAAGGCAATGGGCATAATAATTTATGAAGCCATTTTGTTGAAGTTGTTGGGATTTATTTATAAAACAGCTGTAAGACAAGATACTCGTAATAAATCTTGAAAATTTACCTTTCTATAACACGATAAGTGACATATTTTACTCAGCCCAATAATGAGCATCCCCTCAAGAGAGTAAAATGTTAAAATCTGCCGATGAATCATGTAATGAACTCCAATTGGCTTTATTGGTTGGCCAATTGGAGTATGAGCTCCCTCAATGATAGCTCATTGAGGGGGCCCATATAATCACCTGTGTAGGCTTTGTGAGCCAGTCTTAAGTTGACTGGACTGCTAGCAGCACTGTTTGTAGCTGCTCCTGTAATAAGAACATAAGAACATAAGAACTAGGAGCAGGAGTAGGCCATCTGGCCCCTCGAGCCTGCTCCGCCATTCAATTAGATCATGGCTGATCTTTTGTGGACTCAGCTCCACTTTCCGGCCCGAACACCATAACCCTTAATCCCTTTATTCTTCAAAAAACGTTCTATCTTTACCTTAAAAACATGTAATGAAGGAGCCTCAACTGCTTCACTGGGCAAGGAATTCCATAGATTCACAACCCTTTGGGTGAAGAAGTTCCTCCTAAACTCAGTCCTAAATCTACTTCCCCTTATTTTGAGGCTATGCCCCCTAGTTCTGCTGTCACCCGCCAGTGGAAACAACCTGCCCGCATCTATCCTATCTATTCCCTTCATAATTTTTAATGTTTCTATAAGATCCCCCCTCATCCTTCTAAATTCCAACGAGTACAGTCCCAGTCTACTCAACCTCAACCTGTAATATCGTTATTGTAAATAAATATTGATGTGGTGACGGAACTCCTTCCTCCCGTGGATTACTACAATGGCGACGAGGTAAACTAAGAATTTTGCGGAGACCAGCTGCCTCACACCTGAGGGTAAGCCTTGCCATTTTAAAAATGCCGTTTTTTGGAAGGTTAGAGGCATTCGACCCGGCTATTGAGGACTGGTCCCAGTATGTGGAGAGAATGTGTTACTTCTTCCGGGCAAATGATATACTGACGGAGGAAAGGAGACGGCTTATCCTGCTGTCGGCGTGCGGACCCTCAGCTTTTGCCATTATACGTAGTCTGACTTATCCCGATGCGCCGGACACGAAAACTTTCCAAGAAGTAACGGAATTGGTGAAAGAGCACTATGACCCAAAACCACCCATCATTTTGCGTAGGTACAGATTCTACACAGCGAAGTGGGAAGACAGGGAGTCAGTCACAAATTTCTTGACCCGCCTGAGAAGGCTGGCGGAAAAATGTGAGTTCAGCCCGACGCTAAATGAAATGCTTCGGGACCGGTTAGTGTGTGGTATAAACGACCTCACAATACAGAAACGGCAGTTGGCAGAAACAGAGCTAGACTGCAGGCAGGCGTTACAGCTCGCACTGTCCCTAGAAAAGGCAGCAAGTGGGGCACAGGAACTACAGGGCACGCCAATGGAGGTAGATACCTGTGAGAGGGACTACCACAACGGGTCCTGCTACCAGACAGCCGCCCTCAGGAAAAACCTGAGGAATAGAGGAAAAACCCCAGAACTGCCCCCAAGTCTGCCAGGACTAACTGGAGACAGAGGGAAGTACCGGCTGAGGCTCCCCCAACAGAGAAGGACCGTTTCTGGCACCAGACAGAGTGGGGTAACAACGACAGAAACCCTAGAAGGAGGTGGCAAAAGAGGAATAGCAGGTGGGGACGCAGGGAAGTACACAACCTAGACGCCCCATCCTCCTCCGAAGAGGAACAATTATATAATATTGCAATGAAGAAAGCAGAACCCATTAGGATTACCCCACGGGTGAACAGGCGGCCGACAATAATGGAAATAGACATGGGTGCGGCCGTATCAGTAATGGGAGTGGCAGCATTTAGAAAAATCAAAGATGGACTCCAGCCACTAACCCTAACAAAAACATTGACGAAACTTATAACCTACACGGGGGAACCCCTGGAAGTTCTAGGCACGACTCATGTACCCGTGGAATATGAGAAACAATTGCTCAGATTACCGTTGACTATAGTAGAGGGCTCCGGACCGAGCTTAATTGGATGGAACTGGCTGAAAGACCTTAAATTAGATTGGATGAAAATTTTCCAGAGTGTAAGCGGGCAGTTGAGTGGAATACTCCAAAAATACCCGGAGGTCTTCCAGGAAGGTTTGGGGGAAACCATAGGCGCCAAAGCAACTTTGCACGTGGACCCAGAAGCTCTTCCGAAATTTTGTAAGGCCAGGCCGGTACCATTTGCATTAAGGAAGAAAGTAGATGACGAAATAGAAAGGTTATGGCGCGATGGCATTATCAGACCAGTACAGTTCTCGGAATGGGCAGAGCCGGTGGTACCAATTTTGAAGCCAGACGGCTCGATACGTCTCTGTGGAGATTTCAAACAGACAGTAAACAAATACGCACTGCTGGACAAAAACCCAATCCCGAAAATAGACGACCTATGTGCCAAATTGGCAGGTGGGCTTTTGTTCACAAAACTGGACATGAGCCACGCCTACCTGCAGTTAAAACTGGACAAGGGCTCCCAGAAGTTTGCTACGATCAACATCCTGAAGGGCCTTTTTCATTATACTAGGCTACCTTTCGGAGTGTCATCAGCCTGCGCTATATTCCAGCTTACGATGGAAAATATTCTGCAGGGACTAGCGCAGGTGGCAATTTATTTGGACGATGTCTTAATCACGGGTAGGACAAACAGGGAACACTTAAGGAACCTGGAGGAAGTGCTCAGGTGTTTCGCAAAGGCAGGCGTACGGCTAAAAAGGGAAAAATTTGTTTTTCTGGCCCCACAAGTGACGTACCTGTGATATAAAGTAGACGAGTCAGGCTTACACCCATTAGAAGACCGAGTAAGGGCAATAAAATAAGCCCCAGCTCCCACCACGGTCCAGGAGTTACGATCATTTCTAGGGTTGGGAACCTATTATGGAAAATTTATTAAAAATAGGGCATCCATCCTAGAACCCCTCCACCAGCTACTAAAAAAGGGGCAAGAATGGAAATGGTCCACCCGCCAAAACCGAGCATTTAGAGACATTAAGGAACAGCTGTCATCCGAAAATGTCCTAGAGCATTATGACCCAAGGAAGGAGTTGGTGGTCACTTGTGATGCATCCCCCTATGGGGTAGGAGCCGTCTTAGCCCACAGAGGAAGGAATGGGGAAGAACGGCCAATAGCCTATGCTTCGAGGACCTTGGCGATGGCTGAGAAGAAGTACACCCAAATCGAGAAGGAAGGACTGGCAGTGATATTCGCAGTAAAAAGATTTCACCAGTATCTGTACGGGTGGAAATTCACCATAGTGACGGACCATAAGCCGTTATTAGGGTTATTAAAAGAAGACAAGTCAATACCCCCGATTGCATCAGCTAGAATCCAACGCTGGGCGTTGCTACTGGTGGCGTATAGATACGTTCTGGAGCACAGACCGGGAACGCGAGTAGCACATGCAGATGTTTTGAGCAGACTTCCCCTCCCGGACACTCTGCCGCAAATACCAAAAGTAGAGGAGACAGTAATGACTCTAAATTTTTTGGACACCCTACCAGTAGACGCACAACATATTCGGTTGTGGACGCAAAAAGACCTAGTTTTAGCCAAGATGAAGCATTTACTGCTAACAGGGGAACTGGAAAGACCAGTGGAGCCCCAGATGCACCCATACTGGAGCAGAAGGGACCAAATAACCGTAGAAGACGGTATCCTATTATGGGGAGCCCGGGTAATCGTCCCAGCTCAGGGCCGTCAGGCAATCTTATGTTACATCACGGATACCCAGGGGTGTCTAAAATGAAGATGCTAGCTCGAAGCTACGTTTGGTGGCCAGGTTTGGACACAGACATAGCAGCCTTGGTACGTTGGTGCTAGGAGTGCCAACAGGGGCAAAGAGTGCCACCAGCGGCGCCATTGCACCCGTGGGAATGGCCAGGCAGACCGTGGACCCGCCTGCATATTGGCCATGCCGGCCCTTTCATGGGCTCAATGTTTTTGGTGATAGTGGACGCCCACTCCAAATGTTTGGACGTCCACCGGGTAAACACGGCAAGCACAGCATCGACAATTGAAAAGCTCAGGGCCTCGTTTGCAACACATGGACTTCCTTAGGTATTGGTGTTGGATAACGGAACGGCATTCACAAGTGGGGAATTTGGAAAATTCCTGAAGGAAAACGGAGTCCGTCACATCAAAACGGCCCCCTACCATCCAGCGACCAATGGCCTGGCAGAGAGCGGTCCAGACACTTAAAGCGGGACTCAAGAAGCAGCCGGCAGCGTCAATGGACACAAAGCTCTCCCGCTGGCTGTTTGATTACAGGACCACACCGCATTCCACAACGGGCATACCGCCAGCTGAACTCTTAATGGGAAGGCGGCTGCAAACGAGGCTGAGTCTCCTTTCCTCAAATTTAACGGGAAAAGTGGAGAAACAACAGGAGGCCCAACGCAGGGGGCATTATAATAGTCGGCAGCAGAGACACTTCCAGGTGGGGGCACCGGTTTGGGTCAAGAATTATGGGAATGGACCAACGTGGGTCAAAGGCACGGTAGAGTCCCAAACAGGGCCCATATCCTATGAGGTTTCAATAGGAGGTAAGGTGCTGAAGAAACACCTAGACCAAATGAGGGCAGCGGAACCACACCTGGAGGCATGCAAAGCATGACCGCCTCAAGCTGGGATAGCCCAGACGGAAAGGATACCCACACCCCAGCCCCGAGCAATTTCTCCAGACCCCGTCATCCAGTCGTCAGAGTCGGAGATGGACACGCTCGACGAGGCCGCCGCGACACCTCTCCCCAAGGAGGAGGATGAACAACTTCCAAGGAGGTCGTCAAGGAAAAGACGGGCACCTATAAGGTACACCCCGCCCACTTCGGAGAACGACCCGGCAGACGACACAGAGGTGACAGACCCAGACATGAGGATCAGGAAGAAGCTCAGAGGAATGCCAGCTGGCAGGAATTCCTCGGACCTTGGGGGGGAGGGGTGTAATGAACTCCAATTGGCTTTATTGGTTGGCCAATTGGAGTATGAGCTCCCTCAATGATAGCTCATTGAGGGGGCCCATATAATCACCTGTGTAGGCTTTGTGAGCCAGTCTTAAGTTGACTGGACTGCTAGCAGCACTGTTTGTAGCTGCTCCTGTAATATCGTTATTGTAAATAAATATTGGTGTGGTGACGGAACTCCTGCCTCCTGTGGATTACTACAAATCATTTCAGAAATATTAAACTAAATGTGTGAATAAAAATCATTGCTTCTATAGGTAACTTTTATTAATTTATTTAAATATTTGTTCAAAAATAGTTTTACTGAAACTATGAGGTTAAACACTTATATGAGGTAAGTGCAGGCTGATGAAATTGGGGTACCAGGCATTGATATGTTGTTGCCCATGAATTATTAGGACAAGTGTGACAGAAAGTGCCAACTTGCTGGCAAACCAGCTGGGCACTTTTGATTTTCCAGTTGGTCTTATTTGGATTAACTTTTTTGTGAGGGCCACGAAGAATCCAGCACAAGTTTGTAGAATCAAAAGAAATAACTTTATTTACAATTACATATATACAACAGCAGCAGTACTCCACCACTGCTCTCCTCTCTCTCTCACTGGTTCCACACTGGCCAGCTCTATTTATGCAGGTGACTCTGCTGATGATTTCTCCGCCCCCCTCATTGGGGAAGTGATGAGCCATCAATCGAATGCGAGACGAGTTGCTGTACAAAAGTTAGGCTTTAATAAGCTAGAACTTAGCCTTGCGGTCGACTACAGTAAATGGACGACCGCCGGGCGTTCTGACTATTTATACCTTGGTATGGAGGCGTGGTTAACTCAGCCTCTCGACCAATCGGAGAGCCGTCACATGACTGGTCTCAACCAATCGGTCGAGAGGCACATGACCGACCAGGGCCAATGGTAAGCCGGTGTTCTGCACCAATGGCAGACAGCTATGCAAATCATACCACCACAGGAAGCTCATACTTATTAAGGACTGTGGGATTGGCATTAGTCCCCAGCCAGTAGTAATCAGGCAGGTTATAACAAACTTATTTATTTCAAACTAATTTTCAACTGCATGGTAGCATGATGGTTAGCATAAATGCTTCACAGCTCCAGGGTCCCAGGTTCGATTCCCGGCTGGGTCACTGTCTGTGCGGAGTCTGCACGTCCTCCCCGTGTGTGTGTGGGTTTCCTCCGGTTTCCTCCCACAGTCCAAAGATGTGCGGGTTAGGTGGATTGGCCATGCTAAATTGCCCGTAGAGTCCTAAAAAAGTAAGGTTGGGTTACGGCTATAGGGTGGATATGTGGGTTTGAGTAGGGTGATCATTGCTCGGCACAACATCGAGGGCCGAAGGGCCTGTTCTGTGCTGTACTGTTCTATTCTATTCTATTAAACAGAAAAACGTGTTCAAAATTATAGGTTGATCATTTGAAATAGGACCAAAAGGTTTGTTTCAGTCACTTTACAGGAGCAACAATTCACAGAAACAATGAGCAGGAATTTTTAGCCTCCAGTGGGAACAAGCATAGTGGTTGATGAGCATATGATAGCAAGCTACCAGATGGGATGCCAGTTTTATCATCAGCATCCCGCCCCAGGACATTTTCTTGGGGGTGGGATTATGTGGGTGGGTGGGTGGAGGTCTGCCAAGTCGTTAAATAAGGCTCTTTAAATGTATATCCGTATTGACGAAGGCTGACTAGAATCTGACCAGAATTTTCCATATGGTCTCCAGACTTCCTGAAATGGCAGGGACTAGGGCATTAGCCTGGATTCAGCTGCAGCCACTGGCTGCGATGTGGAGCTGGAGAGAGGAAGCCTTCAGCTTGAAGAATCACCACTCTCCTTCTTCCTCTTCCCTGAAAATGCAGTTTCCTGCTTCTTCAGTGCTGGAGAGTTTTCATTTGGATCTCCAACTTTGAAAGCTCACTCAACATCTTGCAATGGATGGCAAGCCTGTCCTTTGGCCACTAATTGGCCAATTTGGGAAAGTGATAGCGAGATGACTGCTTCCCACAGTGAGGGGTTGTGACCTAGAAGTCAGGATACCCGATCCAAAAAGAAAAAACCCTGCCCAATGTCAAGTCAATGAAAAGCTGAAATCAATCAATTAAAAAAAATAAAAAATTTTTAGACTACGCAATTCATTTTTTTCCAATTAAGGATAATTTAGCGTGGCCAATCCACCTAGCCTGCACAGCTTTTTTGGATTGTGGGGGAAAAACCCACGCAAACACGGGGAGAATGTGCAAACTCCACACAGACAGTGACCCAGAGCCGGGATCGTACCTGGGACCTCGGCGCCATGAGGCAGCAGGGCTAACCCACTGCACCACCTTGCTGCCCTGAAATCAATCAATTTGAGGACTTCATGAATATGCATGGACCACAGCTGTATGGCTCAATAGTGAACAACTAAGGAAATGTAAAAAGCCAACAGCAGGAGAATCAGCACAGGTTTGGCTCGACCCAACAATGAGCATCATCAGCTCAGAGCAGAAATACACAATTGGGGGGGGTTCTTCCTGCAACATTTATAAGACCATTTCTAAATATCTTATAAGCAATTATATTGGCAGCAGCATTTTGTGCTCACATCTGTGCATATCAATTACTTATTTCCTTCCTTACCAGCATAAGCAATCCAGGGGAACAACCAGGGGAGCAAAATAAAAATGGACTCCTGGATATTGGAGACATTTGACAATGACTCCTTCCTGGAAATGATTTTCTTGCCAGAGAATTTGAAAATGAAAGCTCCCTCTCAGTGCTTGCAATGAGTCCAAGTTTATTGAGTTCGGTCAGATTAACACATGAAGGTTTGAACCCACAAGACAGAACCACTCACAATTCACACCCACAATTGGTCACACACATTGTATTGTCAACAGAAATGTTTGATTGGAGAGCGGCAGAGTGGTTAGCACTGCTGTCTCACGGCGCTGAGGACCCGGGTTCGATCCCGGCCCGGGGTAACTGTCCGTGTGGATCTTGCACAAAATAATAATAATAATTTTTATTCATGTAACAAATGGCTTATATTAACACTGCAATGAAGTTACTGTGAAAGTACCCTCGTCGCCACACTACGCGCCAGTTCGGGTATACTGAGGGAGAATTCAGAATATCCAATTCATCTAACAAACACGTCTTTCGGGACTTGTGGGAGGAAACCTAAGCACCCAGAGGAAACCCATGCAGACGCGGGGCGAACGTGCAGATTCCGTACAGACAGTGATCCAAGCCAGGAATCGAACCAGGTTCCTGTGAAGCAACAGTGCAAACCACTGTGCTCTTGTGCCACCCCATGTCTCCCCGTGTTAGCGTGGGTCTCACTCCCACAACCCAAAAAGTTGGACAGGATAGGTGAATTGTCCACGCGAAATTACCCCTTAATTGGAAGAAAAGAATTGGGTACTCTAAATGTATAAAAAAAGAGAAATGTTTTATTGGTAAAGCAGGGAGTTGTTTTTAAAGTTTGTGTTGTTGAACATCCGTTCAGCAGAAAAATCTTTAAGTTTCCATTGAAACAATGCATTATTACTGTCTTGGGATTACTTGACAGTGATGCAGAAAACAAAAAGGAAAAATAGTCCATTCCCTGACAATAACAGTCATTTCAAAGAGACAAACATCGAAAGAAACAGAAATATGATCATCTAATCATCTACTTCAGACAAATTCTATGAGCCTATTCTTCTTCATCATAAAAGGGCCTACCTGAAGAGTACTTGACCCAAACATATACTTTTTTTCCTTTGTTAGTGTGCAGCCAGGTGCAGTTGCTACACTGAATTAATGCAATTCAACTCGTATCTTAAAGTATTCTCAAACATCAATCATGTTAAAAAATGGCATTTAAAGGGACAATGTAGTCCTCCCCAAAACTCTGGATGAGTTATGCAAGTGAAAAAAGATGCACTATGTTCGGTGAATCTGCGACATTAATGCCAACAAACTGCCACAAAAGTTGTTTCACTTTATTTGGTGTAAAATAAAACTGTAGCCAGAACAGGGAAGTATGTTTCACAATTCATATCACAGCAGTTCCCAACTTTCCCTAACAGGCAAGAGACATTATACAAGCTGTTTCAAAAGCCAAGTTGACTTGCAAAAGTGAGTAAAGCAGCAACATCCAATAATACCCCATTTATACATCACAGGACTTTTTCTGCTGGATTGACTCATTCACACTTGCATTCAACCTGTTTATACAACAGGGCAGATTAAACAAGATTGGAACAACGGCGCATAAGGCAGTTGCTACAAAATAGCATTCATGACTTTCAATTAGCACAGGTGTATCCAAATGTCAGGAGAAGGATTATGCAGCAGCAATGTCAAAACCCCATAACTGTAAAGATGAACTCAGATCCTGAACTGCACAACCAGAAACAAGTGGCACACATCACAACAGGCTTCTGCTCCCACTAGCCAGTCCACTGAGACAGGGAACAGCAACTTACAAGGTCGTACACCACCTTGTTTACTGTAAGAGCAGCTTTCCAAAGCAATATTTTAATAACAATTCAGATAATTCTACTTGCTTTCTCTGAGAATGGAGGTCATGTAAAGTTGAATCAAAATATACAGCTCACGACATTCAACATGTTCATTAAGATTCCAAAATTGCAGCTCTCCAAGAGACAGTGCAAGTCAGAGGAAAATGACACTCCCGTGTACTGTCATTTGTCCAGCAGAATGTAGAATTAAACAGCCAAAAGACTAATTAAGAGAGAGCATAAAACGTGTGTTTGCTGTGGGATATTTATGAGAGAGAAAGCCATTTTCATAGATAATTTATACAAGCTGAGACAAAAGGTTATGTGACATGGGGGAAAGGCTGACAGAGGGAAAAAGACATTTAGGTCGAAAACAGGAGCTACCAAAAGGCCCGGAATCGATGTTAGCTGTCTGCCAGACCCTTCAAGTCAACACAGAAACTCATTATCGCTAAACATAACTTTATGATCACCCAATTAAAGTATATATCACATTAACACAAACGGACAAAAGGACCATGCTATGAATATATCACAAACTTCGAGACAGTGGAGATCAACTTTACAGCAGGAAGAACGATAAACAAAGAGGCCATCAGACTCTTTCATTGGCTAATAGCTGGTCATAAAAGTGTTTCAAAGGACAATGGATCTTGATTAAATCACCCTGGCTAAAACAGGAGTATTCTGTTTATTTTTCTGAATGAGTTTAAGTCTTGATGAGACAATAGAATTAGCAGAACTTGGATAAAAAAATAAACATCAGAACACATCATCAGCGACAACCTAGGAGCAACCAATACATAGAAGGAACCCTGGGTTCTGAGCTCAGAGAGAAGAAGACATCCACACTGAGTGACGCAGCCTGACCAGCATCCTTCACTCGTGCGGATAATACCGAGAGCTCAATGTGAGCCTGAGTCATATTCTGTGTGATTGCAATAAAATAGAGTTACAGGAGACAGTGTGTTTTTCTCTTATCTGTCTTAGCCGGTCTCTCTTATCTGTCTTAGCCGGTCGAGCAAGGTTAGCTCACTCAAACATTATCATTAGATTTGGTAACATGAGTTGAAACCTGTATATCAAATACAGGGTCATCAGAAAAGAAGGAACAAGGATTTGGGAAAAACAAAGAAATAAGAATTATGGATGGATTAAAGGTAGCAGTAGCCAAGATGGGCCAAATGACCTGCCCTTCTCCTTTTCACCTCATGAAGCAGATTCTTCACATTGTTGATCACAAATATCAAATATGCCACGAAGGGTCATGTACTTAGTGAAAAAATACATTTCACAGAACACAGGGAGAACTAAGCTACTGTTGGCTTCTTCAATCCTTCTCAATTGGTTGCTAAGGTCAGTGCTTCTGAGATGGGCATGATGTATGCCGACAGGAAGAAATCTAAAAGCAAAGTGCAATATTAAAAAAATTGGGAGGCAAAAGTCACATTGGCAGAAATGAAAGGTAGAATCAACAGTACATTCATGCTGTTGACCCTCTATTCTCAAGGATGAAGGGCAGAGTTCAGCAGAGCAACTGATAAAAAATGGGATTGAGCACACGGCTAGGGGCATACGATAGATCACATAATAATGGAGAGGAGGTGGAGAAAAAATATTTATGTAACTATGTGAAATCAGTTAAGGACATAAAATAATAATCATGGGGCACTTCAACTAACACCAAATATACTGGCAAGAGGGAGCAAAAGGGCTGCAATGAATTGAGTTTTTAACAATGTGTGCAGAATTCATTGTTGGATTGTGCAATGGGAAATGAATTGCAGCAGCTAAGAGAAGTGTCAGAAACATCTATTCCATACCAATGACAGCATAATATGGTTTGAGATAAAGATTAAGAGGGACCAAAATTGTGAAATGGAAATAAAGCTGATTATAATTGCATGGGACGGGCAGCACGGTGGCACAGTGGTTAGTACTGCTGTCTCAGAGCACCAGGGACCCGGGTTCAATTCCAGCCTTGGGTAACTGTGTGGAGTTTGCACATTCTCCCCGTGTGTGCGTGGGTTTCCTCCGGGTGCTCCGGTTTCCTCCCACAGTTCAAAGATGTGCAGGTTAGGTGGATTGGCCGTTCTAAAATTCTAAAAAAAGGTTAGGTTGGGTCACCGGGTTATGGGAATAGGGTGAGGGCGTGGGCCGAGGTTGTCTGCTTTTTCAGAGGATCGGTGCAGCCCCGATTGGCTGAATGGCCTCCTTCTCCAGTGAAGTGATTCTATGATTCTATGAATGGAACAAAGGAAAATAAACTGCAAAGATGTACAGACAATGAAACAGAACAGCAGAAAGGAACACTTAAAACAGTGATCAGTCGAGATCAGGAAAAATATGTATAACGAACAAGCGTGAACAACACACCAAATTGAAACTATAGAAAAGGGAATAGACAAAGTAGAGACAACAAAGGAGAGAAAGACAAAATGGAGTTCAAAGTTTAAAAAAGTTAATCAGAAATTAGGAAGGCAAAGAGAAACTAGGATATTTAATTATCAAGGAATCAAAAGTAAGTAGTGAACTATTCTATAAACAAACAAGTAACAAAAGGAAAGACAGTGATGAGGTCATAAAGGGATACACACAATAAACACACAGGTAAGACAGAAAGATGGCAGAAATACAAATGACTTTGCCTCCGTACTTACAAGGGTTTTGTGAGGGCCGCGAAGAATCCAGCACAAGTTGAAGAATAGAAAGAAATAACATTTATTTACAAGAACATATATACACACAACAGCAGCAACAACTCCTTTTGCTGCTCACTCTCCTCTAGCCGGTTCCAAACTGGCCAGTTTTATTTATGCAGGTAATCTGCTAATGATTTCTCTGCCCCCTCATTGGGGAAGCTCATACTCCCAAAGAATTGTGGGATTGCCATTGGACCCCAACCAATGCAAAGCAGGCAGGTGAGAACATCCCTCTCCCCCAAAGTCCAAGGAATCCACCGAAGACCCTGGCGAAGGAGGGCGTCGGACTTGTTTTGCCGCAGGCCGGACACCATTTGCACGAGGCGCTGGATTGGGCGGCGTGTAACGAGACGGAGAATGGCACTTCCGTGATGAACGGCATAATGGTCGTACAGTATCCACAGCCTGTGGGCCCGAGGATTCCCCCTCTGAGGCGTCCTGTGTCTCCATCTCGGAATCGGAGTCCGCTGCCTCTATCATCACGGCGTCTCTATCTCCACACGGTTCTGCAATGACCTGCGCAGGCTTTGAGTGTGGCACCAGAGGAAGATTGTGAGGAATACTCTCCACTGTGCCTGGTCTCTGTGGCTGTAGAAATGAGCTCCGGGACGGGGAATCTTTGGAAAGGATGGTCTTCTGGACCGAACGTGGTCTACGTACTTGCGCTGGAGATGACCCTGGGCTTGCACCTGGGAAGAGATAGGACTCGTTTGGCGAAAGATTACACCAGGGACCTACTGGGCACCACCAGCAAAATTCCGAATGATCACTGGGTCACCGGGCGCAAACTGCCGAATCCGATGCCGAGAAAAACCAAGTCCCTGCCGTTCTTGTGTGCAGCGTACTTTTGCGCCAAGGTCCGGGGAAACCATGCTCAGGCGGGTGCAAAGTCACCGGCCCATTAGGAGTTCCGCGGGAGCTACCCCAGTCACCGCATGTGGGGTGGTCCTATATGAAAACAAAAAACGAGCCAGTCTCGTGTCCATCGCCCCGGAAGACTGCTTCTTTAGGCTTCATTTGAATGTCGGCACCACGCGCTCCACCAACCCATTTGAAGCCGGGTGATATGGGGCGGTGCCGATATGGCATATGCTATTCACCTTCATGAACCTCGCAAACTTCTCACTTGTGAACGGAGTGCCGTTGTCCGTGACCAGCACCTCGGGGAGGCCATGCGTACTGAAAGACAAATGCATCTTCTCGATTGTTGCGCAGGACGTTGTGCTCAAACCATTTAGACTGGGCATCGATTAACAGAAGGAACATGGATCCTTGAAAAGGGCCGGCGAAATCCGCATGCAAGCGTGCCCAAGCCGCCCTCGGCGGCAGAAGCTTCTGATGCTCCTGGCAAATGGAGCAGTTTTGGGCCACCTTCTCAATGTCGGTGTCGAGGCCTGGCCACCAGATATAACTCTGGGCCAACATTTTCAATTTGGTCACACCCGTATGCCCATTGCGCAAGTTTCTTCGTATCAGCTCCTGTACTTTTTCCGGGACAATCACACGTGTCCCCCAAAAGAGGATACCGTCTTCCACACTAAATTCTGACAGCTTGGAGGAAAATGCCCGGAACTTGTCTGGGAGCTGTCTATGCTGCCCACCATACAGGACTTTGTGCCGAACCTTTGACAGGACTGGCTCCGTCTGGGTCGACTCACGCAACTGTGATGCCGTGACAGGCAAGGTATCCATAAAATTTAGGGTTGCAACCACCTCACCGGTCGTGAGGGTCAACATGGGGCAGGTCGATAAAGGCAATCGGCTCAGTGCATCGGCATTCCCTATCTGGGTTCCTGGTTTGTGCTCCAGAGAATACTCATAAGCAGCGAGCAACAAAGCCCAGTGCTGGATCCGTGCGGAAGCAATGGGCGGTATTGGCTTATCCTCTCGGAAAAGTCCCAGCAGAGGCTTATGATCAGTCACGATAGTGAAGTGGCGGCCATACACGTACTGGTGGAAGTGTTTCACCGCAAAGACCACCGCCAGACCCTCCTTCTCGATCTGCGCGTACTTCTTTTCCGCTACAGTCAATGTGCGGGAGGCGAAAGCTATCGGCCGCTCGGCCCCGTTCTCCATCTTGTGGGACAGGACGGCCCCAATACCATACGAGGATCCATCACATGTGATGAGCAAAGGCTTTCCAGGATCATAGTGGGTTAGTAACCCAGACGACGACAATTGTTGTTTTACCCGCCGGAAGCGGTTTCTTGCGGCTGAGCCCAAACCCAAGCGTGATTCTTCTTTAGCAGAAGGTGCAACAGGGCCAGCGTAGTTGCCAGATTGGGGAGGAACTTCCTGCAATAGTTTATGAGGCTGAGAAAAGAACGAAGATGCGAAGTGTCAGTCGGGGCAGGGGCCTGTTGACTTGCGCGCACCTTCTCTGCGACGGGGTGCAAACCGTCGCAGTCCACCCAATAACCCAGGTAGACTACTTCCTTTGCCTGAAAAACACACTTTGTGCGACGTAAACGGGCTCCAGCCTCTGAAAAGCGTCTAAGGACAGCCACCAAATTTTCCAAATGTTCCTGCTCCGACGTCCCTGTAATCAAAACATCGTCTAAGTAGACAGCGACATGCGGTAAACCTCTCAAAATGCCCTCCATGACGTGTTGGAAAATAGCGCAGGCAGAGGATACCCCAAAGAGCAACCGTGTATATTCATACAGGCCCCGGTGTGTATTAATCGTTACATATGGCCGGGAGGCAGGGTCCAGCTCCAACTGTAGGTAGACGTGACTCATATTTAATTTTGTGAATGAGAGTCCGCCTGCAAGCTTCGCGTAGAGATCCTCTATGCGAGGCATTGGATATCGGTCGAGCTGGGAAGCCGTATTTACTGTAAATTTATAGTCACCGCACAAGTGGACTGTGGCATCTGGCTTCATTACAGATACAGAAATGGACGGGCTTGATAATACCCAAAGTCTCCAAACGAGTGAGCTCCCCTTCTACCTTCTCGAGCAAGACGTAAGGCACTGGGCGCGCCCGGAAATAGCGTGGCGTGGCTCCTGGTTCGACTTGGATACGGGCTACGGCCCCTTTTATTTTCCCCAAACCGGGTTGGAATATATCTGGGTATCGTTCCAGCACCTCAGTCAACCCTCCAGAAACTGTTTGGAGGATGTGATGCCACTGCAGCCGCATATGGCACAACCAGTCCCGACCCAATAGGCTGGGCCCGTGGCCTCGCACCACGGTAAGTGGGAAACGCCCCTCCTGACGTCCATAAACAACAGGGATCATCGTAGTTCCTGCAATGTCCAATGGTGCCCCGTATAGGTGGCCAACCTGGCCTGTGTATCGGTTAATGTAAGGGTCTGTATACCCTGCTTGATGCGGTCGAATGTCCTCTGGGCGATCATGGAGACCGCTGCGCCAGTGTCCGACTCCATCTCAAGTGGGTGACCATTGACCCGTACTGTCACCTTAATGGGGGCCACACGGGGAGCTGCCACACAATGCAGCTGCAGGCAGTTGTCTTCCGTCTCCACGTCCTCGGGAGTAGTCGTTGTAGGGTCATCCAAATGGAAGGTACGGCCCCTGGGCTGGCCCCAGTTTCTATCAGAACGATGGCGCCCCTGGCGCCCCCAGGACCGGCGTCCGCGACGGGGTCGGCGGCCACAAGCCTGGCACGAACATGGCTCCTCATCCATTGGTTCTGGAGAAGGTTCTCTTCGGGGAGGATTGTCCGACAGTCACTGGTGTAGAGCCGGACGTCGCCTCGCCCAAGGTACCGCAGGGGTGCGGGGAGACGCTTCTGCACTCATTCTGCACTCTCTCGGGACAATACTATTTGAATGGCCTGCTGTAAAGTCAATGTTGGTTCAGCTAACATCTTTCTCTGGGTGGCCACATTGTTAATACCACAAACCAAATGGTCTCGTAACATTTCTGACAAGGTCTCACCATAGTCACAGTACTCCGCAATCCTGCATAGCCTGGATAGAAAGTCGGCAAGGGATTCTCCTGGGGTCCTCTCAGCGATATTAAACCGGTAACGCTGGACTATCATGGACGGGGTTGGGTTAAAATGTTGCTCCACTAAGTTCACAAGTTCATCAAACGTTTTGTTGTCCAGCGCAGCTGGGTACGTAAAGCTCCTAATCACCCCAAACGTATGCGGGCCGCAGGCGGTGAGCAATATGACAACCCGCCACTCGTTTACGGTGATGTTGTTTGCCCTGAAATTGTAACGCGTCCATTGTGCGTACTGGTTCCAGCTTTCCAGTGCAGCATCAAAAACATCCAAACATCCGTACAGAGGCATGGCGTAATAGAAAACAACTTCCAACCTGTATCCAACAAAGATTCAGGGAGGTGGCTTCAGCAGTGTAGACAGCTATTCACTTTAACCCTCATTGCCAGTTTTGTGAGGGCCACGAAGAATCCAGCACGTGTTGAAGGATAGAAAGAAATAACATTTATTTACAATAACATATTATACAACAGCAGCAACAACTCCTTTTGCTGCTCACTCTCCTCTGTCCGGTTCCAAACTGGCCAGCTTTATTTATGCAGAGAATCTGCTGATGATTTCTCCGCGCCCCTCATTGGGGAAGCTCATAATCCCAAAGGATTGTGGGATTGCCATTAGTCCCCAACCAATGGTAAGCAGGCAGGTTATAACACAGGGGAAAAAAACATGGCATTCTTGACATGAAAAGAGACCAAAATACAAAAGAGTCACGTGATGCAAGGACTGGAGCAGCTATGTTTCAGCAAGCTTTGGCACTGCTTTTAATCCCTTATTTTATCCTGGTGCACATTGCAGAATTGCCCTTTTTTGGGGATATATGTCTTGCACTATGTCCCTGGATGATCCTGTTTGGGGTTTTGTGATGAGGAGCAGTTAAATCATAGAAAGCGTGACGGTTGGAGTTGGCAGGGTCAGGCCCAGTTTGCAGTGATGTTTTTCCTGGTGAGCGGGGCTTGACCCCAGTGATGCTCTGTGCATCGGTATGATGGCTGCCATTGGGAATGTTGTTCTCGATGAGGTTTTCGACTCCGTGCTGCAAGTCTTTGGAGATTACTTTGAGGAACTGTGAGGTATCCTTCGGGGAAAGTTGAAGAGAATCCTTGTATTTAATAGAACACTTATCCTCGTGGGGGCCCACCTTCGATACGTTAAGATCCTGCTGTATGACGTGTCATCTTTCTTGACGGGTTCAGGGGATTGGGGCTGGTCAAGGTGTGTCTGTGAGCCCGTTGAAAAGTGGGAGGTGACTGCCCGATTGAGTTTGAACATTGGTTGCTATGCTTTAGTAATGTTGAAGCATCACATTTGGTGGAGTATAGTGTATCTGCTCTTCGAGGCCAAGGGTCGGTTGTCCCCCCCCAACCACTGGGTCAATTTTATCCTGTTCTCAATGCTTGTCATGATGGGTATGAAGGTGGCCAAACATGCTGAGTTATCCCCTGGCCAGGGCCTAAGCTGTGGATTGCTTGGGAGCCGGGAGCAGCAGCACGGTGGAAGTGAAGGTGCTTTGTTCATTGGTATCCTTGAGAGGTCCTGAGAATTCCACATTCCTGTCATGGTTTATGCCTTTTCAAGCAATGTAGATTATTCAGCAATTTTTCAATGATTCTGGACATTATTCCCTTGTGATTATGTTGTCAATTATTTGTTGTTGTGTTTTCTCCTGCAAAGGCATGCAAGGTGTGAGCACGAGGACGAGAGTTGCCCATTATCGTTTTCCAGAAAAAGCTACATTGAGTTTATTATGTAAAATGTGGTCGGTGCACAGTTTTACTCCTTTTTTAAACCATGTGTTGTAATCCTTGTTGTTATGGAAGGGAGCGCTTTCTGTACACTCCTTATCTCAGTTACAATGAAGATCAGTGGAGCCATGGCAGGGTGACGGGTGGTTGGTGAGTGTGGAGTTTGGGGATACGATTAGTTCAGTCCTCACTGAGATTGAGGATAGCCTCCCCCCCCCCCCCCCCCCCCCCCTCAGTTAGAGTTAACCATGGGTTTTTATTTTATTTTTTTCTGAATAAAGAATCTATGCTTGCCTCCTTCAATGACCTGTGCAGATTATGTATCCTGGGATGACTGGTTCATTCTAACTTTTCCTTGAAGTTGGAGTGTTTTTTTGGGGAGTTTCTCTTTTGAGATACTGGTATAGGAGGAATTGAGTGGCGGTACACGCCAAGGTTGGCTTGGTCAATCGTTGACTGCCTCTAAAATTAATGGAGCCCTTCCCTCGTGTCAGGGTAACTTTGATGGGGGAGTTAGAATCCTCCTCTAAGTGGTCCTATATAGTGGTTTCCGTTGTCCTCATTGTTGTGCTTGGGTTCTCCATGCAGAAGCAGTGTTTGTGTCCCTGTTGTTGCAGTGCTGTTGTTTCCCTTAATATATTTCTTGT
Source organism: Scyliorhinus canicula (assembly GCF_902713615.1). NCBI lineage: Eukaryota > Metazoa > Chordata > Chondrichthyes > Carcharhiniformes > Scyliorhinidae > Scyliorhinus > Scyliorhinus canicula. Next base: position 70,261,111 of record NC_052152.1, read on the forward strand.
GATGGCGTGCAGTGCGGGGCAGTGATGAATATTCCTGGTCAACTCAGGCATTCTTCCCTTTGGAGTATTTTTCTTCTTTTCTTCATCTGGATGTGCAGTGTGCTGTATAAATCCTGGTCTAGTCAGGTGATCCCTTAGAGATTTCCCTTTTTGTACCGGCAGCAGGGGTGGGGAGGACTCCACCACCTCCTCCCAGTGTGCCTAATTATTATGTGTCTTGACAATTCTTTTTTTCGGTAATGGGGTCTCCCAAGCTGGGCTGGCTTAATTTTTTGTGTGTGTGTAAATGGGGTAGTTAGTGCTCTGTCCTGGGTGTGATTGGTGAGATGCAGGATTGGCTGGGTTGCAGCTTAGGGATGTGCTGGGCTTCCTGGTGGTGCTGATTCCTGTGCGTCGGGGCATGCTGAGCTGGGCTGGGTCTGATGCTGTGGTTGGTATCCTGTTGCCCCCTGGAGCTTGGGGTGTTCCTTCTTGAAGGCACTGATTAGGGATATCCTGAGGGGCTGGTTTTTGCTTTCTCTGTGCACAGAGGCCTGGGGTTGAGGCAAGTCCTGTACATTAGTGGGTTTCAAATCCGTCATTATCCTGTGATCCACTTCTGATATTTCCAGATCTCCATCCTTTTTGTTTTTCTTGGGAAGCATTGACGGCACTCATCATAATCCACACATGTTGCTGCTGGTCCTCTACAAATGTATGGAGTGTTGGTTCTGTACTGGGCCTGAGACTGGGGTTATGTTGCGTTGTATGATACATATGCATCACCCTTTTAGAACTGGAGTTCTTGCATATTTTTGTTGTATGTTTCTTCTTTTATTAAGGGTGGGGAGAAATAATCCGTAATTGATTCCTACTGGGTGTAGTTGGGTCAGGTATCTGAGGAGAGGAGGCTATGGTGTGTCTTTGGTGTCTCTGGAGTTGAGGGACTTGATATAAAATTATCCTGAACTCTCATGGCAATTGCGAACAATTGTTTTGTGGAAGGTGTGCACCATTTTTACCATGTTTTCATGGCCTTATCCTGTTTCTCCCTTGTCCTCTGGTTGGGTTTATAGAGACTTCAAGAAGTTATGCCCGATGATTGTATTAAGCTTTTCATACCATCCTTCTCCTGTCCCCCTCGGTATTCATGTACACTTAGCCTTAATTTTCTTGCTGTGTTGTTTCATCCTTGTGGTTGTGTTGCTTTGTTTGTCAATCAATATACTTTAAATAAAAAATCATAGGCATTTAAAAGTGAAATAATGATATTCATTTTTAAAAATAAATTCATTTTTCAAATTAAAGGGCAATTTAGCGTTGTCAATCTACCTAGCCTGCACATCTTTAGGTTGTGGGAGCGAAACACACGCAAATACGGGGAGAATGTGCAAACTCCACACGGACAGTGACCCAGAGCCAGGATCGAACCTGGGACCTCGGTGCCGTGAGACCGCAATGCTAACCACTGCGCCACCGTGCTGCCATAAATAATGATTTTCATACACATGAAAGTGAAAGATGCAAGCTGGCCTATTGACTATTCAAAGATAAATTTTACCTTTCTATTTGAAATATCATTTGCCTGTTAATTCATGTGGAATGTTCATTGGTTTTGATTTGTTTTACAGTAAGAACTGCACGTAGTGTGATCTTGTTAGTTACTTCTTTACTTGTGGGTCATCAAATACATTTGGTTATTTTGTTTAATAGAAACCCCATGGGGATTGTGACAAAATAACCATAATAAAACAAATCAGGGAATTTAGAAGTCCTAATCCAGAGAGTGGTTGGAATGGGAATCTCGCGACCAAAAGGAATTGTTTATGTGATTAGCATGGGTGTATTGAAGGGGAAGTTAGACAAGTACATGAAGGAGAAAGTAATAGTCAGGTATGTCTGTTGGGGCAAGGTGAAATGAAATGTTGAACATAAACATAAACCTATTGGGCTGTAAATCCTTGGTAATACATTGTACCTGCACATTTTTAAGGCTTTCCTTTGTTGTGGAAATTAAAGAGATGATCATAGCATATGGGGATAAATGTTATTTCAGGCTTCATCAGTTCAATTTGAAAATCTGAAAAATGTATTAATTATGAAACAGCTTGAACACAGCAATTATGGCTCTTCTTGGAGCTGTCAGTAACAAAATACGTTGGTGATTTAGAAGTTATTAATTACAGAGTCATTATGTTTTATTTGAAGGCATTAAACCACATTTTCTATAAAAATTGTGTACCTTGTTATTTACTTTCTTTTGTGCGGGCCATGAGGAATCCAACATGTGTTTGTACAGTCAAACAGAAAGTAACTTTATTTTAACAATATGTACACAGGGCCGGTAACTCACTACTGGTTCCCTCTCTAGCCGGTACCAAACTGACCAGCTCTATTTATACAGCTGCACTGCTAATGATTGCTCCACCCCACCCCCTCATTGGGAGCTCATATTCCCCAAATACCAAGGGATAACCAATTGCGCCCAGCCAATAGGATCCGGGCAGGTTATAACACTTTCTATATTTTTGCCATCTTGATTTATGGACCTAGACCAATTGAAAGGCTGGGCAGCAAGCCCTGTTCTCAGGTTTTGCTGCTTCACAATAATTAATATCATTTGATGAGCACAATTTTTGGGATGGGGTTGGGGGATAACCTAATGTCAAATTAATTACTATAGTGGATGCGCGATTTGTTTGAAATGTGGGCTCCTTATTTTTGCATGGTTTTACAAGAGGGAGATTTTGGAAATTGGGTCCTGAAATGGTATCAAAGATGCAGCAGACAATTAGGGGTTAAATGGACTGAGGTAATAAAATGCTAGCATGGGGTCAGGGGGATATGCCCCCACCTGGCACGAGTTACATTTACCATTCAGACTTAAACTCATTAGTTCAATACACAGGATGGTTCTGTTCAACAAGGATTAGTCACTCAAGATCCATTGTACTTTGGGACACTCCTGTCTGACCAGCTATTAGCCATTATAGAGTCTGATGGCATTTTTGTCTGTCAATGGGAGGTGAGTTGCATAGCAATAGCATGGCTCTGTTCTTTTGTATAAACAAAGTGGAAAATCAAACAGCCAAGAAAATGATGATGCGTTCAAATAGGGGCATACCAGGAAAGAACCATTGTTTGAGGGGTTATCCAGCTGTTAACCAGTTCTTCCAGAAGCTTATTGGGCCATTCATTGGAAGCAAGCATACTCCTTCTCTCCTGCCCTCCCTTTGAACATTGAAGCCCATCCCTGAGGTGATTGGGGTGCATTGCTTCCCTTTCAGGAACGTGATTTTCAAATTGTGGCTGCAGCTGTTCCTGTCCCCACCAGCAATTGAAAAACAAGCATGTTGTTCTTCCGAGCTCACCAAAGATCTATTCATCTGAGGTAAACACAAGTTTGACTTATCTCATTGGTCTCCAAAATCATCCAGGGTCATGTACAGCAGGATAATATGCTGGTGACATGAAAGCACGCCCCTCGAAATAGTCCTGGTGTATCACACCATCAGGTAACATGGGCAATAATAAACAGCTGGAACCTTGCACAGGTAAAAGAGAGTTGGCTCTGAAAAGCAGAAAAGCAGTTCTTCTACGTTTTGTTCCCAAATGGGTAAGAAGTAATTTTATACTGTGCAGACGTTCTAGATTGAAAGTCCTTTGTTCCATGTTGTGATCAACAGCAACTCTGTTGTCCATCCAATTGATAATAAACCCAGTCATGACAGAGTAACTCTTCAAAGGTGAGAAAAAACAGGTTTTCTGTCCATCAGTACCTATGAGGGTTGCAATAGCTTGATTGTAATCTGATCAAACTGAAGCAAAAAGCTTGGAATCCAAGGAGAATACCGAATGTACAAAATAATCTATTTTGGCTGTACTGCATTTTCCCGACAGCATATTTAGTTTTTCCATTCTAAGCCATTTTTACTGCTTAGTTTTTAAATGATTCAAGCAGCGCATGGCCAATCTACTATCCTCCACCAACCTATAGGTCAATTGCAGTGAATCCACTCTGTCTGTCTCTGAAGATTAAAAGCTGGAAATGCGCTCAGGCTGAAAATAGGAAAACATCAATTTCTGGAGTTCCTTAGCCATCAATAATAAAGGTAGATTGTGTAGGAACTGTTTACGTGTTTCTCAGCTAAAACAAAAAAAATCATAATGAAGGTCTGTGCTCTTTTTATAAAAGCATTGGGCTGGATCTTTCGCCAGCAGGATCCTCCGTTTTTCCAGCAGCGCACATACACCCTGGATTTCCCGACCGTCTGTGCCCACAATGGGAAATCCCATTGGCCGGCTGCTGGGATGGAGAATCCCACTGCTGATGGGGATGCCGCACCAGAAAACAGGTGCGGTGGGATGGAGAATCCCGCCCTTTATGTTTATCATATCTTTTGCATTAATTTAATATTTCAGCCAGGCAGAGGTCATTCAGCACTTCAAACTTGCGCTGGCTTTTTGAGAGTGTTATACAATTAGCCACACTACCCTGTTGTTACCACATAGGCCTGAAAACCTATTACCCTTCAAATAGTTATACAATTACCTTGAAATTCACAAATGAATCTGCTTCCACCAACCTTTCAGGCAGTGAATTCCAGATCACAAAAACCTACCACATGTTTCCTTTCCACACATCACCCCTGGCTCTTTCTCGAATCACCTCTGGTTCTATCCCTAATCACCTTCAATCTGTGCTCTCTGGTTACAGATTTTTCTGCCACTGAAAACTGTTTCTGTCTCTGTCAAAATAGTTCATGATTTTGAACATCTTACCAAATCTTCTAAACATCCTTGATCTGAGGAGAGTGGCCCCAGCCTCTCCGAAAGAATTTGGGTCATAGTAGTATAGTGTTGCAATTCTTTGATCAAATCTCACCTATAGCATGCTGTTATTATTGTTATTTTTAGCAAGCGGCAAAACTGTGTGCATGTGAATATGAGTAGAAGAACAACTTGTCTATTCATATATACTTGTATGTTTCGACAAATGCACACAGATGTGAACCCTAAGGCGACCATTTGTCCAGTTTAATATCGGACGGTTTGATTTTCAATGCATCTGCCTCCGTCCTGGTATCAGGTGCCTAAATAAATGTAAATCTTCTTTTATCAATGTTATAACCACTGACTGGAAGGTGGGTGTGTTGTATTTTGGAGTGTTGGATGGTTAATTGTTTGGGGTGCCGAGGAGGGACTAAGTTCTGTGTACCTCCCTTCCTGCTGACCCAAAGAGGTATTAATTTTTTGCAAGCTCCTGCATAACAAGATTTGAACCTGGCAAGGTCCGGTTATTCAGAGGGTAACAAATTAAATCAATTCAAACTGTGTGAGGTCTGAATGGTTTTAGAGCTCATTTGGACAGACGTTGAAGCTATAACATGAGTTGCGACAACTTGCAAGTGTGCTCTCTTTGGATGCCATGACGATGCCACTGCTTGGTGCTCTGACCATTATCTTTCTCCAGTATTTTAACACTCAAATGAAAATCTGATAAAACTATTAACATCCCTCCTGGAACTGCTCCTCTTGCTGTGACTCTCAACCTGCACATGTTAGATCTAAAGAAACCACACATCTTGATGGGGTTAAGAAGGAATTAAACTTATACATCAAATCAGAAATCCGTTTTGCTAATTGTGTCCTCTGTTAAGCACCTGACATCACCAGCACCTAAGCATGTAAATTTTTGCATCTGCACATGAAGAGGGTTTGGTAGCCCACGGGAGAACGTCAGGTAATCCTAATCTGTGTCAGAGGGCCTCACATATGCCTGAGTTATTAAGAGAAAACAAATCACAAGCAATGGTCATTTCTTCACATGGTCTGTGCAAACACTTTAGTTTCTTACACAAACAATCCATAAACCCGAGGATGGCAATGAAATGCACTGTAAATCCTCCCTTGTTGCAGCTATTGGTGCTGATATGAATGTACGCATTCAACATGGTGCAAGTCTGTGTTACTGCTGATGGTATCACCAGTCTTTAATTATCTGGATTTCCCTCCAAAATCTCTTAAAATTATTATTTCTCAGCCCTTGCTGTGCTGCACACAAAGGATATGCAGAACCACAGTACATTTTTACTTGCAATAGCTGTCATTGGTAAAATAGAAATGAACAAAATGACAACTCTGGTGTTGCCTTTATTGTTTTAAGAAAGGAAGACAGGCATGTAGAAGTAATATACTGCAAAATTAATCATCAGAGTTAAAATGCGTACCTGAGGCAAAAGCGGAATGAAGTGTACTGGGTGGGTGGGTTCAATCTCCACCTGCAGTGATCAAAAAATCTGCTGCATCTGGAACGGTCAAATTAGTCATTTCCAAATGCGCGGCCAAAAAATGCACTTTGATTACATGTGTTAATGCAGACCATACTCACTGACTATGAAATAAGGGACAAATATGTCCTTCTAAATATGTCCATTGGCAGAGGAATCATACCCACAAAAACTCCGACCCCTGTTCATCATAACTTAGAAGTTGTTAACCATAAACCTATTTTGATATTCTTGGCAGCGATAATAATGTAATTTGTGACATAATGCATCAGAGATACATTTCAATTTAGTCCTAGATACCCTAGGCTGTCTCAGAACAGATACAACACTGGCATCCACCATAACATTTGACCAGGTACGCCCTGTACACAAAAAATAGGACAAATCCAACCTAGCCAATTGCTGCCCCATCAGTTTACTCACAATGATCAGTAAAATGATGACAGAGGTCATAAACAGAACTATCTAGAGGTACTCGCTTCACAATAACCTACTCACTGACACTCAGTTTGAGTTCCACCAGGGCCACTCAGCTCCTGACCTCATTGCAACCTTGGTTTAAACATGGACAAGAGAGGTCCTGGGGTGAGATGAGAGTGACTGCAAAGACCACATTTGACTGAGAATGGCATCAAGGAGCCTGAGCAAAACTGGAATCAATTGGAATCGGGGGGAAGCACTCCACTGGTTGGAGTCATGCCTGGCACAAAGGAAGATGGCTGAGGCTGTTGGAGGTCAGTAATCCCAGCTCCAGGAGAACACTGCAAGTGTTCCTCTGGGTAGTGTCTAGGTGCAATCATGTTCAGCTGCTTCAGCAATGACCTTCCTTCCATCATAAGGTCAGAAGTGGAGATGTTCGCTGATGATTGTACAATTTTCAACACTATGTGTGACTCTTCAGACACTGTAGCAGTCCATTTCCAAATGCAGTACTATATCGAAGTTTGGGTTGACCAGTGGCAAATAACATTCACACCACATAAGTCGCAGGCAATGAACATCGGCAACAAGAGAGAATTGAACAATTACCCCTTGACATTCAATGGCATTACCACCACTGAATCCCCCACTATCAATATCCTGGGGGCTACCATTGACCAGAATCTGAACTGGACTAACCATATAAACACAGTGGCCACAAGAGCCGATCAAAGGCTAGAATCCTACGGTAAGTAACTCAAGTCATTACTTCCCAAAACCAGCCCACCATCCAGAAATCACAAGTCTGGAGTGTGCTGGAATACTCTTCACTTGCCTGGAAGAGTGCAGCTCTCAACAAGATTGACACAGTCTAGGAAAAATCAGCCCATTTTGATTTGCACCCCTTCCACAAACAATAATTTTCTCCATTGACACACAGCAGCAGCAGTGGGTACCATCTACAAGATGCATTGCAGCAATTCACCAAGACTCCTTAAACAACATCTTCGAAACTCATGGCCACCACCATCTAAATGGTCAAGGACAGTAGACACATGGGAACACCACCACCTGGAGGGTCATCATCCGGACTTGGAAATATATTGTCGTTCCTTCACTGTCGCTGGGTCAAAATCCTAGAACGCTCTCCCTACAGCACTGTGGGTTGACCTACACCACACAGTTGCAGTGGTTCAAAGCAGCTCAGCACCACCTTCGCAAGACTAATTAGGGATGGACAATAAATGCTGGCTGAATCAGCTTCACCCATAACCCTTGAATGAATAAAAAGGTGTTTCCTGTGATTCAGTTAATTTTGCCAAATCTATTCAACAACAACTTACATTTATATTTGCAGGAGTGCAGAAAAACTGATAACTTCTCAAAGAAGGGACATAAGCTTGATCAAAAAGTTTGGTTTCAATAAATGTCTTTGAAAAGGAAAGAGACATGGAGAGATTTAATAGAACACGCATTTAATTTAATGAGAACACGCACAAACAGATTCAAAAACAGATTCTTCCCCGCTGTTACCAGTCTCCGTCCCACCAGCTAGCCAATGGGGTTTCCCATTGTGGGCAGCCCCACACCGTCGGGAAACCGTCGGGCGTGAGTGCGCTGCCGGCGAAACGGAGAATCCCGACAGCGGAGAATCCAGCCCCATATCGATACTCTCGATGTAACATTTCAGCATCACATCAATTATCTTTTGGTGATAAACATTATCAAATGCTAAAGCTAACTTCTTGTTTGCACTGAAATTTTTATAGATGATAACGTTATTTATACATATTTATATTTATTGAAGATAGGTGAAATATTTGCCCCCTTGTTCCTTCTTGGTGTCTAAATACAGACTGATTTTCCACCAATTTCTGCTTCAAATGTAATATATTTCTTTCTATTATGATTTTCAAGATAACTTTAATGAGGTGACTCACAGAATCATCGACTCATTAAGCTTATAGTTCTAAAATGATTGCACTCTATTGCTTTATGTTTCTTAGGTTACTTAACAAATAATGAATGTCTCAAGTCACCTGGAATGTATCCTTTTGTATATATTTGATCATAAATTTATGCTATTACTTCTAATTCTGTGTCTCCAAGGGCTGTTAGATGTTCTGTGGTTCCTTCATCTCTGCCTGGAGCTTTCCTGCATCATCAATTTCAATTGATGTTGGACCTGTTGGACTTTAACCTGGTGTTGTAAGACTTCTTACTGTGCTCACCCCAGTCCAACGCCGGCATCTCCACATCATCAATTTCAAAGCATCCTTTACCTCTTATATCATAAGCGTTAGTCCTTCATTTGCCTCTATGTGAGGTCTCCCTCGATTTGGATCATTATACAAATTACTTAAATATTCTGTCCAACTTTTTGCGATTGAGTCCCTTTCTACTGACATCTTACAATTTTTGTCATTTATATGCCTACTATCTGTTGCTATTCCTTCCAATCTGTCAAAGATTTAATTTCTGGTGCATAACAACTTGCATTAAAATCGATTATCTCTGCAATTAAATATGTTTTGCAACTCTGGGATTGTTCAATTTGAACTCTGTCTATTCAATTACCATGATAACTAATGATGCATTTAAATAAGTATTTATAGTAACGTCCTTGATGCTGTTTGATTCTCAACTGGCTTGTATAGCAAGATTAATAGATCTCAACCAATTCATAATTGGTTACAGAACGTCTGAAACTGTTCAGAAACAAAATATACCCAAGTAAACATTATTGCTCCATCATGCTTTACCAACATGCAACATAATCAACACAAATTAAGATGTCAAGAAAGTGCCTTGTCATTTCTTTTTTCAAATGTATTTTATTCCAAACTAAGACACAAGGTGATGAACCATCAATTGAACGCAAGACGAGTTGCTGTACAAAAATAAGGCTTTAATAAGCTAGATTTTAGCCCTGCGGTCGACTACAGTAAATGGACGACCGCCGGGTGTACTGGGTATTTATACCCCGCCCTGGAGGCGGGTTAACTAAATCGGGGAGCCGTCACATGACTGGTCTCAACCAATCGGTCGAGAGGCACATGACTGACCAGGGCCAATGGTAAGCTGGTGTTCTGCACCAATGGCAGGCAGCTATGTTAATTATACCACCACACAAGGTTACAAAAACTCTAAACCCACAACATTGGCCTTCCTCCCCTCCATCAGCTCCGGCCTCTCCGATATCCCAAAATTCGCCACCCCTCACCATACTTGTTAGAGCCATGAACACACCCGCCCAAAATCTCTCCAACGTTTCGCAGCCCCACAACATGTGAACGTGATTCGCTGGTACCTGCCCACACTTCTCACACTTGTCTGCCATCCCTTAAAGAACCCACTCATTCTTGCCTGAGTCATATGTACCCTGTCTAAGGTCAACATGGCAGCACAATGGTTACCACTGTTGCTTCACAGCGCCAGGGTCCCAGGTTCATTTCCCGGCTTGGATCACTGTCTGTGTGGAGTCTGCACGTTGTCTGCATGGGTTTCCACCGGGAGCTCTGGTTTCCTCCCACAAGTCCCAAAAGATGTGCATGTTAGGTGAATTGGACATTCTGAATTCCCCCTCAGTGTACCCGAACAGGCATTGGAGTGTGGCGAACAGGCGTTGGAGTGTGGAGGATTTTCACAGTAACTTCATTGCAGTGTTAATGTAAGCCTACTTGTGACAATAAAGATTATTATTATACCATTTTGACCTTGATCAGGCTCATTCTTGCGCACAAGGAGGTCGAATTTACCATTCGTAGTGCCTCACTCTATACTTCCCAGTTTAGCTCGCCCTCCCATCTCTCCTTAATCTTTACCACCTGCTCATCTCCCTGCTCTCTCAGCCACTGTATACATCTCCGATCCTGCCCTCCCATTTCACATCTGGAAGCGGCAATCGCTCCAACAGGGTGTACTTCGGCAACCTGGGAACTATTTCCGAACCTTCCACGTGAAGTCCCTTACCTGTAGATACCTAAACTCACTTCCTCTTGGGAGCTCTACCCTCTCTTTCAGTTCCTCGTTACCGGCAAACCCTTCTTCCAGGTACACATCCCTCACCTTAACAAGCCCCACTTCACTACACTTCCTATACATGCCATATATCCTCCCCAGCTCATAACCGTGGTTTTCGCACAATGGCGTTAACGCAGATATCCCCTCTATCCTAAAGTACCTCCTCAGCTGGTCCTCTTAACCCTTTGCACCTTCCCTGCCCATACAAAGTCTGAGATAATCATATCCAGTTTTTGAAAAAAGGTCTTTGGTACAAAGATCGGAAATGTCTGGAATATGAACAGGAACTTTGCCAGAATGTTCATCCTCACCACTTCGACCCTGACTGCCTCCATGTGATTCCTGGCCCATAGGACCAGAGAATCACGAGGGCCTGGAGAATATGGTGGCTGACCTGTTAATAGGATGCAAATGGGTCTTAATGACCGCTGGTGCAGGGCACGAAATTTGATCCCGATGCCAGCAGGGGACTGAATCATCGGAACAGGCGTCGATCCTGTTTTCAGCCCACGCTGGATTCTCCGCACCCGCTGCCAGGAGTGGAGTTCCCAATGCGCAGAGAATTCAGCCCAAACTTCAGAGTCGTGAGCAAAAAGTAAAAAGGGCAGCACGCTAGCACAAGTGGATAGCACTGTGGCTTCACAGCGCCAGGGCCCCAGGTTCGATTCCCCGCTGGGTCACTGTCTGTGCGGAGTCTGCACGTTCTCCCCGTGTCTGCGTGGGTTTCCGCCGGGTGCTCCGGTTTCCTTCCACAGTGGATTGGCCATGATAAATTGCCCTTAGTGACCAAAAAGGTTAGGAGGGGTTATTGGGTTATGGGGGTAGGGTGGTAGTGAGGGCTTAAATGGGTCGGTGCAGACTTGATGGGCCGAATGGCCTCCTTCTACATTGTATGTTCTAAGTCTAAGTCCTCCAGGAAGAACATCCTCACTTGTTCCATATTTCCTGCACAATGAGTAAAATGCAGCATGTCCCACCTCTTCAGATCCTCCCTGACCTCCTCCACCAGCATTATTAGATTCCATTAAGATTGCATCGGCCATTCCCTTGCTACCTGAATCCCCAGGTCTCTGAACTGGCCACCTTAAATGGCATCCACTAGATTGGCTCGTTGACACAACTCTTTCACCGGGAACACTTTGCTTTTCCCTACATTCATTTACATCCCAAGAATACCCAAAACTTCCCCAACAAGCCCATAATCCTCTTCATGCTCTCCAGTGGGTCCGAAACATAATAGTAGGTCGGCCATGTATAGCAACACCCGATGTTCCCTTTGTCCCCTCGTAATACCTCGGCACTCTGACAACCCCCAAAGAACCATTGCCCAATGCACAACCATGCCACAAACTTTGGCCCAAACCCAAACCTTCCCAGGACCTCAAACAAATATAGCCACTCCACCCAGTCAAATGCCTTCCCCACATCAATGGACACCACTACCTCCGGTACTTGGGTTTTTGACGGGGTCACGATGACCTTTAGCAGCTTCCTTCCTTATATTACTAGATAGCTGCTTGCCCTTTACGAAACCTGTTTGGTCCTTTGCAACCATCCCAGCACACAATCCTCCATCCTTCCCGCCACCAATTTAGCCAAAACTTTCCCGTCTGTATTTCATAGAATCATAGAATTATCATAGAATTTACAGTGCAAGAGGCCATTCAGCCCATTGAGTCTCCACCGGCACTTGGAAAGAACACCCGACTCAAGTCCAAACCTTCACCGTATCCCTGTAACCCAGTAACCCACCTAACCTTTTTTCTGGCACTAAGGGCAACTTTGGAAGGTCCATCCACCTAACCTGCACATCTTTGGACATTAAACAGTGATATGGGCCCATATGACCCATGTTCCAATGGATCCTTCCCCATTTTCCATATTAATGTGACATTGCCTGTGACATCGTCTCTGGCAGCTCCCCTTCTCCAAAGTCTCATTAAATGCCCCCAAGAGATGCGGTGCCAGGTTTTTCGCAAACTCCTTATGGAATTTCGTGGGGTAACCATCGGACCCCGGGGCCTTCCCCAACTTCATACCCCTGAAACTGTCCAATACCTCCCTCAGCCCCATGGGCCCCTCTGGCACCTGCCTCTTCTCTTCCTCCAACTGTGGAAACTCCAGCTCGTCTAAGCATCGTCCCACGTCCCCTTCCTCACACACACACACCCCCACACACCCCCCCCCCCCCCCCCCCCCCCCGCCCCCAAATCCGCCCTATGCAGCCCTTTATAATAATCCCTAAACATCTCGTTTATCCTCCCTGGCTCCAACACCACATCCCTGGCCCCAGTCCGTATCTTCAATATTTCCCTGGATGCGGCCTGCCTCTGTCAAATTCGACTCGCCTTTTCCCCGTATTCGTCCTGCACCCCCCTTGCCCTACACAGCTGACCTACTGCCTTCCCCATCTTCAACCTATCAAATAACCCCTGTAATTTTTTTCCTCCTCTCCAATCTCTCTGTGGTAGGCGCCCTAGAGTACTCCCTATCTACCTCAACTATCTTGTTCACTCGCGTTCATATTCCTCCCTCCTTTCCCTATCCGCATCGGCCTTGAACAAGATAATCTTCCCTCGGACCACCGCTTTTAGTGCTTTCCAAAATGTAGCTGCCATCACCTCCCCATTTTGGTTCAACTCCACATAATCTTTAATCACAGCCCGCACTTCATCACAAAACCCTCTATATGCCAACAACGCCGAATTCGGCCTCCACCCCGGCCTCTGCTACCTTCCTGATCAAAGCCGAATCTCCAGCCAATGGGGCACAGGGTCCAAGATTACTATCCCCGTGTGCTCTGGCCCCTCCATCCGGACCATCACAACAAAAAAGTCATTTCTGGAATACACCCTGTACACATGTAAAAAAAAAAGGAATACTCCCTTATCCTTGGATCTTGAAGCACCACGGGTCCACTATACCCATTTTTTCCATGAACCCACCCAACACCCTTGCCATTCGTATTGACCTGGGCTTGACCTATCTACCCTCGGCTCTAGGACACAAGTAAAATAGCCTCCTATAATCAACTGGTGCATGGCCAAGTCCGGGATCATTGCTGGCAACCTGCTCGTAAAATCTACATTGTCCCAATTCAGTGCATACACATTCACCAATACCACCGGCGTGCCTTCCTAACACCCCACTCACCCTCACATATCTTCCACCTGGGTCCCTCACTTTCTTCATGCTCACAAAGTTTTTTCTTGCTGGAGGAGAACTGAACAGAACAATTTTGGGAAACGGAGGTGCTGGCATTTTGAAATAATTGAGAGTACAGGCAGAGTGGGGTTTGGGGGGAGGGATTTTATTTATTTTCCTCCAATGCGGTGGGTTTACGTTTGTAAGGGGACAGCTTTCCCCACCCCCCCCCTCCTGCCTCAGGCTGTGACTTTTCTTGCTGTTTATCTTCTTTATAGAATACAGAGGTGAGGGTGGGGCGGTAAGAGAGCCTTGTATTGATTTCAGAGTCCAGCGAGTACTTGCTGCATTGCTGATTCACTGGATGCCTGAGAGAGGATCAATACCTTTGAAAGATGGCTTGCACTGCTTAAATTGACCAGCGCCTCTTGAAGGCGAAGCGCATTGTGGTTTGAGCAGGTGCTTGCATGCATACAGGAAGTGAATCGAACTCGTGAATGACATGACATGGGAGACAGCAGGCTCCAAGATGTCACTTGCAGGCCATGATGGAAGAGGAGCAAATTAGAAAAAATTGTTCAGTATTTGCAGGACACCAAGACGCCCTATACGTTCAGAAGATTGTAGAAACAGATGTCTGTGGAAGTCAATGCCAGAAATGGAGGCCGGAGCACCTGAATGAATAACTGCGAGAAGTTAATTGCTCTCAAAGAGATGGTCAAAGACAGTAAAGGCATCTTGAAAGGTCACATCCTACCAACTTGAACTATGAACTTCACATACTCCTCAATTCACCCTTCACTCACTCGAATCAAAACTCATACTTGACTTCGGTGTACTCCAGCACACCTTCTCGTCCATAGTACTGCCGTAAATCTCAACTCAAAACTTCCACAGAGTGCCAGCTATTTAACTATGACACATCAGACAAATAGATTTCACAATTACTTACAAAATTTCCGATTTTTTGCAGAACATGGCATAACATAACCAGAGGATAACTGCAGAGGAATACAGGCACATCTGCATATCCAGTCCATGGAAGGCAAAGTGCTGATCATTATTGGGACACTCATTGCTGAGGGACTGAAATCATTGAAAATAAAGGTATCTTCATATGTAATCCTACTTTTCACATTCCTTTACCCCCTTGAAGAAAACAATCTGGGCATCCTCAGATATTAGGTATTACACTGTAATTTGTTTAAAACCTCTAGTTCCATTATTTGCTCGGGAAATTAAATCTTCAGTTCTGATTGTGGGAACTGCCAATTGTAACAGTTACTAAAAGGGTAATTTGTCTCGGAGGGGCCAGATTCCGGGAGTGAAAGCTACAGGTGTTAAATCTCAGGGTCTGTTCTTCAATGTCGGACACTGCACCATTTTTTATGGCTCCAATATGTCTGCTGATAGTGGCAGCCAAGGTTGATGTATAGCATCCATGCCTCGAGAGGAACCATTAAACAGCATGAAGGAAGTTGATTGATAGCTGCACCTCAGATATTGGATCACCAATAGCACTAATTGCAAGGCAGCATATGTGCCTTTGATAAGTACCTTTGCATGGGGATCTTTAATGTGATTGGTTAATTATTGGATAACTAGTAACAAATGATTGGTATGTGCTAATTTCATGTAATCGAATCTCAAAGTATAACTGTCAGTAATACCCTTGAATCTGCGCTTTTCTGGCATGCAAATTTAGAATGCCAATAGCCCTTGCTATAACTTGTAATAAACAATGAGTTATTTTCCTCCAAGAGTCTTTGGTTTCACGTGAGTAGAAGAGTGAGGTACACAAGCTATACTTTTCTCCGCAACACCCTCAACCTTCTGATTTACAAGATACAGTGGCTTAAGCATCACATCTTACTTTCACCCCATGCACCACGACCTTACCATTAGGTTTGTCTCCTTTCATAGGTCCAAGAACTGCAATCTGGCTAGGCAATGTTGAAGCACGAAGACAATGATTGAGAAGACGTATCGACATTTGATTTGCACACTCGCAGCTCCGATGCAGGCACTATATGTACTTCAGAGCATAACAGGATCTGCACTTAGTGAGCCAACTGGTGTTAGTAACCTGAAGTCAGGCAATGGGGAAAGGTTAGGACAGGTATCAGCTTCTGCAGATAAGAACTTTGAAAGGGCAACCAGCAGAAGAAGACCAGGGCTCCTAACAAAAAACTAAACTGGACCCACTTTAGAAGTACTGCAAAATAAGTGCAGATTCAAAGCTGAAAAATCTGTGGAGAGTAACTCAACTGCTGGCTCAACAAAGCCTGCCCACCATCTACAAGGCACAATATGGAATATTCCACTTGCCTGGATGTGTCTCTCTGTTAACGCTCAAGAAGCACAATGCCATCCAGGACAAAGCAGCTCGCTTGATTGGCGCTGCACCCACCACAATAAGCATTCACTCCCTCCGCCAGCAATGCATCATAGCAACAGTGGGTACAATGGGAACTCAACCATCTGAAAGTTCCTCTCTAAGCCACACTTTCCTGAAGTGCAACAATATCACCATTCCATCACCATCGCTGGGGTCAATTTCCTGGAACTCCCTTCCTCATAATGCTCTGGGTGTTCCTACAACACAGAGACTGCAGCGGTTCAAGAAGGCTAACCACCACCGCCTCAAGGGAAATTATAAATGGCAATAAATTCTGGCCTCGTCAGCGATGCCCACATTCCATGAACAAATATTTTAAAAAGATTGATATCTATGCCTAGTGGAATGCCAGGTTCAGTCTGATGCGTACCAAAAGCCTGTGGACAATGTTAAAGAGCCCAGACCGCTGGTGCAAAAGCAGGAACGATGTAGTTTATCACCAGACTATCTTGGCCCAGAGTTCCTCGAGGTCATCCTCTGAGCCATCTGCTAACTCCTCTATCTAAATTCAGTTGTCAACCACCAACCGTGCCAATGGGGTTGCACTGCATAGCAGCATGAGGGCAGGTAAGAGACATTCAAGAAAGGTGCAAAGGAAACACACGGGATGATTAATTACAATACGCCAGGATTTCATTATAAATGTAATTTGGAATGTTTATTATGGAATGGCTTTTATTTTTGCATTTTGGCCATAGGTATTGTGATGATCTATGATACAAGAAGGCAAAGTGTGGGATTGTTGGTGATTGGAAAAGCATCGGCAAATCCTTAGGATAACAATGGCGACCACTTACAAAAAATTATTTTCACAATGGCATTTTAATATTGTAAGAATTATTGCAAGGCAGAAATGTGTTGGCGTTTTTGGAGAAAATACTGCGATTTCTTTCCCAGATAATCATTGTACCTGCAAACCGCACCCAAATGCCCACAAATCAGAATAGCCTTGCATCTCCATTTTGTGCTGACACCTCCATTTGTGGAATAGATCAGGGTTTTTCAAAGTGCAGGCCGTGATCCACGGGCGGTCATGAGCAGGTATCGGGAGGATCGCGGAGCGATCGGTCATGACATTCCCGTGGTGGTCCCGATCATGGGAGAAGCAGCCAACGGCCGCTATCAGCAATTTATTGAAAATGGCAGTCACTATCACCTATTAAATGGAACGAGGCTGTGTGCAGCCTTCCAGCCAAAATGGCAGCAGTGAGCGGGTCACGCGCTCTACACTTGATATCAAGCGCCCCATATGAACATGCTTTTGCTGCCAAATCAAGCAGGAGAGCTGCTTCCATTTTTGAGCTGCTAGCAAGCAAGGAAGAGGACTGTGGTGAATAATCATTTTCTTCCAAGGAAGAGACATCCAGAGACAAAAAAAAGGCAGTGTACTTAATGGCCAGGATCTCACATCCAAAACTCCTCGAGAGAGATTGTCAGGAGAGTTTGGGGCAAGACAGAACAGTGCTAGTGTTAGCTCTGTACAGAGCTCCAGGGCTTCTGGTCAACATCCTACAAAGAATAAACTTAACTTAGGAACAAAGCAGTATGAAGATAATTTCTTGAGGTATGTTTTGTCAATTGCGCCAATGCAAATAAGGATGCAAAGCCCATTTGTGTTGTATACAGGAAAGTACTGGTAAATGAAAGAAGTCTCAGATTTTAAAAGAGAAGTAGTGTGAAAAATCCCTTTCGAGGTTGAGAACTCCAAGTCCATTATTAACTTACAGCTGACTCCAAAGGAAAAGATGACGCTGTTGTACCTGACCTGTGACAGTATATGAAGCACACGCCAAAAGCCCATGAGGCTGTCAGCATTCTGGAGTTGCATCAAAACATTGTATACCTGTTTGAAGATTCCTTTAAAAAGGCAATGGCAGAAAAATATCCAGTGCTGTGTGTAAAACAAGCATTTTGTTGCTATTGCCATTCATGACGAGCTACATGTGCAAGATTAGATTTTCCGTTCTCGCAACGGTGAAGATGGTACGAAGGAACTGGCTGAAGTCTGCACCTGATATGCATATTGCCCTCTCCTCCTGTGAACCTGAGGTGTGAGATCGTGAGGACCAAGCAGGCTCCCTTTTACTTTAAAGGTAAGCGAACGTGCCGTGTGTTTCGAAGATCGGCCTGCGTGGGTCCTGAAAGTTGGCCGGTTGGCAAAAGTGGGTCCCGGGAAAAAATGTTTGAAAAATACGAGAATAGATTCTTGAAAAACAGTAAAATTCTCACATTAAAGTAAAAATAAAGATTCACCAATTTGTCAACGTTTTAACTGGTGCATCATGATGACTCCCAAATGGGGAATTCTGGATATGGGACATCTCAGTTCAGTGTCTCATGCCAACAAATTGCTGGTCAGAACTCAGCTCCATAGGGGGACAGATTTTCATTCAAAAAGAATTAAAAATCAAAGTGACAGTCACCTCCTGGCATTGTATACCTGTTTGAAGATTCTTTTAAAAAGGCAATGGCAGAGAATTATCTGAGGAACAAATGTACAATTCCAAAAAATGCCACCCAAGCTCATTCAAAAGAAAATTGTGAAAGCACAACAGAGTCTGTACCAGAGTAAACATTCCCTGAGGGGAACCTGTTTAAAAATCTCACATTGAGTTTGTATTGCCAAAGTATTTATTGTGTTAAGAGTTTCCCATTTATTCAGCACTGCAAATGCCAATCTGAAATACATCACACTAAATGCAAGCAATACCGCCGACCGGAGACTGGGTGCCAATCGCGTCCGCACAGTTGCCGCCGCGCCGGTCGGCGCCATTGAAAGCGGCCCCTGCGGCCCCTTAGGCCGAGTTCTGCCGGCGTTGGTTACATGTGGTCCCACCCAGAGGGATTTCGGAGTTCTGGTTGCAGGGGCCGTCCTGGTGGGGGGCAGGGGGGATCCGCCTCTGGGGGGGCATCCACGGTGGCCAGGCCTGCGATCTGGGCCTCCTGATTGGCTGGCGGGCTCATTCCGGGGGGGGCCTATGTTCCTCCACGCCGGGCCCCTGTAGAGCACCGCCATGTTGCCCAGGGGCCAGCACGAAGACGGCAACCCACGCGCATGCACGGGCGCAGAGACCGCCGTGATGCGCATGCGTGGACCCGCGCCGGCCGAGCACGCGCATGCGAGAACCTGCGCCGGCCGTGACGCCCCGGCATCCCGTGCCGGAGCAGCGGACAGCACTCCTGTTTTAGCCGTTCTAGCCCCCTAGGAAGGGGTGAATGCCTGGGCCTGGAGGCCCGTTGACGCCGGCGTCGCTCGTGCCGGTTTTGACGCCAGCGTCAACACTTGGCCAGGAGTTCAGAGAATCCCGACCAATGTTTCTCAAGGCAGCACGTGCCACAGTGGTTAGCAGTGGGACTATGGTGCTGAGGACCCGGGTTCGAATCTTGGCCCTAGGTCACTGTCCATGTGGACTTTGCACATTCTCCTGGTGTCTAAGTGTGTTTCCCCCCACAACCCAAAGATGTACAGGTTAGGTGGATTGACCACACTAAATTTCCCCTTAATTGGAAAAAATGAATTGGGTAATCTTAAAATTAAAAAAAAAATGTTTTTCAATGAGCTTGAGTGAAATTAGTAATATTACCAGTAAGAATGCCACAATTGTCCTGTACGATAAACATAACGGGCGCGATTCTCCCAAACCGGGAGAAATCGTAAGGCTGGCGTCAAATCCGGGCAGGTTTGACGCCAGCCCCCCCCTTCCTGACCGGGAACCGATTCTGGTCCCCGGTCGGGGCTAGCAGCCCGACGCCGTAAACTCCGGCATCACGGGCTTAACGAATTTCGTTAAGCCCGCTTGCCAGAGTTAGCGCCGGCTGACGCGTCATATGACGTCAGCCGTGCATGTGCGCATTGGAAGACTCCAACCCGCGCATACGCGGATGACGTCATCGCGTATTTGCGCGAAACCCGCGCATGCGCGGGCCGGGATGCCCCTCAGCCGCCCCGCGAATGGATACTGCGAGGCGGCGGAAGGACAAATAGTGCGCGGGAATCGGGCCCGCTGCCCGCGATCGGTGCCCACCGATCGCGGGCCCATGGCACCCTTGGCACAGCCGTGGTACTGCCGTGCCAATCGGTGCCATGGTTATAAAAAGCGAGAGTTTAAGGCCGTTTTTACGAACGGCCAGACCAGGTGTGTTTGCCGTTCGTAAAAACAGCCGTAAAGGGCTGGGAACTCGACCCATCCATCAGCTGTGAATCGCTGCCGGCCGTAAAAAAACGGCGGCAGCGATTCGTGTCGGGAGTTGGGCGTGGGGGGGGAGAGAATAGCGGGAGGGCGTCGGAACAGCGTGGCCGTAAAATTTTACGAGCCACGCTATTCTCCGCACCGTCGGGAGTGCGGAGAATCGCGCCCAACATATCTTGAAGTTGTTGCAAGGAGAACACTCTGCTGAAAAAGCCATGCTTGTTCATCCATTTGGAAACTGCATCTTAGAGATAGGCACTTACAAAAACAAGCCTGATTGGGAAATGAAATGAAACTTCATCGTTACGACAGTTTTTTCATTCATGAAAAGTTGTTTCCTGCTTTAAAATAATTGAATTATGCAGAGCTTTGAAATGAGTAATTTAGAGCAAAATAGTCCTGGAGAACTTCAGTTGCCTGAAAAAAAATCAATTTCTCAAATAAATCAATAAAGAACTTTTTCATTAAGATGGATGAGCTGTAATGTATTTCCAGATTTAAACTTCATTTTAGGAGACTGAATGTGCCAGTCAATTTTGATGCGACTCTTTCATTTCTGGGAGCTTGGTTTGAAACTAACCAAACATTTGGGATTAACAGCTGTTAAGGATTTACCAAAACAAGTTTGAACAGTCATAAATCAGTTCCTGCTGTGTGTATACACTGAGTACAAAGCAATCCACAATTTACCACAAATAAACATACATATTTAAAGGCTGAATATTGCAACAGAGAAAATTTTTAAAAAGAAAATATTTCACAGTCCAAATAGCTGGTGTAAATAATGTAAAATTTGCATTCATAGAGCATTTTTCAAGGCAATCGGATCAGCCCTTTCTCTTCCTGACTGACATTGGACACACAAAAAACAACAGGCTGATGCTGGATTTTAAAACGATTTTTTTTCCACGATGTTCTAAAATGATTAATTATTGTATATTCTATGTAAACATGAATGGATCGATCTGCCAGGACCGTAAGCAGAACAATACTTTTCACAGTACCTCGGTACGCATGACAATAAATAAATCAAATCAAATCTCAGAATCAGAAGGTTTCAATGTGCTAACATGCCTTTAAAGTGTACCACTGTTGGAATGTAAGAAATTCCAATCACCATGTTTCCCCGATGCTATGAAACTTGCTTAAATTTTATCCCAACAGTGTCTGAAGAGATTTCTTGGGATAGTACAGAATAATGTATTAGGAGGTAAAAGGGAGTTCACAACCCTGTTTGGTCAGTATGCATTAGGTCACTGCAGTGTACACACACACACAGTATTGTTAAGGCAGTAGACAAATATGAGACTGAAAGGTTTGGTTAATGGCAGCCTGCAATTTGTCAGCAATACTGATTCAGCGGCAACCACTTATTGTTCTGATTGGAATTTCTGCAGTGGTTATCCCAATCTCACCTTATTTTCTTATCTTAGCTGCAGGTGGGAGTCATTCCTCCTCCACTCAGTCCAATATCATGTTTTTTCACGTGGCAAAAATTGTGAGGTGTGGAGTAGTATTCCAATGAGGTTGGGTATGACACAGGGTTCCGTTATAAATTATAAAGGGAAAAAATACTGGAAATACTCTGAAGTCATATTTGACTTGAAACATTTGGTGGAACTTTCCCATTCTGCCAGTGGCAGGTTTTGTGGTGGGCAGGATGGGAAATTCCAGCAGGATCCAGAAAAAGCGGAATCATGGCAGTGTGAAAAGGGGTTGCAATTCTTCCAATGGTGGGCTAATGGCACGTAGGGTAGCCCACTGAATGCCATTTGCGATCATTACCATCGCATGAATGCGCAATAAATCTGCTGCTCGCCAGAATCACGTGCTGCCTTCCAATCTTATGTCACGCTGGGCTGATTCATGTTTGAAAAAGGGTGGTGTCATAATATACACATAAGTATATGATGGTGCACAGACACACACTCACTGACACACTGCAAGACCAATCAACACACACAACACAGCAGCCAATCACCAGATAGGGCACGGTCACTATAAAGCCAGAGGGCACTAGTTTTCCTGCTCATTCGGGATGCAGCCTCTGAGACAGACAGAACCCGCAGTTAGTAGCACAAACCTCTACCATGTGCCAGCAGTATAGGCTGGTCAGGTTAGGCATAGGTCTTCAGTCAACCTAACATAGTATCGACCCACAGTGCAAGTGTGTTTAACAGCTCGTAGTTAAATAAAATAGAGTTGCACTTCTACAAGTGTGGATAGCCTGTCTATGTTACTGCTCGGGTAAACGCAGTCTTCACAGATCCAGAGTACCCAACACATCATGGTACCAGTACGTGATGTTAGAGTTTGATGGGCCTATCCTCAAGTAATCTGCCTTCGATCAGCGATCAGCCATCCGGTAGTATGGACAGCATCCGCCCTCCCCTGCCGCTCCGCATCACCGGCAACCTCGGTGTGAACTGGAAAATTTTTAAACAAAGATTTCAACTGTACCTTGAAGCCACAGACCTGGAAGATGCTTCAGATGCCAGGAAGATTGCTCTCTTCCTTTCCACGGCCGAGGACCACGCCATCCATATCTTCAACTCCCTCACATTCGCTGAAGGTGAGGACAAGTCCAAGTTCAAGACAGTCCTCCTCAAATTCGACAGTCACTGTGACATCGAGGTAAATTAAAGTTTTGAGCGCTATGTCTTTCAACAGCGTCTGCAGGGTAAGGATGAACCTTTTCAATCTTTCCTCACCCACCTTCACATCCTCACGCAGTCCTGCAATTACGGCTCCACCTCCGATTCGATGATCCGTGACCAGATCGTTTTCGGTGTGCAATCGGACCCCCTATGCCAGCAGCTCCTCAAAGTTAAACAGCTCACCCTTGCTATAGCCATCGAGACCTGCGTTCTGCATGAACACGCCACTAACCGATACTCGCACATTCAAACGGCTGAAACGGCTCGGCAAGGCCCCTTCAAGGCAGAGCGGGTGCAAGCCATTAAACAGCTCCAGGGCCTGGGCCTGGATGAAGGCGGCCATTTTGCGTGCTTTTCACGGGCTCCCGCGCATGCGCGCACCAACCGAGGGAACGGCGAGGCCGAAGGCCGCACGGCGCAGGCGTGCACTACGTACGACCGCACCGCGCATGTGCGATGGCGCACTGAACGTTCTGATGTCACGACCTGCAACAACTGTGGCTCCGCCCACTTAAAGCGGAAA
Source organism: Scyliorhinus canicula (assembly GCF_902713615.1). NCBI lineage: Eukaryota > Metazoa > Chordata > Chondrichthyes > Carcharhiniformes > Scyliorhinidae > Scyliorhinus > Scyliorhinus canicula. The sequence goes on from NC_052152.1 coordinate 70,284,735, forward strand.
TGTCCTGCAAAATCCCGCCGCTTTCTCCAGTGTGGCAAGCTTGGCCGCTATGCAGCCTTATGCAGGTCTGCTTAACCAACTACCTCTCGTCGCTCCCACCAGCCACACAGGGATGTCCGAACCATCCAGCCACCGGTCACCGATTCCGACTCTGACATGATTCCAGACCTTGACACCAAGGATCCCAAAGCACCATTTTGGATGGGCATCATCACCAAACACAAGGTGCTTCACAAAACAAAAGCCAAGTCTTTCCCAGTACTCAGCACTGATCCGGACGATGAGTGGTGTGCCACCCTCACGGGCAGCCGATCTCGCATCCGATTCCGGCTGGACACCGATGCTTTCGCCAACCTTATTGCGCGGTCTGGCCTCGAAAGCCTCCATGTCAAGCCTACCATCGTGCCATCGCCTGCCAGCTTCTTGAGTACAATGGCAATGCCATTGCTGTCAGTGGCTCTTGCCAGCTTGTGGTGTTGCACCATTCATTAAAGGCCACTCTGCCCTTCGAGACAGTGGGATCCACGAAAGCTTCCCTACTCGGTGCTCAGGCGTGCAAGCTCCTAAACCTCATCCAAAGGGTTCACTCCTTGTCACCCGCTGATGCTTCAGCAACTCCGGACGCCGACTTTCAAACACAACTGAAGAACATCATCACCCGATACCACGGTGTATTCGAGGGCACGGGCACACTCCCATACACTTATAAAATCTTGTTAAAACCAAATGCCACGCCTGTGGTACACGCACCTCGCCGGGTACCAGCACCCCTCAAGGACCGCCTCAAGCAGCAGCTGCAGGACCTCCAGGACTAGGGCGTAATATCGAAAGTTACAGAACCAACTGACTGGGTCAGCTCTATGGTGTGTGTTAAGAAATCATCCGGTGAACTACGAATATGCATTGATCCCAAGGACCTCAACCGCAATATTATGAGGGAACACTACCCCATACCAAAGCGCGAAGAACTCACCTGTGAGATGGCTCGCGCTACATTTTACACCAAGCTAGACGCATCCACGGGGTTCTGGAAGATCCAACGTGATGCATCCAGTCGGAAGCTCTGCCCCTTTTAACACCCTATTTGGCCGGTATTGGGACAACCGGATGCCATTTGGCATCATCTCAGCCAAAGAGACAAAGATCTCCACGGATGCCAGTCAGTCCGGCATTGGAGCAGTGCTCCTTCAATGTGACAATGCCTCCTCATGGGCTCCTGTCGCTTACGCGTCACGTGCAATGACGCCCACCGAACAATGCTATGCGCAAATTGAAAAAGAGGAGCGATCCTCTGCTCCAACGCGTCATGCGCCATCTGACAGACGGATGGCTCAAGGGCTAATGCCCTCAATTCTACAACATCAAAGATGACCTGGCAGTGGTAGATGGAATTCTACTAAAGTTGGACAGGATTGTCATTCCGCACAGCATGCGGGACCTCGTCCTTGAGCAGCTCCATGAGGGTCACCTGGGGGTGGAGAAGTGTCGCCGGCAGGCCCGTGAGGCAGTGTACTGGCCTGGTATCAACCAGGACATTGACAATGCCTTTCTCAACTGCCCAACATGCCAGTGATTCCAGCCTGCTCAGCCAAAGGAGACCTTGCAGCCCCATGAGCTGGTGTCGTCCCCCTGGACCAAGGTGGGCATTGACCTGTTCCATGCACGAGGCCGGGACTACGTCCTCATAGTGGACTACTTCTCTAACTACCCAGAGGTAGTTAGGCTACACAACCTCACATCAACAGAGGGTCATCCGTGCGTGCAAGGAAACCTTCGCTCGCCATGGCATCCCACTCACGGTCATGTCCGACAATGGCCCGTGTTTTGCCAGTCAGGAGTGGTCCAATTTTGCCAAGCGATATAACTTCACGCATGTCACATCCAGTCCCCATTACCCCCAGTCCAATGGCAAAGTTGAAAAGCGGGTGCACATTGTCAAACGATTCCTGTGCAAGGCGGCCGATGCAGAATCCGACTTTTACCTCACACTACTTGCTTACAGATCAGCTCCATTGTCCACTGGCCTGTCACCGGCTCAATTGTTGATGAATCGCATGTTGCGGACAACGGTGCCGGCCATTCATGCCCCGGACTTGGACAACCTTCCGGTCCTTTGACGAATGCAGTTGTCTCGGGCCCAACACAAATCGGTGTATGACGCCCGTGTCACGGATCTCCCTGCTCTGGCTCCTGATGACAAGGATCGTGTCCAACTTCCTGAAGGTGGTTGGTCTGCCGCCGCTGTGGTACTCAGACAAGTGGCCCCCAGGTCATTTTTGGTTTGTCTCCAAGACGGCTCTCTTCTTCGCTGAAATAGGCCGGCACTACGACTCCTTCCACGCTCGCCGCCAGATCGACATGTCCTGCCTCGCCCTCAGGACGAGCCCGTCACGGAGTTTGCAGATCTCCCTTTCGTTCTGCCACCCTCTGAGACTGACACAGTCCCACCCATCCCAGAACAGGCGGCCCCTGACCCACCCTTGAGGCGGTCAACCAGAATCCTCGCCCACCTCAGATACTGAATTTATGAACTGCCTAAATTCATGCGATCTTTGAACTCTGTTACCCTGTTTATTAACTCACTGGTTTGTACATACTGTTATTCTAGTTATGCGTCTAGTTATGCTTTGTGTTACATACTGTCTCTCTGCACTAGACACCTTCCTATGTAAGTATAGTAGAGTTTATGTATATATTCCTGTAAATATGCTCACATATGCCCCACATAGTCAGGAACATTCACATACTACATTATCTATTGCCACAAACACACATTTTTATTAAAAAAAGGGTGCTGTCATAATATACACATACGTATATGATGGTACATAGACACACACTGACTGACACACTGCAAGACCAATCAACACACACAACACAGCAGCCAATCACCAGATAGGGCACGGTCACTATAAAGCCAGAGGGCACTAGTTTTCCTGCTCATTCGGGATGCAGCCTCTGAGACAGACAGAGCCCGCAGTCAGTAGCACAAATGTGCCAGCAGTATAGGCTGGTCAGGTTAGACATAGGTCTTCAATCAATCTAACATAGTGTCGACCCACAGTGCAAGTATATTTAACAGCTCTTAGTTAAATAAAATAGAGTTGTACTTCTACAAGTGTTGGTAGCCTGTCTATGTTACTGCTCGGGTAAATGCAGTCTTCACAGATCCAGAGTACCCAACACATCAGGTGGCATGCAGTGATCTGGCCTCATTCCGCTTGTGGCTTCAAGGTGAGTGCTACATTTATAGCCTACTTACCACAGCACTGCGTCGGCCCCATTGTAATGCCAGTGCGATAACGGAGATATTTAGGGCAGGAAGGCATTCCTGGATGGAGGGGGAATACACAGAGGGCAAAGCGGTGGGAAGGCATTTAAAAGGGTTTGGGAAAGGGGCAACAATGGAATTCAGAGGGCAGAAGGCATTTCAAGGAACAGTGGCAGGCAGAGGGGAGACCCGAGGGATAGGAGGCTGGAGCCCCAGAAAAACTGTGATGCTGACAAGTACAGTCAGGAGTGAGAGTGTGAAGACTGTCCTTGTGCTCTGTGGACCTCATAGTCAAGAGTGATATAGAAGAGACAGTTCTACGTGTAGCAGCCCATACAGCAGGGCTATGAGTGGCACTCATTCATAGTGTGCCCATAATGTGCTCATAGAGGATAACAGCTTGGTATGCAGAGCAATGTCAGGGGGTCTAGGTCTATTGGCTAGATTGGCTCTGTACTGGTGTGATGGTAATGGTTATATGAAGTGTCTGCAACTTGTATCTGGTGAAAACATAACAAAGCGGGTGGGGTGGGTATGGGAAGCTTTTCTGGGGGCAGATCACCTCTGTAGGTGACCATGTATCCAGCCTCCAGATGAAAAGGATCTTGAGTGGTCGTGTCCAAGGCATGGCTCAGTCTGTGACGACCATGGCTGAGGGCCTCGACATCATGTCCCAGTCACTGAGGGATATGTCCCATACGCAGGTGTACATTTCTGAGGCACTGCAGAACATGTCCCAGTCGCTGAGGGATTTGTCCCAGGCACAGGTGGACATTCCCAGGGCACTGCAGAGTGTGGCCCAGTGACTGAGGAGCATCGCTGAAGGCATCAACACCATGGTACCGGCAACAAGGATGCACCAGGACTAGCAGAGCCAGATGATACAGAGGCCTCTCAAGTTCACTCCATCCCTGGGAAACCCCAGGGCCCTATGGGCACCATCAAGGAGGAGGAAGCACAGGAGACCAATCTAGGGCCTGCCACCGAGGAGACGATGGCTGTTTCCAGTTCATTCTCCGGGTGAAGAAATTCCTCCTCATCTCTGCCCGAAACAGTTACCCCGTATCCTCAGGGATATGGGGTAACTGTTTCGGGCAGAGATGAGGCCCCTGTGACCCCTGGTTCTGGACTCTCCCACCATCAGGAACATCCTTCCTGCATCTAAGCTGTCTAGTTCTGTTAGAATTTCAAGGTTTCTATGAGATTCCCCCGTCATCCTTCTGAACTCCAGGAAATTCAATCCTGACCTATTCAATCTCCCCTCACGCATCAATCCTGCCATCCAGGAATTAGACTGGTAAACCTTCACTGCACCCCCTCTGGAGCAAGAACATCCTTCCTCAGATACGTAGATCACAACTTCACACAATATTCCAGGTGTGGCCTCACCAAGGCCCTTTATAATTGCAGCAAGGCATCCCTTCTGCTGCACTCAAATCCTCTCGCTATGAAGACCAACATACCATTTGCCTTCTTTCCCGCCTGCCGTACCTGTGTGTTTACCTTCATTGACTGATGTACAAGGACACCCAGGTCTTGTTGCACCTTCCCCTCTCCTAATTTATGGCCATTCAGATAATCGCCTGCCTTCTTGTTTTTGCTACCAAAGTGGAGAACCTCACATTTATCCAAATTATACTGCATCTGCCATTCATTTGCCCACTCTCTCAACTTGTCCAAATCACACTGAAGGATCTCTCTATCATCCTCGCAGCTCCCTCCCACCCAACTTGGTGTCATCTGCAAATTTGGAGCTATGACATTTTGTTCCCTCAGCTAAATTATTAATATATATAATGAATAGTAGGGGTCCTAGCACAGATCCCTGCGGTACCCCACTAGTCACTGCCTGCCAATGCGAAAAATACCCATTATTTCTTACTCTTTCTTTCCTATCTGCCAACCAGTTTTCTATCAATCTCAATACACTAACCCTAATCCTTGCACTTCAATTTTACACAATAAGCTCTTTTGCAGGACTTTGTCAAAAGCCTTCTGAAAGTCCAAATATACCACATCCACTGGCTCCAGTCGTCAACTTTGCCAGTTACAACCTCAAAGAATTCCAATAGATTTGTCAAGCATGATTTCCCCTTCATAAATCCATGCTGACTCTGTCCAATCCTGCCACTATTTTCTAGGGGTTCTGCTATAAAATCTTTGACAATGGATTCTAGAATTTTCCCCACTACTGACACCAGCTTTCCTGGTCTATAATTCACAGCTTACTCATTACCTCACTTTTAAATAGTGGAGTTACATTAGCGACTCTCCAATCTGCACAAACTGTTCCAGAGTCTATAGAATTCTGGTAGATGACCAACAATGCATCCACTATTTCGAGAGCCATTTTCTCAAGTACTCTGGGATGTAGATTACCAGGCCCTGGGGATTTATCAGCCTTCAATCCCATCAATTTCCCCAACACCATTTCTCTACTAATATTTATCTCCTTCAGTTCCTCCCTCTCACTAAACCGTGCATTCCCCAACATTTCTGGTATCTGATTTGTGTCTTCATTTGAGAAGACAGGACCAAAGTATGTGTTTGGTTGCTCAGCCATTCCTTTGTCCTGTATTATCCATTCCCCTGTTTTGGATTGGATGAGACTGACATTTGTCTTCACCAATCTTTTTCTCTTCACTTACTTATGGAAACTTTTACAGTCAGTTTTTATGTCCCCTGCAAGCTCCCTGCAAGATCACATTATCTTAGTATACAAACACTTTCAAACAAAGGTATTCATTAACAGATTAGATTCCCTTGGAGAAGACTTGTAATCACCACTTTCAGACAGAATGAGGTGGGTTTCATGGACAAGATGAAATCAGTGAGGGCATGAGGGAAAATAGAACCGAAAACTTTAGCATTGATTTCTTGTTAACGAATATAAAAAGCAAATATTAGTTGTTTAATAGTTGCTTTTTTTGCTCTTTTATAATTTAAAATATAGATTTTGAATGTTAAAATAGAGCAAGTTTAAAAGTTTCCCATTAAAGATATTTCCTTAAAAATACTAATCATTGGGCTAGAATATTTAGAAAATATTGACTGCGAATATCAGCATCGTCCTTGAGTGATATAATTGAAATTTAAATATTAATATGTCAACCAATGTAAATGACCAAAATATTGCAGAAAACTGGAATAAAAACATAAATAATGGGGCAAGTCCAAAAGGATGGTTCTGGGACAAGTAATCAAGCAAAAGATGAGCCCAGTATACCTGAAGTAGCAGTCATAATCTGAAATTGTTGCACTAAATATGTGATGCTGTTCCCTGAACTTCCATTGAGCTTCATTGGAATGGTGTTCGAGGCTGAGGACAGAGAGGTACAAGTGGAAGTGGGATGGAGGAATAAAATGTCAAACAACCAGATTCTCAAGACCAGATTCTCAAGACTCAATAAAGTGGTCACTCAATCAACATTTGATCACCTCAATTTAGGGAAGACCACATGGTGATCAGCAATACAGTACAATAAATTGAAAGGAGTACATGGTAAATTGCTGTTTCAGGAGTGTTTGGATGGTGGGTATGATGCGGGGGATGTGTGGGATAAGGAGGTGGAAGCACAGATGCTAATCTCCTCTGCTCAGGTGCAAAGGTGCCATGAGAAGGGAAAGGAGAAGGTGTTAAGCATGTCAGAAGAGCAGATCAGGACCTTGAGTGTGGAATGATTCCTTGAAAATGTTCAAAAGGAAGGTGATGATGTTCTTGGTGATGGTACCACGCTGAAGATAGCAGAAATGGTGGAAGATGATCTGTTGATGTTAGAAACTGTTGGTTAGAAGATGATGAAAGGAGAACCCTATCATAGCTTTGGCAGGGAGGAAAAGCACAAGAAAAGGGATGGACACAGTCGAGGACTCTTGTATGTTTGTCTGGTGGAGTGGAATCCTCCATTGATGGAAAGTAAAAACTTATCTAGTAGGAGAGTGGAAGGTGATATTTGACAGCTTAGATATGATGAAGGAGGTAAAAGTGCTGTTGATTCCTTGAAAGGATTGGGGTAGAAGATGTGTCATCCAATTTAGAGGTTTATAAATAAATACTGATTAACAACCTATCCTAGATAGAGCGATAGGGAAGTCGAACGAGTTGGAACTGGATCAAATGAAATTGAATTTGGGAACAAAATTTGAAGGTTCATAAAGTTTTTCAGCTCAGGACAGAAGATGCAGCCATCAATGTACTGGAAAATGACTTAAGGGAGGGCACCAATGTAGGACTGGGAAAAATAATGCTTCGCATATCGTTAAAAAGTCAGACTTTTAAAAATAATGCTTCGCATATCGTTAAAAAGTCAGGGGGGGGTTGTTGGGTTACGGGTATAGGGTGGATACGTGGGTTTGAGTAGGGTGATCATTGCTCGGCACAACATCGAGGGCTGAAGGGCCTGTTCTGTGCTGTACTGTTCTATGTTCTATGTTCTATGTACTAGGACCCATATGGGATCCCAAAGCAATACCTTTAATTTAGATAAGAGACGGATGTCGTAAAAGTTATTGCACCTCTGTTCAATAAAGCAGAAGACCTGCAGCCTTCTGGATTCAACATAGTTCAACAACTCCAGATCATAACTGCTGTTACCATTTTCCCCTCACACAGCAAATGCTGGTAATGATTCCACAATTGCCACTTATGCCTGCTCTAGACCAATCTTTCTTTACTTGTCCCATTCCCATTCCATTTTGCTTTTGACTATCATCTCATTTGTAGTTTGTAACATGCCTGTCTTCCTACCCATCAGAAACTTGCACCTTTGTTCTTTACTCTTCTCCCTGCTTTCCCCTCTGTATTTGTTTAAAAGCTGCTACATCTGTAACATTTTCCAATTCTGATGATGGGTTACAGACCTTTAATGTTAACTCTTGTTTCTTTTGCAAAAGATGGGGTCTGATCTGTTGAGCATTTCCAGCATTTTCTGTTCATTAAGGAGTGTGCATCACTTAAGTGTAAGAATGTTTTCGGGACGTATTTAGATTAAGAATGTGACTCGAACACACCAATGATTGTATAAGCTCCTCAAAAATTATCATACTGAATAGCCTGTACACTGAATTATTCAAGATCCTTCAGTGACAAATGGTGCATCAGAAAGGTTACAACAGTAGGGCATTTATTTGAAGTAATTTAAAAAAATAACAAACAAAGATCAATAAAAGTGAATGCATTTTCTATTTTTTTCCCCTGCATATTACATTACCTAGCTTGACAGTAAACACAAATGTATGCAGTCTAAGCAGTTGGGGTGAGCAGCGAGTATGTATTAATAATAAAAAATCAGATTATCAAGCTTGCTCACTATCTACTAGAGAGTTTGTGCCTTAAGCTATCAATTCATGTCATGCCCCTCATTTATTCATTCCCATCATGCAAAGGCCAAGACTCTCTATGTCAAAAGACTCTCACCTACACTGCATCGAATTCAAACAAAAAATAATTTCAGTCAGTTCGGATGAATGCTGTGTGGGACAGACATTAGTTCTGGAATCCTGATTATATCTATTAAAAATGGAAGCAGTGTTGGACATGAATTTAACAATACTGGATTTGCACTGAATATCTTCCAGTCAATCATTCTGACAGCATTTATGCATTACCGGTGCATCTGTGAATTAAGCATTTAAGTGGATAAGATGCTGTCTCACGGTGCTGAGGACCCTGGCTTGATCCCGGCCTCAGGTTACTGTCCATGTGGAGTTTGCACATTCTCCCCATGTTTGCATAGGTCTCACAACCAAAACCCTGGATAGGGCAGCATGGTAGCATGGTGGTTAGCACAGTTGCTTCACAGTTCCAGGATCTCAGGTTCACTTCCGGCTGGGTCACTGTCTGTGCGGAGTCTGCACATTCTCCCGTGTCTGCATGGGTTTCCTCCGGGTGCTCCGGTTTCCTCCCACAGTACAAAGATGTGCAGGTTAGGTGGATTGACCATGCTAAATTGCCCTTAGTGTCCAAAAAGGGTGGGGTGGGGTTGCTGGGTTACAGGGATAGGGTGGAGGCATGGATTTGGGTAGGGTGCTCTTTCCAAGAGTCAGTGCCGACTTGATGGGCCAAATGGCCTCCTTCTGCACTGTAAATTCAATGATTCTATGATAGTTTTCTCGAACATTATGTAATGGAACCGACAAGGGGGCAAGCTATCCTAGATCTGGTCCTGTATGATGAAACAGGAATAATTAATGATTTCATAATTAGGGCTGCTCTTGAAAGGAGCAATCAAAGTATAGTTGAAGTTAAAATACAGATGGAGAAATCCAATACCAGTGTCTTATGCTTAAACAAAGGAGACTACAATGAGATGAGGGAGGAGTTGGCTAAGGTAGATTGGGAGCAAAGACTTTGTGGTGTGACAATTGAGGAACAATGGAGGACTTTCAAAAAGATTTTTCACAGTGTTCAGAAAAAGTACATACCAGTGAAAAGGAAGGACTGTAGGAAAAAGGATAATCAGCCATGGATATCGGGGAAAATAAAGGAGGCTATCAAATTGAAAGAAAAGGCCTCCAATGTGGCAATGATTAGTGGGAAACTAGAGGATTGGGGAATGTTTAACGGTCAACAGAAAGCCATGAAAAAAACTATAAAGAAAAGTAAGATAGAGTAAACTAGCTGAGAATATAAAAACAGATAGCAAAGGTTTACCATAGAATTTACAGTGCAGAAGGAGGCCATTCAGCCCATCGAGTCTGCACCGGCTCTTGGAAAGAGCACCCTACCCAACGTCAACACTTCCACCCTATCCCCATAACCCAGTAACCCCACCCAACACTAACGGCAATTTTGGACACTAAGGGCAATTTATCATGGCCAATCCACCTAACCTGCACATCTTTGGTCTCATCTTTGGCGTTTCTACAAATATATAAAATGAAAAAGAGTAGCTAAGGTAAACATTGGTCCTCATGAGAAAGGGGATTTAATAAAGGGAAATTAGGAAATTGCTGAGGCATTTTGTGTTGGTCTTCACTATGGAAGGCACAAATAACATGCCAATAATTGTTGGCAAGGAGGCTATGGCAGGTGAGGACCTAAAAATGATCATCATCACGAAGGAAGTAGTATTAGGCAAGCTAATGGGGCTAAAGGTGGACAAGTGTCCTGGCCCTGATGGAATGTATTCCAGGGTACTAAGAGAGGTGGCGGGGGAAATAGCAAATACGCTTGTGGTAATTTACCAAAATTCACTGGACTCTGGGGTGGTTCCTGCAGATTGTAAAACTGCAAATGTGACGCCACTGTTTAAAAAAGGAGGTAGACAAAAGGCGAGTAACAATAGGCTTAACTTCTGTAGTAGAAAAATACGGTCGACAACGGGGAACCATTGGATGTGATGTATCCAGAAGGCATTTGACAAGATTTCACACACATAAGGCTGCTGCATAAAATAAAGGTGCACGGCATTATAGAATTTACAGTGCAGAAGGTGGCCATTTGGCCCACCGAATTTGCACTGCCTCTTGGAAAGAGCACCCTACCCAAGCCCACACCCCCACCCTATCCTCATAACCCAGTAACCCCACCCAACACTAAGGACAATTTTGGACACTAAGGGCAATTTAGCATGGCCAATCCACCTAATTACAGGTAATGTATTAACATGGATAGGTGATTGGTTAACTGACAGAAAACACATATTGGGGATAAATAGGTGTTTTTCTGGTTGGCGATTAGTGGCTAGTGGTGTGCCTCAGGGATCAGTGTTGGCTTTGCAATTCTTCACAACTTACATAGATGATCTGGAGTTGGGGTGTAATGTGTCAAAGTTTGCAGATTTGACTGAGATGAATGGTGGAGCCAAGTGTGCAGAGGACACTGAAAGTCTGCAGAGGGATACAGAAAGTTTAAGTGAGTGGGAAAGGGTCTGACAGATGGAGTTCAACGTTGATAAATGTGAGGTCATCCATTTTGGTAGGAATAACAGCAAAATGGACTATTATTTAAATGGTAAAAAATTGCAGCATGCTGCTGTGCAGAGAGACCTGGGTGTCCCTGTGCATGCATCGCAAAATGTTGGTTTGCAGGTGCAGCAAGTAATTAAGAAGGCTAAGGAAATTTTGGCCTTCATTGCTAGAGTGATGGGGCGCGATTCTCCGCAAATGCGGAGAGTCGTGAAGGCTGGCGTGAAACTGGCCGTGTCTCACGGCAGCCTCCGCGCCCCCTCCCGGGACCCGATTCTGCTCCCCGGTCGGGGCTAGCAGCGGGGCCCCGTGAACCTCGGCATCGCAGGCTTAGCGAACTTCGCTAAGCCCGCGCGCCAAGGTTAACGGCGGCTGATGCAAACGATGATGTCAGCCGCGCATGCGCGGATTGGACGGCTCCAAACTGCGCATGCGCGGATGATGTCATCACGCATATGCGTGAAACCCGCGCATGCGCGGGCCGTTATGCCCCTCAGCTGCCCTGCGGACTGATCCAGCGGGGTGGCGGAGGAACAAAGAGTGCCGTGGTGCGGCCGTGCCAATCGGTGGCATGGTTCTCCAGAACGGTACTTTGCGGCCGTTTTCACGAACTGTGAGAGCAGGTGTGTTGGAGTTCGTGAAAACGGCCGTAAAGGCCTGGGAAATCGGCCCATCGGCTAGGGGAGAATCGCTGCTCGCCGTAAAAAACGAGGGGCGGCCGTGGGGGGGGGGGGGGGGGGGGGGAGAATAGCGGGAGGTCGGGAAAAATGTCGGGAAGGCCCTCCCGCTATTCTCCGACACGTCGTGGGGGGCGGAGAATCGCGCCCAAGGAGTTTAAAAGCAGGGAGGTTATGTTGCAGTTGGAAAGGGAATTGGTGAGGCCACACCTGGAGTACTCTGCACGGTTTTGGTCTCCTTACTTGAGAAAGGATGTACTGGCACTGGAGAGTGTGTAGAGGAGATCCACTAGGTTGATTCCGGAGTTGAGAGGATTAGTTTATGAGGAAAGACAAAGTAGACTGGTACTCCACTAATCGGAATTTAGAAGAATGAGGGGGGAATCTTATAGATACATATAAAATTATGAAGAAAATGGATAGGATGGAAGCAGGGTGGTTGTTTTCACTGGCAGGTGAAACTAGAACTAGGGGGCATAGCCTCAAAATAAGGGGGTACAGATTTAGGTCTGAGTTGAGGAAGAACTTCTTCACCCAAGGGATCGTGGTTCTGTGGAATTCCCTGCCCAGTGATGCAGTTGAGCCTACCTCGTTAAATGTTTTTAAGGCAAAGGTAGATAGAATTTTGAACAGTAAAGGAATAAAAGGTTACGGTGAGAGGGTGGGTAAGTGGAGCTGAGTCCACAAAAAGATGAACCATGATGTTATTAAATGGTGGAGAAGGCTTGTGGGGCCAGATAGCCTATTGCTGCTCCTAGTTCCTATGTTCTTATATTTTACAACTGCTCAATATCATCTATGGCTGCTAAAAAAAAATAATTTTGTCAGCATATGTAAGAGATAATATCCATTTAGGACATTATAATTTAGAATACCCCAAATCTCTGACACGCCAGCTGCATAGAAAGGAGGTTGCAGATTGTCAGAAATCCATGTTCAAGTGCTCAGGATCACACATATCAAAATGCAACTTCTCTTGCATAGGTTATTCTTAGACTTTAAAGTAACAATTGGCAGGTCATCAATGCAGTAGTTTAGTTAATAATGTAGTTTTTAAAATCTGATTTATGTCTTAGACACAGAATTTTGAGGCTGTGATTCTTAAAACATTTTATTCCCCCCAGAATATTCTATTTTCACATATGCATGCCAATCTTACTGCAGCTGTCAACCATTAATGCCACGGCAAAGCATAGTCCTGAAACTGAAGATTCAAAATCATTCAATAAAATAAATGTAGCGATTTGTCTGTGTGATCTGATTGACATTTTTTTATCCATTCAATCACTTATATGTTTTATACCTGTCGAATTGATGTGTATCTTATCATGCTTTAAATTTGGTTCAGCATTGACTTGATTGCAAAACTGGAAATAGCAAATGACTATCACTTCCACATGATTGTACACCCAGTCTGTTGAAAATGATCTAACAAAAGAAAAACCGGAATCAGGAGAGTGGCAGATCTGTGGTCACTCAAGTGCCTGAAACTGACTGGAGTTCCCCACCAGTTCTCCGACCAGTGGGTGAGACCTCCCATTGGCCACAAATTCCAGCTCAGAATCTGTCAAAACTAAACTGCTGCAGTGTCTGTCATACTAGATTCATGTTAAAAAGCCATTGGAACAAATGATTAAGTCAGATAAATTGTATCCAAAGTCAGATATTTCCCTCAGACAGTTTGAAAACTGGAACACCTTCCACTACTGGTATCCTCCTCTGTCCACATTTTCTCTTAATCCACAATGTGACTCTAGCGACTTTCTGTTTGGAAACAATTCGTTGTTACTGGCCAGTCTGCTCAAATTCATGCCAGTGGCATTTCTTTTTGGCAGCACAGTAGCACAAGTGGCTAGCACTGTGGCTTCACAGCGCCAGGGTCCCAGGTTCGATTCCCCACTGGGTCACTGTCTGTGCAGAGTCTGCACATTCTCCCCGCGTTTGTGTGGGTTTCCTCCCACAGTCCAAAGACATGCAGGTAGCCCATGCTAAATTGCCCTTAGTGTCCAAAAAGGTTAGGAGGGGTTATTGGGTTACAGGGTTAGGTTATGGGGGTGAGGGCTTAAGTGGGTCGGTGCAGACTCGATGGGCAGAATGGCCTCCTTCTGCACTGTATGTTCTATGTTCTTGGTGAATGCAATAGCAAAGCCTGGCCCACTGCAACCACTGTAGTTCAAACCTCTGAAATTTCTGAGCCTCTCAGCAGTGCAACGATGGTGAATGCTGACTGCTATGCCATCATTAGCACAGGAAACCCAGGCCAATATATTGTAACAGTGGTAAATTTTAATGTAGCCTATGTAATGGTTTCCTCAGGCAGGTGCTTTTATTATTCCCCAATGGCTCATCAGCAGTTTCCACTGGAAGGTCTTCAGAAGTGATTGTGCTTCATTAATAGTTCTTGCCTTAATGTGTTATCCAATGTATTATGCACTACTGCAGCTTCACCAGGCCACATTTTTGGATAGCACATCCCTTGACTCACTGAGTAATGGCATGAGGATTTCTTGTAATATGAAATATACCAGAATTTTTGGAACGTGAGCTCAAGTGTTGCCCTTAAAATGTTATATGTGTATAATGGATGTTTTCAATGCACAGTCCATGAAAAGTTTTATTTTGCCCCCCACCACAAACAACCCCCTCCCTCCCAAGGTGTTAGGCCAATTACTCCATCAATAAACCAATAACGATGCCTGTCCCTTATCCTTTACAAATGGTGATTGATGAATCTGCAGCGAATGAAAAATTCAAATCTGCCACTACTTCAACTCCCAGGTTAATGAAAAATTATGGTGATTAAAAACAATGTTTTTTGAGCACCAAAGAACAATTTTGCCTTGCCGTTCAATCCGCAGGCTGCTTCAGTCATGTGGAAGCTCTCAGGAAAAAACAATCAACATTTTGATATTAAATACCGTATAAGGAATGCTGGAAATGCTAAACAAGCCGAGTAGCATCAGAAAGCATAATGGTTAACACCTCAGCTTCAACTCATCAGATTTCACATTTTGAATGTGATGCTGCCACAGAACTGAATTTGATGAAACATTATCGAGAACATTATTTGATGTATCTCTATCAGATGCTGACTAACCTGTTGTGCTTTTGCAGTATTTCCTTATTTACTTCAGATTTCTAGGATTGAAACGTTCTCACTGTTTCTTTTTTTAAAAACTGTTTGGCATTTGAAATGCATTCTGAACCTTGCTTTTGCATTTAGCAGCAGTTGTTTTCCTTTGCATTTTATGACTGTTCATGAATTGCATTCATTTGCTCACAAAAAAATGTACAATTTGTATTTTTTGTTTGAAAGACAACGCTCTCACTTGAATAAAAATTGAGGATTACACTGGGAAAAGATAGTATGCGAGTATAATCTGTATACAAAGGACAGACTCTTAATTGACTTTAGATGGACACCATGAATTTTCTATGAGTCTTAAATTAATATCTGAAGCTGTTCAACGGATAGATAACTATCTTTCCATTGGCATGAGACAGACTTCCATTGCTTGTGAAAATAAATATTTAGTTTCCTGCTCATTGGTATATTTTGCAATTCATCTACAAATGTTGTCCACAAATAGGTATCCTGGGACCACAGTCCTGTTCACTGAAATTATCATAGAATTTACCGTAGAATTTACAGTGCAGAAGGAGGCCACTCGGCCCATCGAGTCTACACCAGCTCTTGGAAAGAGCAGCCTACCCGAGGTCAACACCTCCACCCTATCCCCATAACCCAGTAACCCCACCCAACACTAAGGGCAATTTTGGACACTAAGGGCAATTTATCATGGCCAATCCACCTAACCTGCACACCTTTGGACTGTTGGAGGAAAACGGAGCACCCGGAGGAAACCCACGCACACACGGGGAGGATGTGCATACTCCGCACAGACAGTGACCCAAGCCGGAATTGAACCTGGGACCCTGGAGCTGTGAAGCAATTGTACTATCCACAATGCTACCGTGAAATGTATGATAAGGCTGGTCAGGAATAGTAACGATAAGCTTATTCCACTTTTTTTTTTCATGCTCAACAGTTGTTTCTAAAATCTTTCTTGCAGTACTGAGTCCTTCAGCATCATGAGGCCAAGTGACTTTTAGAAAATATGAAACACATATCACCAGAGACGATAAATTTGCGTGTACAGTTAACACTGTCACTAGAGCTCCCTGAATTAATAGCAAAATTCAGCTACTAGGCTTACTACACCTTTTGAGATAACTCCCAATATCATCTGTCTACGCTGCTTGAAATATTCAAAGATTCAACAAAGACAAAAAAATTAAAAAGAATGTGATAATTAATTAGCATTCTTAGGAACTGTGCAAAACTTGGAAAAGATTGCAATATTCACCCAATGATGATTATTGGTCTCCTCGAGATCATAACAAACAAAAATAATTGAATTTGCTTAATGACCCCAATAAGAAATGAAATGAACAAAATTGTAATTTTCATAGTTTTAACCTTAACAATCAACAGATTAAAAAATTAATAAATTAAACAGACCAATTTCAGTCAATATAAATAATATATTACACGTTCGATAGAAGACACAAAAATAGATCTCTCAGATTGCATAAGGAATCCACTCAGCAAATAGGCACCAATTTCAGCAATAAAGTACTTTGAAACACTGGTCTTTCTCAGCTAGAATTCCAGCTCATTTTCTTCAAGCACTTAGCCACCATTTCTCATTCGACAGCCTTCAATTTTGGTTTCACCAGCCCCATCATCGCCGAAATGGCACACTTTTTCCAAACTTCTTACTCTGCTCCTGAAAGTCTTGATGGCATGGATGCACCAAAAATACCTTTACCTGAACTCTCAGCAATATTCCTGTGCATTCTGTTCAATCATTCCCTTTGAAATAACTGAAACAACAGTATTCTTATTTTTCTTCATTTCTGCTCCCAGACCTATGTTCACGTTTTTCAATTGCATCAAAACCTCATCTTCCTCAAGCAGAACCTGGTCGCATTGACCAGATTTTGGGCTGGCTGGGGTCACTTGGGCCTGCTTTGCATTCCACAGTATGAGTCACGTGATTACCTGATCTCCCAAATATCATGATCTCCCTGGGGAAATCACTGCCAAGTGCTGCCCGGCAAGTGCGGTTGATCTCGGGACATGACACAGGTATCCCCCGCCATTAGTACTGGCAAAATTCCGGCTGCTCACCCCTGTCATGCATGTATCTCTGCCATCTCAGCCCCTCAGTGCACATTGACGCCACAGCCCAACACATGCTGACTCCATTACCATAATCAATAATGAAGATTCTCAATGGAATACATTCTAAAGTAGATCTGATTTGCAATTGGCTTACAGTAAAGAGGACACCCAGAATCCAAATACAATTTTGTTGTGTTGATACATAACAGAGGAATGTATTTTTGTGCTGAGAGGATTCAGATAGCATGTGCAGGTTTGATTTGAAATTTCAGACTCCAGATTCATCATAGAATTTACAGGGGAGAAAGCGGCCATTCGGTCCATCATATCTGCACCGGCCCTTGGAAAGAGCACCCTGCTTAAGCCCATACCTCCTCCCTGTACCTGTAACCCCATCTAACCTTTTTTTGGGACACAAAGAGCAATTTAGCATGGCCAATTCACTGAACCTGCATGTCTTTGAACTGTGGGAGAAAATCGGAGCACCCTGAGGAAACCCATGCTGACAGGGGGAGAACGTGCAGACTCCGCACAGACAGTGACCCAAGCCGGGAATCAAACTTGGGACCCTGGAGCTGTGTCGCAACAGTGCTAACCGCTGTGCTACCGTGCCACCCTCTGAACAGACCAAAAGAAATTACTTGCTTTTACTGCAGAAAAGCAGATTAAAAGGCACGATTCACATATTTGAAATGGTGAAGGTTTTGGAGGCATCAGGTTGCTTTTTAACTTGGACTGTCATTATTGAAGTAGGGGACATGTTTACTAAATCACTAAGTCTCAAGCGAGACAAAGGTTTAGAGTTCTGATTCCTTACAGGGTAAAGGACGTATGGAGCAGAAAAAAAAAACAGGTAGTAAGTAAATGAGATGTCGATCAAGTCGTTGAAAAATGAGCTGGCAAGTGAAAGACTATCTGGTCAGAAATATGATTCACATCAAAGATACACATCTAGCTATGGATCATCATCAAAAGTTCCACAGAACACCGTAGTTCATCTGCTTCTGAGATCATGGAAATGTCATTTCTGGAAATAAATTAGAACAGACTGATTAATGTGCGTAAGGTCTGACAAATGGTCTGGAGTTTCATTTAATTATCTTCAATGGAAAATGAAAAATGTTGCTGGAATTTTACCTCAAATACTGTTCAACAAGGATTAGTGTTAGGACTACTATTATTCACAATTTCAGGAAATCAAGAAATGCAAGGAGCTGGCAGGGAAGTGGAGTTGGGGCAGAAGTTTAGCCATGATCATATATGAATGATAGTGCAGTCTTGAGAGACAACGGTATCTATTCTTCTTCCTATTTCTTATGTTCACGTGAAGAACAACAACTCGCATTGATATTGTTCATTTATGTGGTAAGACATCCCTAGACACTTCATAGGAGTGTCACCAAACATAAGTATTTTTTAATATAAGTTTAGGAATACCAATTCATTTTTTCCAATTAAGGGGCAATTTAGCATGGCCAATCCACCTGGCCTGCACATCTTTGGGTTGTGAGGGCAAAACTCACGCAAACACAGGGAGGATGTGCAAACTCCACATGGACAGTGACCCAGAACCAGGATCGAACCTTGGACCTCGGCGTTGTGAGGCAGCGGTGCTAATCACTATGCCATCGCGCTGCCGAACCAAACATAAGTTAACACACACCACTGAAGGGGATATCAGATTAAAGAGGTGGCTTTTAAAGAGTGCCTTAAGGGATGAAAGAGGGATATAGAAATACAAAGGTTTTGTGCAGAATTTGAGAGCTCAGAAGCATAATTTACTAGACTCGCCGAGCCCAATTTGGTAATGCACAAAGCCGTTGAATCTCGCAAAAGGCCTCTCACAAGGGTCGCAACGCTCTAAATTCAACGAGACGTCACAATCTGGAGCTCGCCCTCGCTGGCATTCAGATTAGCACATTTAAGTGAACCATTAGGCTTATTTAAATAGGCCTGCGCCAGATTCTCCTGGCGTCCCAAATCTAAGAGCCACAGCTGGGAGATCTCGCCAGGGTTCCGTTTAGTACTGGTCCACACAAACATGGCCCAGGCCTAGCAGAATCTGGGGGGGGTCTCCCAGGCCATTAGCGACCCCCCGGTGGCCAGGCTCTGGGCAGGGTAGTATCCGGGCACTTCTGTTGGCACCCGGACACCTTTTCATTGCCATCCTGGCACTGCATGAGTGCCCGGGTGACACTGCACTACTGTTTTGTGTTTTATAAGTTGATAATAAAAACCCCACAAAAAATATAACTGCAAATGTGTTGTATTGATTAAGCTTAAGTTCCTAGAAGGTAGTCCTATTAGGTAGTCCCAGCGAAAAGAACATACATTGAAAAAGTAACCATTCAGTTTGAACGACTTAACTGTAAAATATCCATTAGAAAATAACTGATAGTTCTTTGACTACTCAAGGCTCTGAAGGTATCTCCCCATAGTAAGAGCCACTTATTGTTCTGTCTCGGAATATAGCTTTCCCTCTTCCAGTGGCTTAGTCTTAAACAGACCAGTAAGATTAATTATGCAGGTCAGATATCCCAAAATCCTTCACGATCCTGCTAGCACAGCATGATCTCAAGAGTTTATCTATGAAAGGCAAATGTTGCCATCGTGCTGGTTGTGCATGCTGTATCTTATTGGGCCACCATGGATCACTCACAGAGAGCATCCATAATTCTGCGTCTGCTGGCCTCATCTCTAGCTGGACTCAGTTTCAGTGGTTTTACACTAAATAGGTGATGGACCTTTATACCTAGATGTTTTATCTCATTGTTTTCTGAGATAAGCTGCAGATTTTTGCAAGTGTTCAACCCCATGACAGCAGGACCCTTCTGTTCAGTGAGGTAGAACATACAGTTATCATCTTTTTCTTTGTGTGTTTCTCTAATGTGGATTGATCCAAGCTTTCAAATCTCAGTTCCCCTGAATGCTATGAGCAGGATGTTGCTCGATTTCAGAGCAACTTTCCTTGGATTACCATTTTCCTTCCAATTTTCAAGGAAGATCATAGAGTTGAGACAGAGTGGGATGTTCTTACTCTGATATCAAACTTCAGCTTTATCAGTGTGGGCTTATTTCTGCTCCTATTCCTGATCTGAATGATTGTGTGAACTCTTCTCTCTAGAAACTGTGGAGAATGCGCAATCAAGGCCACACATCGCCCTGTGTTCAACATCGAGGAGCTCCGCTCGCCAGAGCTCCTCAGTGTAGAGAGATGTTGTGATGCCATTTATAAATGATGTCTTGATCTCCGAGGTCCCGACATGTCCCCCATCCCCTAATACACTATGGGAGGGTTCCCGCACCCGAAACCCCCCCCCCCCCCCCCCCCCCCCACCACCACCATCCCATCCCACCCCACCATTCCATCCCTTACAACACCCACACAGAGCACCTCCAGCTTCATCACCAGCATACAAAAGTTGTGAGTTTGGCACCTTGACAAAGCCAACTGCCTGTCTGGCATCTAGGTGGCACTGGCAAGGTGCCAGGCAGGCAGTGCAAGGGTACCACCCTGCCCAAAGGAAATGCACCAAAGGGTCTCCAATCCCTTGGGGGACCCCCACTAGTGCTGTCCCATCTGCAGGGCCGGCTCAAGGCACCGGCAACTCGGGCTGTCGCCCGGGGCGCCATGTGCTAGGGGGCACCAGACTCGGGTCCCGCGCATGCGCAGTTGGGCCGGCGCCAACCAGCGCATGCGCGGTGGCCGCACTCCCCCAGTGTGGCCGCACTCCCCCAGGACGGCCCCCCTCCGGTCCGTCCCCTCGGTCCGCCCCCCCGCCTCGGGTCCACCCGCCCCGCCCCCCCCCTCGGGTCCGCCCGCCCCGCCCCCCCCTCGGGTCCGCCCGCCCCGCCCCGCCCCCCCTCGGGTCCGCCTGCCCCGCCCGCCCCAAGGGCACCAAAGTTCAGCTTGCCCGGGGCGCCAGCAACCCTAGGGCCGGCGCTGCCCATCTGGTCCCCATTTGTGGAGACCAGTACTGAACACCAGTCGCCCGAGGTCTCTGAGGCGAAGAGGACGCATCCCAAAGCCTCAGGTACCTCAAGGAACTTCACATTTAAGTGAGACCAGCTGTTTCACTCTAATATGCAAATTTGCCAAAAAGTGACCCCGCACATTACATCGCAATGTCTCACAAAATCACGTGAGATGTCACGAGGCGTGTGAGCCGGGTAGGTCCCGGAAGCGGGATTTCACCCGTTGGATCACGCCCATTCTTTATTTGCTATTGTGCTCTCAAACCCGAGTGTGATTTTACAGCCGTGTCATGTTTGAGCGTGAGCGCGACGCAGCTGTTAGATTGCGGGAGAGGCCAAAATCGAGAAATGCGCCGGGTTGATCAGTTTGCTAACTAACCGGCCTGCTCCCTGTTGGCGGAATCAGGATCCTACCGTGGCATGACGAGAAAACAAAAATCACCACTTTAATCCAAACTCCATACAATTTATGGAACAACCCCGTATCTAACAGTCTCCCATGATCCAACTGCGTTCCCAACAAGTGATTCCCGCGAGCGCCAATTAATACACCTTTTTAAAAACGTGAAGCTGACAGAATGGTTGCCGTGGGGATCTGAAGAGGTGAGTAGCCATCTTTCCTCCCAGGCAATGAGCCTAAGGTATTGCTCCACCTGTGCTTGGGAGGGGTGTGGGGGCTGGGGGAGGGGGGGGGGGAGGGGTGTGGGGGGTGCTCTCATCAGTGGGGGGTGGGTGTGGGTGGGGGGGTTGCCCCTGGGCTGGTGAGGAGGGGAGTGGATGGGTGCCTCAGCACCTGCCAGTATGCCAACCCCTGGATCATGTGTACCCATTATGAGGGGCAGCCCCTGCCTCTCTGCCCCGCCGACCACCCACAACTCACACTGACCGTGGAGACCTCTGTCCACTCGGCTGAAGGCTATTGCTAAATAGGTATTGGCAATCGCAGTTAAGTGAGCACTTCACAGCTACCAAGTGAATTTTGGTGCGCAGGCGTTACATGTAGCACGTGAGATCTATTGCCTTGCATCTAGCTTCCCAATCAGACCATGATACCTGGACACCGTTTCTGACCACTGCAGGAAGCAACACCATGGATTCAGCAGCCATCATCTGAACACCCAGGGGCCTGCCCCAGCACCGGGACCATTCCCGTGACCAGAGGATGGGTGTGTGCAGCGGGGAGGGGACTAGAGCCAGTCCAAGTAATTTTATGTGCGGGTGTCTGGGATACAGGGTCTGGGGCCCCGATACCAGGAACCTCACTGCGGCCGGGGGTGCGTGGGCAGAGCATGTCGGATGGCAGGGGATGTGGGGGTTGGGAGGAGGAGAGGGAGCAATGGGGGAATGGAGGATCCCAGGGTGTAGACACCGCTGGTTGTCAGTCTCTCACCCTTGTGGTAGTATGACTAGGGAGATCATATGACCCTAGAACCAAGCTGCCATTGGTACAGCAGTCCCGCTGCCCATTGGCCCAGGCAAGTCATGTGCCTCTCTGCCAATTGGCTGTGACTAGTCATGTGACTCCCCGCCGATTGGCCGAGAGGATGGTAGCTCCACCTACAAGGCGGGGTATAAAAGCTCGTACCATGTGCCAGTCAGCCTTTCCTTGTACGACCACTGCCGGGCTCACATCTAGCTTATTAAAGCCTAATATTTGGATCCTCTCTACCACTCGTGTCAGATTGATGGTAAATCAACCGTCTCCAATTCCTTGCAGATATAAAGCAGGATGGATGATATCTTGTACCCTATAGAGGCTGCCTTCGTGGTGCTGCTGGCAGGCCATGTGGCCAGACGCTGGAGAAGACGATGGCAGCAGCTTCATTGACCAGAGAGGGAGGCCGGTGACGGACAAGCTGTACAGACATAATTTGTCTGTCAGACAAATGACTGACAGCGTGTGCTGCAGGAGGCTCTGCCTCAACAGGAGATGGTACGGCACTTGTGGTATGTCATCATGGACTTGGCACGACATGGAGAAGGGGGAAATCCGCTCCCAGTGACCACCAAGGTCACTGCAGCCCTTAGCCTCTATGCCTCAGGATCGTTCCAGGACTTGTGCGGAATCTCGCAAGCTACAGCCCACAAAGGCATCCATGAAGTAACAGATGCCCTATTTGCCTGGGCAGCTAACTATATAAACATTGATAGGACCAAGCCCAACAAGATGCCCAGGCAGCTAGATTCTCTGCCATTGCCGAATGTGCCAGGTCCAGATGTTATATGTGGTGCGCATGTTGTATTGCACTCAACGGGGTATCAGGGAGTGCCATACGTCAACAGGAAGGGATTCTACTCCCTGAATGTTCAACTCGTGTGTGACCACCATACGAAGATCATGCACGTGCGTGGAAGCTTCCCAGGGAATGTGCATGACAGCTACACCCTGGGGCAGTCAGATATGCCCGGCCTCTTTGAAGACCACCCCAGGATGACCAGTTGGCTCTTGGGGGATAGGGGATACCCGTTGAGGACTTGGCTGATGCCCCCAGTATATAGACTGCTTACCTATGTGGAGACCCAATATAATGAGGCCCAGACGGCCATCAGGCTGTCATTGAGCAGTGCACCAGACTTCTCAAAATGAGGTTCCGATGCCACAACTGCTCTGATGGTGCACTGTAGTACACCCTCAAGAGGGTCGCTTGCTTTATGGTGTCCTGCTGTGCCCTTCACAATCTGGCACAGCAAGGGGGGGATGTGCTGCAGGTGCAGGGAGAGGAACATGTGACCACCCCCGAGGAGGGCGAGGAGGAGGCGACCGACCAGGAGGGGCTGGAGGACAAGCCCAGGGAGCATCCGCAGGACCAGCAGGATTACAGGCAGTAGCGGTGAGGGTCTGGCAAGCCCTGAGGGCCAGGGAGGTCCTCATCCTCACCTGCTTCAAATAGGACGTGGCTTTGTCTGTCATATAACCACTCCCGCCTCTTTCTCCCCACCCATTTCTGCTCCCACTCACCGACAAACCTGTTCCACCCTCCCAGGATCTGTGACATCCCCAGGGTGAGGGGACTTTGTTGGCGCTGTCAGTGGGTCAATGTCGAAAGCCGGGGGTGATGATATCCGGTTGAGAGCCGGGCGCTGGTGCTCATCAATCTATGCCATAGTCTGACTCCTGCCTGTCTTCCGAGTGCTCGCTCACACCCATCACCAACATGCATTGTGCCTGGAAGGAGGGGGGGGGGGGGGGGGGGGGGGGGGGGTCGGGGGGGCAGGCACAGAATCCAGGACCCTCATGTCAGGTCAGTCGGCATTGCGGACCAATGTGGCAGAGAAGCCATATTTCTCAGTTGCAACATTTTGAACGCCCCTTGCCCCTAGCCCCTGATGGTGCCGCCCCACCTTTCCCACCCTCCAAACCCCTCACCTCATCTCCTCCCTTACCTCTCTTTCCTCTCCCCCCCCCATGCATTCTCAGTGACCCTCGACCTTCCGTGCTCTCGTGCTGCATCTAGGTGTGTCATCAGGAAGCATATCAGAGGTGGAGGCAGCCCGCTGCTTACCACACACTGTGGTCTTTGATGCCCCTGGCAGGTGGCCTCTGGGGGTCCTGAGGCCGTTCATGCCCCACCGTGCTACGCTGTTCCGGGTGCTGATTTTGAAACGCACGGGAGGTGGAACTCGGGGGAGCTCGTGGCAACCAGCACTCCCTCCTCCCCGTCGGTGTCCTTTGAGCCCTGGGGGGTCACCTGGAGATGGAGGGGCAGCCGAATTGAGTTACAGCTTCCCCTGCGTTATCTGCATCTGCCTCTGACAGCCCTGGTGGCTCCCCAATGTCTGCAGCATAGTGTCGATGCCCTTGGCGATGCTTCTCAGTGACTGGGTCATGCTCTGGAGCATCCCGGCAGAGCCAACTGGCTATAGGGTCAAGCTCTGGAGTGCCCCGGCAATACCCACCTACGACTGGTACATAATCTGGAGTGCCTCAACAATGCCCACCTGAGACTGGGACATGCGTCACAGCATCTCATACAGGTCCACCTGGGACTGGGACACGTCCCACAGAGAGTCGGATATGTGTCGAGGCGCTCAGCCATGACTGACACTGACTGAGCCACGCCTTGGATGCCTCCACTCATGCTGCTGATATTGTGCACTAGTCTCTTCACTCCGGTCGCCACATTAGCAATGTTGGCCTTGGTGCCACACATTGTTGGCACTATTTCCTGCATCTGTAGCCTCTGGGTCTCCTCTTGGACCTGCAGGAGTCGAACTGACGTCCCCCTCTGAATAGTACGGTTGCACCATATCAACTGCATCAGCTTCGGGTAAACCTGGTCCAGAGGCTCAGCATCTGGCTGGGACCCAACTAATCACATCACTGATCGTCTACACCCTGGAATAGGGTGATAGGTGTTGGATTTTCAAAAAAAATAGTCTGAGTTTCCCCATTATGAAACAAACGTAATCCTGGCTGGGATTCCCTGCGCCTCCGCGCCGAAATGGCGCTCGGCCGGGGGGGGGGGGGGGGGGGGGGGGGGGGGGAGCATAGAGAATGGGACCTCAGACCCCCGATTGGGCCCGGGGGGTGGGGTGGGGTGGAGAATGGGACCTCAGACCCCCAGTCGGGTTTGACGCCGGGACGCAATTCTCTGGCGAGCGGAGAATTGCCGGCAGTCGCGCGTGTGCAATTGCGTGGCTTCAGTCGGGGGCCGATGAAAGAAGCCCCCGTGGCGATTCTCCGCTGTCGTCTGGCTGAGTCCCTGGCAGCGTGGTTCACGTATGGTTCCACCCAGCGGGAACTCGGCGTCGCGGTTGCGGTGGCCGTCCTGATAAGGTGCGGGAGGATCAGTCTCCGTGGGGGGGGGGGGCCTCCACGATAGCCAGGCCCTCGATTGGGGGCCACCGATCGGCAGGGGCACGCGATCTGGGGGGAGGCCTACCTTCTTCTGTGTCGGCCCACTGTGTGGCTCTGCCGTTGCACGCCGCAGGCGCACAAGCGACTGCCACGCGCATGCGCGGACCCGCAGCAAGCAGTGTTGGGCCGCGTATGGCAGCTGGAGTAGCGCGGAGAACTCCGGCACTGTGCTGGCCCCCTGTAGCCTACAGAATCGCTGGGCCAAGAGGCCCCTTGACGCCGGCATGAAACACTCCGGTGTTTACGCCAGCGTCAACACATAGCTGCGATTTTGGAGAATCCCGGCCCCTCTCTATCCTGCCCACAAAAGGTTGATGTTCGCTGAATTTTAGGTATTTTACTCTCTGGCACCCTGCTGCCACCATATTATGTCTTTTGGTTACTTTAAGTTAGGAATAATTACACTTTAGACCCAAAACATTCCACCAAGTTGGTTTCAGTTCTCCATGTGGCTGGTGGACTAATAATATTTGACAATGTTATCGTTGTTTAACAATGTTATCAGTACGTGCTGCAGAGCGACAATGAATGTGGCACTCTGCGATATATATTCACATAATGATTAGACCCTCGCTCTTTACAAACTATGTAACAATATTAAGGGGGTGTTAGATGAGAACACAGGGAGAAGGGAGTAGTAATTTATGATGATCGTATTAGGTGATACACGTTGAGAGAAGTCTTGCATAGCGCATAAACAATTGTATGGGTTAGATGGACTTAATAGCCTGTTTTTCTCTGGACATTTTATGTAATTCTATGTAATAAGATAAGGCAGCTATTTCACAATGTCCATTGTCTGTGGAGAGAATGGACATGATGAGCCAAATCGTTTTCTTTTCATTCCATGCTTTTCAATCTAAATTCCAGTACAATATGTTCCCAAGACTCTGGTCATGTCTTTGTCAAGTCAGTCAGTAGCAAATCAGTAAGAACAACTGCCAACTTTAATGAGGCATGGGTAGTCCACAGCAACATTTTATTTTATTTTACAACAGTTCATACATGAGACCTGGCCAACCTCACCAGGTACTCTCTCTCTTGTCGGTCAATACCACACTGGCCTACCTTTTATACAGGAGCTCGATCTCCCCGAGGAGCACGGTGAAACAATCATCCCCGAGGTCAGCTTTGATCGGATGGAATGGCGGAGCAGACTCGAAGGGTTGAATTGCCTACTTCTGCTCCTAAACCCAATGCTCCTATGTTCTTATTCCCATGCCATATGTCCCACATTGGTTATTACACCAACCATAGCCTTAAACCTCACTCTCCTGCCTATCCATCCTCTGGTGAAAGAAAATCATGACTTCTTTGTTACTGAGGTCAAGAGCACTTGCTCAGCTGCCTATGTTGCATCCCTCTTTCCATTCCTCACCAAGCCTAACAGCCTCATGGTTTCCCCTCCACCTCAGTTCAACACCTGCAACTTTCTCTAACTTCTCTTCTTGTCTGTAAAGTTGACTTGGTGCACTCTCAGCTCCATTCCCACTAAGCCGCAAACAACCCACCTTCCCTTCCTGGCTTCCACTTTGGCTGACATTGTAAATTATTCTCTCCCCTCAGGTTCCCCTCTCTTTCAAATCCATTGTTGTTTAAATGACAGCCTTCATTTTTTAAAAATCATGCAGTAACTGCTAATACTGGCTTTGCCAAAAGCTGGAAAATTGACATTTGGAGAGTGATGTTTGTTAATATGAGTTCCACTATGCTTTGTCATGGAGTTATTTAACTAGCAAATTTTGTACAAATGTATATTTTTATTAGAGTTTTTCCATTCATCCAATAACACAACAGATCCTCAAAACAGTACAGCATAAATGGGGCAGCAGGGTAGCATGGTGGTTAGCATAAATGCTTCGCAGCTCCAGGGTCCCAGGTTCGATTCCCGGCTGGGTCACTGTCTGTGTGGAGTCTGCACGTCCTCCCCCTGTGTGCGTGGGTTTCCTCCGGGTGCTCCGGTTTCCTCCCACAGTCCAAAGATGTGCGGGTTAGGTGGATTGGCCATGCTAAATTGCCCGTAGTGTCCTAATAAAAGTAAGGTTAAGGGGGGGGGGGGGGGTTGTTGGGTTATGGGTATAGGGCGGAGACGTGGGTTTGAGTAGGGTGATCATGGCTCGGCACAACATTGAGGGCCGAAGGGCCTGTTCTGTGCTGTACTGTTCTATGTTCTATAAATGTTTCTGCGCTCATGAATGCAGAAAAAGGCAGGTGAGCACCAGCACAATTTGCTCAGCTTCATCATTAAACTTGGTGTCTCCGTTTATATAAGGAAAAACAAAGAACGAATAAGGTAGAGAATGGGGGAGAGAGGATAAAGCCATGAAAATATGGTAAAATGCTGCTCACCTTCACATGTAGCGATTACTTATACAGCCATTGAAAATATACAATGATATTTTTGTGTCCCATTCGGGTGAGCACCAAAACAGATCTCACCATCTCCAATTATACCAGAGGTACCAATGACACATTATAACGTCTTTTTCTTGGATATGAGACGTGCCTGATATCATTGCAGGAGTTTGTCCATTTTTTTAACCCCAAGTTAAAGAAAAAAAAAATCCAAAAAGAAATCGCAAAGGCATTACTTCTAAGGGGGAACTTCACACTTAATCACAAGATGCAACAAATCCCCCAAATATGGTACAGTACAGAATGATAATTATTCCACAGAAACATAGAGAACACCAGCAAATATACAAACAATTGTTTCAGATTGTCAATCATTGTAATTGTAGCTTGCACCTCTTTACATACTGAAAATGAAAGGATTCGGTTACCAACAAGAGCAGGGGTTCTCGGGATAAGAGGATTAGGGCTTGTGTACATGACACCATGATGCACACCCTCTATCATAGGACACCAGAGTCAGAGCTACACAGTATACAGGGGGCTGGATTCTTCGACCGCGCTTGCCGCAAAATCGCTACAGATGGGACGCGGACCATGTAAAGGTCCATTGACGTCGGATGGGAATTTCCAGTCGCCGGGCAGGCGCAGCCATAGAATCCCACCCAGGATCTCTCGTGAGGTAAAATACAATCGGGACCTAACTCAGCAACCCATGACCTCCAAGCAATGACTGAACTCTCCAGAAAAAGTGGAACAGCCTGATACTGCCATCAGTACAAGACGTGGCTTGGCAACATGTGCTCTCATATACAGGAGCCAGTAAGTCAAGAATTCTACACCATGCCAAGGCTCACAATACATCAGACCTCATTCCTCTCCAGCCAAATTAGAAGCACCAATCAGACTATCTACCACCGCACGGTACAAATTGAAACAAAAGGTTTACACCTAATACAAGTAGAACTGGGCTTGAGAACCATCACATTCCTATATCAAAAATCAAATCAAATCTGTTTAATTTTCACTGAACCAGTAAAAAGCACTTCAAATGTTGCAGGGAATTTTGGGGATTGGTACTAGATTGGTGCTTCTAACTTTTGGTTAGAATATTACCATTTTATCTATGAAAACCTAGTTTTGAATGGAGCTATGATTGATTATCAAGATTTTAAAATAAAATTAGTTTGACTGCTCGCCATTTAATCAAAGTATACATAGTCTGGGATATTGAAGTGTTCAGTCATTAAGTTGTGAGTACGCTTCTGAGATCACAGATTAAAACAGACTGTCACAGTTGAGTAAAGAGAGGTTTTTCATGAATTACAATAACTAATGTAGGAGCTTTCAATTTCTGAGCTTCTAATTCAAAACAATTCCACCCAAGCATGGAACTCCCTTGCCTAAATGCAAAATTATTAAAAATGTTAATGAGTTTAAGCATGTCTCTATGATGAATTCTAGTCCTTTCTAGTTCCAATCGAGCCTCCTGCATTTTTTATTATAGAGTAATGAATGAGTTACACAAAAGGAAAATGCATCATATTCAGATAATTTCTTAGCTGGTGCCAATTATGGGGCATGGGGGTTGGGGGAGGGGGGGGGGGGGGGTTGTGGGGTTGGATCAGGAATAGTGGTGGGCAGTTTTTGGAAATCCCTGCTGACAATCTGCAAAAAATATTTAATTAGGTATCTAATTAGACTTAATTTAGAAATTAGCTGAGTGGCATATTTCTGGTGGGTTGGACCTCACATTGATCCTTGGCTGTTTCCTACTTGTAATACCTTTGAATTCCTGAATACTCATGATCTTGAACTGTTGGTAATTCTGTCCTCCCTCAATGGTAAAGTCAGTGATTTATTTAAAGTGGCATGCAACAGTTGGCTTTGTGCAGTGTCTGGGGTCAGGGGTTATCCTTGTTGAACTCGGTGGCACAAGGGAGAGGAGAAGGAGAATGGGAGATTGCATGGAGGCTTGAAACTGGCAAGCATGGGCCAGTGATGGTGGGGGGGGAGGGGGGCGGCGGTGCTGATAGTGTGGTGTTGGAAGCATGGACAAATGGAAGCGGCATTCAAGGGAGGATGAAAAGTGGGGTCAAGGGTATGGAGGAATGAAAAGGGAAGGGCCTGGTGTCCTGGAAGTTGTAGGAGGAGTGCTGGGCACATTCAGTCAATGTAAGAAAATGAGGGGCCTTAAAAGACAATGTAAATACTGACCATATCTGGCTCCATCTCAAGGTGTTAACTGTCCTTACAAGATTTAAGTTCACACAAATCTCCCTGCAAAGAGTGATATTGGACACTGTCCTTTATAATATATCAAAGGGAGGGCCAGCTGAACTTACAAGTTCAGCCATGTCTCACAGAATGCTGAATAAAACTGGACACTAACAAGAAAGTTCCCTTCAATAACATTGTCTTTTCCACAATAAATAAATGTCCTCAACTTCCCTGTAACCATCAATGCATGCCGACCATGAAGTGTGCCTGTACATTTTGCTCTCTGACTAAGCTAGCCTCAATAAATAACATTAATGCACAGGTCAATAAAGTGAAACTAATATAATATGAAATATTTACAAGTGAAATTAAAATTTGAAAAACACAGTTTCATTTCTGTGCCTTCTGCCAATGGAGTGGAAAAGAACAGATGTGGCCGTCATGAAGAGCCTCCCTTCTTGTCCAGGAGTTTCTTTTATAGCTTACCTGTACTTGCTGCATTATCAATTGATGGAAGGTTCCACCATTGAAAAATTTCCCCAGCCATGTAACTGCATATGTGTCAAGCGGTGGCCAGCAGCAAATAATACAATGAACGTTATTAGTATCACAAGTAGGCTTACACTAACACTGCAATGAAGTGACTGTGAAAATGTCCTAGTTGCCACATTCCGGCACCTGTTCAGGTACACTGAGGGAGAATTAAGGATGTCCAATTCACCTAATAAGCACTTATTTTGGGACTTGTGGGTAAAAACCAGGGCATCCAGAGGAAACAATTGCAGACATGGGGAGAACGTGCAGACTCCGCACAGACAGTGACCAAGCCGGGAATCGAACCTGGGTCCCTTGCATTGTGACGCAACAATGTTAACCACTGTGCTACCGTGCCCCCCAGTTCCACTGGAGGGATTTCCCATCTAGTCAGCAGGGTCTCATACCCTCGGCCATCTGATAATTTAAAAATAAATTGAATTACCTTCTCCAGGTTGCTTCAGCAGCAACCACTTCTCCTGGTGGGACTTCCGATCCTTAATTGGACATTGGCTTGGCAGCAACCAAGTAGAGGATGCTTCCAGCAAAATTACCAATATGATCCCCTTGCCCACCCATGTGGGCTTGGGATTTACATATTGTCCTAACACCGAGATCTTCCACCCCTTCGATAAAATCCTGTGCTTTTTGTCTCAAAGAGGATAAATAATTCTTGTTTTAAGAGCCTTGTTATTACTTGCCCTGTCCACAGATCCCCTGTAGGGTGCCAGACTAGAAAAGATGCTGAATTAGTGGAAATCCTATTTGCAATCTGTGAAACGCAAATATCATTCCTATGGCACTCTGAGCAAAATCTGGGCCAAAGTTCAATGCTGATAGAAAGATTAAAATTACTAAACCAGTGTGGAAACAGTGCAGTTTATGTAACGTTCTGGTGGTCTTATGACAGCAGAGATGAAAGATTATCTGACAGCTACTTTGTATTCTGGAACTTAATGAGATGCTATTTACATATTGAACGTATTTGTTATTGCAGTCAGTCCTGACTGGTGCAATCTGTAATCAGACATCAGGTACAGATGTTAATAATTCACCCATGAAAACACATACCTCAAACATATTCAACATACCTCACACCACCACTGGCGCGGCATCATGAGACTCACCAACTTAAAGCTGTCCTGGTCTGCTGTTCCATTTTATTCTTCAACACATCACACCAAAACAAAATATTAAATCAGTAATATTTAACAGTGCATGTCCACATGCAACGAAAGCTGGACAACATTCAGGCTTGGTCTGATAATTAGCAAGTAACATTATTCACACTCCACAAGTGTCAGGCAATGACCATCTCCAACAAGAGACCATCTGCCCTTGACATTCAATAACATAACCATCGCAGAATCCCTTACTATCTACATCCTGGGGGTTACCATTGACCCAAAACTGAACAGGACTAGCTATATAAATGCTGTGGTCACAAGAGCAGGTCAGAGGCTGGGAATTCTGCAGTAACTCACCACCTGACTCCCCAAAGCTCGCCCACAATCAACATGGTACAAGTCAGGAGTGTGATGCATATTCTCCACTCGCCTGGATGAGTATACCTCCAACAACACTCAAGAAGCTCAACACTATCCAGGACAAGGCAGCCTGCTTGATTGGCACTCCATCCACCACTTCCAACATCCACTCCTCCACCTGCGCCATACACTGGCAGCAGTGTGTACCATTTTTCAAGATACATTGGAACAACTCTTCAAGGACTCCTTTGACAGCACCTTCCAAACCTACAACCTCTACCATTTGGAAGGACAAGGGTAGATGCACAGGAACACCATCATCTGGATGTTCCCCTCCAAACCATGCACCATCTTGACTTTGCACTATATCGTTGTTATTCCACTGTCACTCCGTCAAAATTCTGGAACTCCCTCCCTAGTAGCACTGTGTGTGTTCCTGCAGCACATGGACAGCAGTGGTTCAAGAAGACAACTCACCACCAACTCCAAGGCGGCAGCTGACAACCCATTTCCTCAAGGGCAATTATGGATGGGCAATGAAAATGCTGTCCTAACCAGTGACACACACATCCCATTAATTTTTTGTGGATTTCTGAAATATGATCAATAGCCATTTTGAAGAATGTGGACACAAGGGCAGCTATGTGCCATGGTGTCTTGGTAGGATCATACAAATTAGCAAAGGCATTGGTCACCTGCAAATGGTTCCAATGTTTCCTCAAAACCCATTTTTAGGGCAGCACGGTGGCCTAGTGGTTAGCACAACCGCCTCACGGCGCTGAGGTCCCAGGTTCGATCCCGGCTCTGGGTCACTGTCTGTGTGGAGTTTGCACATTCTCCCCGTGTTTGCGTGGGTTTCGCCCCCACAACCCAAAAATGTGCAGAGTAGGTGGATTGGCCACACTAAATTGCCGCTTAATTGGAAAAAATAATTGGGTAATCTAAATTTTAAAAAAAAACTCATTTTTAAAAAATGAAATGTACAAATGACAACTTGTTCTCTGTGGGGCAGGCCTTTGGCTGTGTCAGATAAAGACAATGTGAATTAGAATTTAATTTTGGGTTGTGAGAAGTGATAAGGTTATTACTTTCCTGAAACATGTTTTGATAATTGTGAGCAGCACGGTAGCGCAGTGGTTAGAACAGTTGCTTCACAGCGCCAGGGTCCCAGGTTCGATTCCCGGCTTGGGTCACTGTCTGAGCAGAGTCTGCACGTTCTCCATGTCTGCATGGGTATCATCCAGGTGCTCCGCATTCCTCCCACAAGTCCTGAAAGACGTGCTTGTTAGCTGAATTGGACATTCTGAATTCCCCCTCTGTGTACCCGAATAGACGCGGAATGTGGCGACTAGGGGCTTTTCACAGTAACTTCATTGCAGTGCAGTGTTTGTAGTATTTCATTTTGAATGAATTACTGGCAGTGACAATCTAAAATGCTTAAATTAAGTCTTCACTGTCAGAAACGAGAAACGGGTGGGATAGACCCTGGCATATTTCAGCAGGCAGTAAAACCTCAAGAACTTTGACATGAATATAAACACCTGGGATCTTCAATTGGTTAAATATTTTACCCTGTGACAATCAATAATAACATTACTCCAGATGTACCTGATACGTTGTGATTTGCAAAGTGCCCACAGTTCAATAGTGAATGAATCAAATTACAACAGAAAAAACTGACAAAAATAGAGTTTCCAAAATAATTTCTAGATTTCTTTATGACCATTTTTGCTCAGAAAGCAAAACATCATAGTTTGCAGCATATTTAGGGTTTTCAGCACCAGAATCATAAACTGGTTGCAGCGCTGAAGGAAGCTATTAAACCCATTGATTTTGTGACAGAGCAACAGATGGTCCCATTCCCCTCCCCTTTCCCTGTAGCCCTGGAAATCTTTTTCAGGTGCTTAATCTGTTGAAAGCCATGAACGACTCAGTCTCCACCACACTCTCAGAGAGTGCATTCTGTTACAAATTATGAAGAGTTTGGGAGATTTGTGTAGTTGAACATAAACAGCTATTAACAACTCGTAACCATATACATATCTCCAAAGTACAGCCCTATCCAGGCTATACCATAATAATGACTTCCCTCAGAGTCTCCCTGCACCACATTACCATCTGTCTACTGCATATGTCTCTCTGCATCATACTGTGGGTGGTACTGTTCTCCAGGCCCACCTTGCTATGCTGAACACTTTTATACAGCACTTTCCAAATTCTAACCACACAGTGTGAAAAATATTTCCTCCTCATGTTGCCATTAGTTCTTTTAGAATTCATCTTATATTGGTGTTCTCTGGTTTTTGACCCATTTGTCAATGGGAAAATCTTAATTTCTATTGATGCTCTTGAGACATCTCATGATTTAGAACACCTCAATCAAATTTTCTATCAATCTCTTCAGCTGAACAATGTCCAGCTTCTTCAGTTAATCCACATAAGTGAAGCCCTAAATCCCTGGTACGATTCTTCTGAAACTTTTCTTCACCTTCTCAAATGCCTTCACATTCTTCCTAAAATATGGTGCCAGAGCTGAAAACAATATTTCCATAAGACCATGAGACTTAGGAATAGAATTAGGCTACTGGGCCCATCGGATCTGCTCCGCTGTTCAATCATGGTTGATATTTTCTCATCCCCCTTCTCCTGCCTTCTCCCCAATAACCCCTGATCTCTTTAGGAATCAAGAACCTATATATCTCTGTCTTAAAGACACTAAGTGATTTTGCCTTCATGGCCTTTTGCGGCAAAGAGTTCCACAAATTCACCACCCTCCGGCTGAAGAAATTCCACCTAATCTTTGTCTTAAAGGATCGTCCCTTCAGCCTGAGATTGTGTCCTCTGGTTCTAGTTTTTCCTACTAGTGGAAACATCCTCTCCATGTCCACTCTATCCAGGCCTCACAGTATCCTGCAAGTTTAATAAGATCCTACCTCATCATTCTAAACTCCTACGAGTACAGATCCAGAGTCCTTAACCGTTCCTCATATGACAAGCTCTTCATTCCAGGGGTCATTCTTGTGAACCTCCTCTGGACCCTTTCCAAGGCCAGGACATCCTTCCTTAGATATGGGGCCCAATACTACTCACAATACTCCAAATGGGGTCTGACCAGAGCCTTATACAGCCTTATACATCCCTGCTCTTGTATTCTTGCCCTCTCGACATGAATGCTAACATTGCATTTGCCTTTCTGACTGCCGACAGAACCTATATGTTAACATTAAGAGAATCTTGAACAAGGAATGCCAAGTCCCTTTGTGCTTCTGATTTCCTAAGCATTCCCCCATTTAGAAAATAATCTATGCCTCCATTCTTCCTTCCAAAGTGCAGAACCAGACACTTTTCCATATTGTACTCCATGTGCCACTTCATTGCCCACTCTCCTAGCCTGTCCAAGTCTTTGTGCAGCCCCCTGCTTCCTCAATACAACCTGTCCCTCTACATATCTTTGTATTATCCTCTTCAAACTTAGCAACAGTGCCTTCAGTTCCTTCTTCCAGATCGTTAATGTATATTGTGAAAGATTGGACAGCACCGACCCCTGAGGCACACCTCCATTTCCATTGAGGTTGAACCAATGTTTGATTAATGTTCATCGTAGTTCTCTTGCTCTTGTATTCTATGCTCCAATTTATAAAGCCCAGGATCCTGTGTGCCTTTAAAGCTACTTTTTCAGCCTGCCCTATCATGTACACCTATTTAGTGAATAGACCCAGGGGGTGATTTTCCAGCTGCATGTGAATGTTGCAAATTCCACTGTGTCAGGAAAACTCCGGGAGAGGCGTGAAACAGGATTTCCACCTGGCGCCAAACAGTTTAAGATGTTCCCGGGTCCTCCCAGCAGACATAATCAGATTCTTGCCCAGCGAGGGCATGAACCTGACTCGCATTAATTTAAATGGATTTTAATATTCAAAATCGGATAAGCATCAAATTTTCTGGGAACGTGCAATGTTCACACTTGTTGGCATGATGGAGCACCTGCGAGAATCATTACTGACCTCCACAAAAGTGAGAGCAGACATGATAACCATGCCGGGGGGCTTGTAGCCCCCAAGGAGTCAGGGACAGGACAGCCAATTCTGGAAACCCTTGGACAGCAGAATGCATAGATGTGCTCAGACATGCACTGCCGGTTTTGGTGGCAGTCGGCGTAGCGGAAACCACGCCGGCACGGGCCTAGCCCCTCAAGGTGCAGAGGATTCCGCACCTTTGGGGAGACCTGACGCCGGAGTGGTTGGCGCTACTCCGGTACGCCGACCCCCCCCCCCCCCCCCCCCCCCCCCCGCCGGGTAGGGGAGA
Organism: Scyliorhinus canicula; assembly: GCF_902713615.1. Classification (NCBI taxonomy): domain Eukaryota; kingdom Metazoa; phylum Chordata; class Chondrichthyes; order Carcharhiniformes; family Scyliorhinidae; genus Scyliorhinus; species Scyliorhinus canicula. Next base: position 70,321,510 of record NC_052152.1, read on the forward strand.
ATTCCGGCCCAGGTCTCCATATTATGACTACGACATCACATTCTTGTGGCTATCTGCATCCCTCACCATACAGGCACACTGAACTTAATTCATTTAGCTCTTATTCCGACACAATGTAATCTCTTAGCATTTATTGTTCACAATGTTCGCAAGTTCATAGAACAGTCCAACACCAAGGAAGTCATTTGACACACTAAACACCCCAGCTTGAAGAGCAATACAGTTTGTCCCGTTGCCAAGCTCATTCTTCACATCCCTGCAGTTCCACTATTTCTACACCATTTGCTGTTAAGCTGATTCTATTTGCTTTTAGCTCTGTATGCTGTAGTGCTATCTTTGTTTCCTAATCCTTTGTACAGTTTGTTTCCCCTTCCGAATGATGGGTAAAAAAACTTGAATCAAAATAATTAACTTGCCGCATCAAGAAGCCAAATGCATAATTTAGCAAATAAATATTAGCACCACAAGTAGCCTGTTGGTACAGGAGGAGGAGAAGAGAGGAAGAGCAAAAGTAAGAGGGGATAGTCAGGAGAACAGATAGATCAAAAATAAATGTTGCAGTACAATCCAGATGAATGAGAAAATATTCCAGAAAAAGCAAACAGAACGTACTGAATAGCAAGTCATGCAGACATCAGCAATTGTTGGAATTGCGGGTATGTGGGTGGGAAAAGAGCAGGGCAATGGGACTAACTGGGTCGGTTTTTGAGCTGGTGCACGCAATGAGCTGAATAGCTTCCTCTGTGTTGTACTATTCTATGAACTGTGATCTACTGGTATTGAAAAGATCACGTTAAGAATGTGAGGTTCTGGAAGATGATTATTTTGGGCTGCCTCTTTATTTCGAGGCAAAAGGGAGCAGTGAAGAGGGTCATGTGATGTATAAGTTCTACCTAGCTACAAACCTGTGTGACTTGGTAATCTTGGAGACGAGGGGCCCAGGTTGAGTTACGCTGAGAGCAAGGTGAAAAATGCTCACACCTGAAAAGAACAGCAGGATCAGCGGGACTGACTTTGGACAGATTTTCTGGACCACGAGAGGGAGAGAGAGGGAATGAGAGTGCAAGAGGATGAGAGAGCAAGCATCTCACAAAACCAAAGAATGCAGCTGAGGTGGTCAGCAGAGAGAAGGCCTTTGGTCTTCTGGAGAGGCTGAATGCGGGATGGAGAGTCGGCTCTTGTTGAAGAAATGCATCCCATGCCAATCTAAAGACTCTTGTGCAACCAGGAGAAAGAAAAATCACTGGAATAGATTTATTGCTGAAAGTAAGTTTGGGAATTTAATGTCCTGTGAACTCACAGGAATTTACCTCAAAGGTCATGGAATGTTACGACTCATTCAGTTGGGGAGACAAGAACTCATTGGAAACTGGGAGTGGCTGTTGATTGTTAAAGACTTTAAGTTTATGGAGGCTGCTGTCATGCATATGCAGGGTGGGGTTGTCAGTTGCACTGAGACATGAATAAGACCTATTTATTTTGCAGTTAGTAGATTAGATGCTTTCTGGTAATTGTTAGCTAATGGTGTTTTTTGTCAGTCAGTGAAAATCTGAACACTTGAAATCTTGTGAGATTCCTTTAACTATTGTTGTTGCATTCACAGATATACAACAGTTCTCCTTCGATGCCACCACTCAATATTGCATGCTTTAAACTCAATAGGTGGTCCTTTATCTTTTTCCATCTGACTACTGTGTCACTTGCTTATGAAGAGTCACATTTTATGGCATGGAAACGTAGTATTTATGGAGGCTCTGTCACACAATTACCTCTCTGGAGGTGTGAAAAGCATATCATTCAAACGGAAGAAAGCACCATTCAGAGGTGAAGTGCTGGAATATTGAAAAATAATCTGTTATCACAAATGACTAAGAGGAGTGTTTCAGACATCAACTGATCAACTTCCTTTTAGAATATACAACTGACAGCAAGAAGTCATGTGATACCTATTGAGTGAGGATGCATGAATTTGAGATTTGGCAGATATTCTTGTTACTTGCCGTCTCTCACCTCACTCTCTATAGACAATATTACATCCAAGCTTGCAATCCTATTTTTCTTTTAAATTTGACTTGCTAAAGCTTGCAGAGACTACTGAAAGCTAATGAATCTCAACAACTGTCTCCAGGAAATATGGACATATACAGCCGCAACTTAAACCAACTGTCTCAGCTAAAGAACAAACACTCGAGATACAATCTCCAGTATGGGAGCACAGTCGTTTACAGTTCCAGCATCCCAGGTTCAATTACCGGCTTGGGTCACTGTCTGTGCAGAGTCTGCATGTTCTCCCTGTGTCTGTGTGGGTTTCCTCTGGGCGCTGCGGTTTCCTCCCACAGTCCAAAAATGTGCGGGTTAGGTGGATAGGCCTTGCTAAATTGCCCTTAATGTCCAAAAAGGTTAGGCGGGGTTACTGGGATACAGGGATATGGTGGAGGTTTGGGCTGCTCTTTCCATGGGTCGTTGCAGACTCGATGGGCTGAAATGGCCTCCTTCTGCACTAAATTCGATGTCTATGTCAGTGAATCTTTATTGTCTTCACTTTTTTTCATCTGCACTTTAACTTGGCAAAGATTAACATCTATTACTCTGTGAACCCTTTGGTATAATCAAATGGGGAGTGGAAAAAGTGGGAAACTGAGAGTGGAATTCTCCCGCAACTGGCCGGATGGCCCGACGCCGGCGGCAAGAGCAGCACGAACCACTCCGGCGTCGGGGCGCCTGGAAGTTGTGGAATTCTCCGCACTTCTGGGGGCTAGGCCGGCGTGGGAGAGGTTGGCGTTGCGCCAACCGCCGCCGAAGGGCCGCCGGGGGCCAGCACGGGTTGGCGCATGCGCAAAAGCACCGGCATGTTCTGGTACATGCGCAGAACTGCCGGCATGTATCCTGTGCATGCGCAGGGGGTTTCTTCTCCATGCCGGCCATGGCGGAGCTCTACAGAGGCCGACGCGGATGGAAAGAGTGCCCCCACAGCACAGGCTCGCCCGTAGATCGGTGGGACCCGATCGCAGGCCAGGCCACTATGGGGACCCACCCTCGGGCCAGATCCTCCCGTGCCCCCCCCCCCCCCCCCCCCGAGGACTGCGGTAGATGGCCTTACAGCTAGGTCCCGCTGTGATGGACCATATCCATTTCACGCCGGCGGGACTGGCTGAAAACGGGTGGCCGCGTGGCCCATTGGGGCCCGGAGAATTGCCGGGGGGGGGGGGGGGGGGCTGTCAACGGCCCCTGACTGGCGCGGCGCGATCCCTGCCCCCGCCTGAAAACCGGCGCCAGAGCATTCGGCAGGTCGGCATCGGAGCGGCGGACGGGATTCACGCCGCCCCCCCCGGCGATCCTCCGACCCGGTGGGGGGTCGGAGAATTCTGCCCCTAGTCTATCTCTCCTCACTTGGTCACAACAACAGCTATTACTATTTCTTTCATGCTACCTTCCTGCCAACGCTCAAAAGCAGGCTGTCCATGGTTATTATGTTTGCATGGTTAATCTTAGCAAATCCTTTCACGCGTTCTGAGTTTTCAATCCCATACTGGAGGTTGCAGGGAAGGGAACAAATCAGTCTCAGGGTCTTCAATAAAATCCCAGGCTCTGCAGCTCAAATAATCCTTAAAATACTAAACATGACTGAAGATGGATTTAGAATTGAGGAATTCTGACTGTTCAAATCATCTTTGCTCAGTGATGTTCAGAATGCAGGCATACGTGAAAACTGACTGAAATCTGTCAAAAAAAGAACACACAGCTTGTGTTCCAGTGTTGAAGTTATCCAAACGCATCTTCTGAATCAACACTGTTGACCATATTTTTAAATGTTCCAGCACAGCAATTAAAAAATTATTATATGTGCAAAGCATACAATCACTTTGTGGAATACTTCCCCCTTCTATTTCAGATACAACATCCTGCTGACACTTTACAAGGCCACATTTCCATTAAACTTCAAAGTGACATGGCACACAGTCATTTTAAAATCATTCATAAAAATAAGCTTAAAAAATAAGCTGAGCAACTTAGTTCAAATTGTATTTGATTGCAAATTATTTTGACAGCATTAATTTCATCAGACTCGCACAACCCCTTTTAATCAGTGATGCTCCATTGGATCCAGTAAAATGCCCACCAAACCTCTCTTGCACCTGCCTGATCAAAGTCTTCAGTGGGAAGTCAAAAGTACATTTCTGCCCATCATCTACTTCAGAAATAATTAAAATTGATGAAAAAAACTACACACCATTCTCACAGCACTGGTACTGACCTGGCTGGACAAAAAAAGCCATGCAAAAATTGTCATCCTGTTTGTGACCCAGAACTGAAATTTAAAACCCCATTACCACATATGCCCCATGTCAGCACCTTTGCTCCCCCCTCCCCGCCATTGCTCCCCTCCTCATTGCTCCCCCCCCACCCCAATTTTGGATTTGTTTTTGTTTGTTTATTGTCACCCTCCAGAGCATGAATTGGTCGCTAGGGGAGGTCTCACAGTCCCATGTGGTCATAGCTGAGGCACCTTGGGCCATGTCTCGGGTACGAGTGGGCATAGCTGAGGCACTGCATAGCATGTTCCAGTCACTGGGGTACATGTCTCAGTTGTAGGTGGGCATTGTTGGCCACTCCAGACTGTGTCCCAGTCACTGGAAAGCATCACCGAGGGCTTTGATGCTGTGTAGCAGACATTGGGTAGCTGCCAGGACTGGCAGAGCCAGATGATGCAGGGCAGGTGGGGATCAATGGGGATTGGCAGGGTACTGAAGTGGCAGGAAAAAAAGGTATCCAGGACATCCATGTCCAGGGAAATGGGGCATGAGATTGTGCTCAGACCGCATTGCAGAAGGAAGGCACAAAGAGGAAGGAGGGGGCATTGGCTGTTAACCTAGAGCCACACAAGGGCAGCATGGTGGCACAGTGGTTAGCATTGCTGCCTACGGCGCTGAGGACCCGGGTTCGAATCCCGGCCCTGGGTCACTGTCTGTGTGGAGTTTGCACATTCTTCCCGTGTCTGCGTGGGTTTCACCCCCACAACCCAAAAGATGTGCAGGATAAGTGGATTGGCCACACTAAATTGCCCCTTAATTGTAAAAAATAATTGGGTACTCTAAATTTATTTTTTTAAAAACCTAGAGCCACACAACGCGGTGGCAACGGTGGCCACTTGTTCCCTGAGACCCACCCCATTGACAATGATGTATCTCTGAGTCAGGGTGGCACGGCAGTGTATGTGCTGCCGGCACATGTGCCCAGGCCCTCTGGCCCCAGAGGACTCCTGCCAGGGCAATTGAATGCCATGGGACATTTTAGGCAGCAGGCGCGCTCCACCTCTGATGTGCATCCTGAGGACACACCGAGACACAGTGGTGCAGCACGAAGGGGCTAATCAGGTCGAGGATCACTGAGAGGGCATCGTTGGGCATGTGGGGGGGGGTGGCAGGAAGAGGGTCTGGGTGGGGTGGGAAGAATGGGGCGGCGCCATTGGGAGGTTGGGGCAGTTAGTGACACATGTATAAATTGTTAGAAATCATTGACCTCAAACAATATGACGTCTCTAGTACTCCCTTCTGCAATGTGGGCCAAACACCAAGCTCTCACCCCATCTACCTGGGCACGGAGGTCCTGGATATCTTTTCCCCCTGCCACCCCAGTCCTCCACCATTCCCCATTGCTCCTCACCCCATTGCCAACCACTTGCTCTGAAATCACCCCATCCCCCTCCCCCCACCTCTCACTGATGGCAGCCCACCCCGACCGAGGTTGGCAGCCGGGAGCTTCTATACATCCCCCCCCCCCCCTCCCCTCCCGCCCCTCCACTCGCCCGTGCACCAGGGCAGCAGCCCCAGTGTCCTTGTCTCATTGCCTGGGAGTGAAGATGGCTACTCACCTCCTCAGATTCCCACTGCATCCCTTCTGGCAGCTTCACATTTTAAAAAAGGAGTACAAACTGGTGCCTGCAAGACCATTTGCTGGGGAGGCATTAGATCATGGGAGATAGTTAGATAGGGGCTATCTCCTGTTAATTGTATGGAGATTGGGCTTGTATGCTTAAGCGGTGATTATTGGTTTCTCGCCACACTACGGTGGGATGCTGATTCCGCCAATGGGGGTGGGTCGGTTAGATTGCAAACTGATCAGCGCCCAGTGCGCTTCTTGATTCTGGCCTCTCCCATGATCAAACAGCCTCATCGTGACCATGTGTAAGCACATCGCAGCAATTAAATCAGGTCCTTCATTATTCTAATTTCTCCAATTTCCTTCTTTCCTGCAACCCCAAATTCGGGGTCGGGCTGCACGTTGCCACAGTCAATAGCGCAGTGACACAGTGGTTAGCACTGCTGTCTCACAGCGCTAGGGACCCTGGTTCGATTCCAATCTTGGGTAACTATATGGAGTTGTCACGTTCTCCCCGTCTCCAAATGGGTTTCCTCTGGGTGCTTCACTTTCCTATCATAGTCCAAAGATGTTCAGGTGAGGTGGATTGGCCATCCTAAATTGCCCTTAATGTCAAAAAAGGTTAGTTGGGTCTGCAGTCACATAAGAACATAAGAACTAGGAGCAGGAGTAGGCCATCTGGCCCCTCGAGCCTGCTCCACCATTCAATGAGATCATGGCTGATCTTTTGTGGACTCAGCTCTACTTTCCGGCCCGAACACCATAACCCTTAATCCCTTTATTCTTCAAAAAACTATCTAGTTTTACCTTAAAAACATTTAATGAAGGAGACTCAACTGCTTCACTGGGCAAGGAATTCCATAGATTCACAACCCTTTGGGTGAAGAAGTTCCTCCTAAACTATGTCCTAAATCTACTTCCCCTTATTTTGAGGCTATGCCCCCTAGTTCTGCTTTCACCCGCCAGTGGAAACCACCTGCCCGCATCTATCCTATCTATTCCCTTCATAATTTTATATGTTTCTATAAGATCCCCCCGCATCCTTCTAAATTCCATCGAGTACAGTCCCAGTCTACTCAACCTCTCCTCATAATCCAACCCCTTCAGCTCTGGGATTAACCTAGTGAATCCCCTCTGCACACCCTCCAGTGCCAGTATGTCCTTTCTCAAGTAAGGAGACCAAAACTGAACACAATACTCCAGGTGTGGCCTCACTAACACCTTATACAATTGCAGCATAACCTCCCTAGTCTTAAACTCCATCCCTCTAGCAATGAAGGACAAAATTCCATTTGCCTTCTTAATCACCTGCTGCACCTGTAAACCGATTTTCTGTGACTCATGCACTAGCATACCCAGGTCTCTCTGCCCAGCAGCCTGCTTTAATATTTTATCATTTAAATAATAATCCCGTTTGCTGTTATTCCTACCAAAATGGATAACCTCACATTTGTCAACATTGTATTCCATCTGCCAGACCCTAGCCCATTCACTTAACCTATCCAAATGCCTCTGCAGACTTCCAGTATCCTCTGCACTTTTTGCTTTACCACTTATCTTAGTGTCATCTGCATTGCCCTTGGTCCCCAACTCCAAATCATCTCTGTAAATTGTGAACAATTGTGGGCCCAACACGGATCCCTGAGCGACACCACTAGCTACTGATTGCCAACCAAAGAAACACCCATTAATCCCCACTCTTTGCTTTCTATTAATTAAGCAATCCTCTATCCATGCTACTACTTTACCCTTAATGCCATGCATCTTTATCTGATGCAGCAACCTTTTGTGTGGCACCTTGTCGGAGGCTTTCTGGAAATCCAGATATACCACATCCATTGGCTCCCCGTTATCTACTGCACTGGTAATGTCCTCAAAAAATTCCACTAAATTAGTTAGGCACGATCTGCCCTTTATGAACCCATGCTGCGTCTGCCCAATGGGACAATTTCTATCCAGATGCCTCGCTATTTCTTCCTTGATGATAGATTCCAGCATCTTCCCTACTACTGAAGTTAAGCTCATTGGCCTATAATTACCCGCTCTCTGCCTATCTCCTTTTTTAAACAGTGGTGTCACGTTTGCTAATTTCCAATCCACCGGGACCACCCCAGAGTCTAGTGAATTTTGGTAAATTTTCACTAGTGCATTTGCAATTTCCCTAGCCATCTCTTTTCACACTCTGGGATGCATTCCATCAGGACCAGGAGACTTTAACCCCATTAGCTTGCCCATCACTACCTCCTTAGTGATAATAATCCTCTCAAGGTCCTCACCTGTCATAGCCTCATTTCTATCAGTCACTGGAATGTTATTTGTGTCTTCCACTGTGAAGACCGACCCAAAAAACCTGTTCAGTTCCTCAGCCATTTCCTCATCTCCCATTATTAAAACTCCCTTCTCATCCTCTAAAGGACCAATATTTACCTTAGCCACCCTTTTTTGTTTTATATATTTGTAGAAACTTTTACTGTCTGTTTTTATATTCTGAGCAAGTTTACTCTCATAATCTATCTTACTCTTCTTCTTTCTGTTGCCCCCTAAAGATTTCCCAGTCCTCTCGTCTCCCACTAATCTTTGCCACTTTGTATGCTTATTCCTTCAATTTGATACTCTCCCTTATTTCCTCAGATATCCACGGTCGATTTTCCCTCTTTCTACCATCCTTCCTTTTTGTTGGTATAAACCTTTGCTGATTACTGTGAAAAATCGCTTGGAAGGTTCTCCACTGTTCCTCAACTGTTCCACCATAAAGTCTTTGCTCCCAATCTACCTTAGCTAGTTCTTCTCTCATCCCATTGTAATCTACTTTGTTTAAGCACAAAACACTGGTATTTGATTTTACCTTCTCACCCTCCATCTGTTTTTAAAATTCCACCATATTGTGATCGCTCCTTCCGAGAGGATCCCTAACTATGAGATCATGAATGAATCCTGTCTCATTACACAGGACATGATCTAGGACCTCATAGGTTCCATTACATACTGTTCTAGGAAACTATTGCGGATACATTCTATAAACTCCTCCTCAAGGCTGCCTTGACTGACCGGGTTAAACCAATCGACATGTAGATTAAAATCCCCATGATAACTGCTGTACCATTTCTACATGCATCAGTTATTTCTTTGTTCATTGCCTGCCCCACCATAACGTTACCATTTGGTGGCCTATCGACTACTCCTATCAGTGACTTTTTCGCCTAACTATTCCTGATTTCCACCCAAATGGATTCAACCTTATCCTCCATAGTACCGATGTCATCCTTTACTATTGCCCGGATGTCATCCTTAAATAACAGAGCTACACCACCTCACTTACCATCCACTCTGTCCTTCCGAATAGTTTGATACCCTTGGATATTTAACTCCCAGTCATGACCATCCTTTAACCATGTTTCAGTAATGGCCACAAAATCATAGTCATTCACGATGATTTGCGCCATCAACTCATTTACTTTATTCCGAATACTACGAGCATTCAGGTAAAGTACACTTATGTTGTTTTTTTTTACCTCTGTTTTGAATCTTAACATCTCCAGTTTTATTCCTTTTAATATTACTGGGCCTATTCACTGAGCTCCCCTTGTACAGTACAGTACAGTACCTTGTACTGTCGCCCTTTTTGATTTTTGACTTTGGCTACTCTGCCTTACACTTTCCCCCTTACTTCCTTTTGCTTCTGTCCCTGTTTTACTACCTTCCAACTTCCTGCATCGGTTCCCATCCCCTGCCACATTAGTTTAAACTGGTCACATGCCAGTCCAGGTAAGGACAGCAGATTTACTTATTTAAAGGATAGTCGCAGATTATTTTTTTTAAACAACATTCAATGTAAGTTTCATGGTCCACAATTATTAACCAAATTTAAGTTCCACCCATTGCTGAGGTGGGATTTGAACCCATGTCCCCAGAGCCTGTGTCTAGATTACTGGTCCACTGACATTATCATTATGCCATCATCTACCATTGGGTAACACCTGCTGCCTTTGTTATGATAAGTGCAATGTATTCATTTAATATCTCAGCTCTGCACTCTGCCTCCATGTATAAATCCTCTTTTTGGTCTCTAATTTCCCCAACCCCTCCTTTTACCATGTTTTTATCTGCACTGTCTTTCCAGTTGCACATCATCTGCTTTAACCTCCTGTCTACATTAACGTACGTGTGGTGCTGAGTAACCCAGAGATTACTACTTTTGATGTCCTGATTACTAATTTCCTAAATTCAGACTGCAGAACCTTTATCACTCATTCCACCCATGTCTTCATACCAACGTGGACCACAACTGCTTGCTTTTCACCATTTTCCCTCAGGGTGATATGCAGCCGCTCAGTGAGATTATTCACCCTGGCGTAAGAAAGGCAACACACTATCCTGGATTCAAATCTGCACCTCAGAAGTGCCCACCTCATTACCTAACTATTAAATCATCTGCTCTTCATTTGCTCTTCCAGTCATCCTTGTACTTCCCTGTACAGTTCAGCCACCCGTGGTGCAATGGCAGAACTGGATACTTGTTGGGGAATAGGCCTCTTTCAGCTGATTGTTGTATTACCTGGCTGTTTCCTTTTGACTGTCGGGTGGTCTCCCATCCCCTCTCTCTCGTCATAAGCTTAAGTGGCAGAGTGCCACATCTATAAAACTCTCAACATAAAGAATGTGATGCAGTGACTCTAGCTGCTGTTCAAACTCCAAAACCCAGAGCTCAAGCTACTGCAACTGATGGTACTTTCTGCACAATATAGTTATTCAAGACACTGGGAATATCCTGGAGTTTCTCCTTCACACAGGATAGAAAAAGCTCAAAGTTGGAACATCCCTGACATTTTTCTGTTTGCGAAGTCACAACCTTGCTCACAAAACATATTGGCAGTAAACTTTGCCAATACTAGCAAACTTTTACCAATTCCAATAAACTTTACTACTATTAACAAACCTATCAATGCTGCGAAAATCTAGTGATATTTAATTTGCTGTAGTGCAAATAAATTTTACTTAAAAAAATATTAAGACTGACCAGCTACCCACTTGTAACTTGTTATTAATAGTTAATACTTTTAACATTTGTTAAATTTAGCTGTTTAAACTCAGTGCCAAAGCATCAACACAGCCAATCACCTTATGACTTTCCTGTGATGTCACTGTTTAATAATTGTTTGCCCAAACCATGGGCCGGATTCTCCGGTCTGCCAGCTGCATTTTCTGGTGTGGTCCGCCCCCGCTGGCAGCGGGAGTCTCCGTTGCCGCAGCTGGCCAATAGGGTGTCCCATCGTGGCCATCCCACGATGTTAGGAAACCCATGGAGGCATGGATGCTCTGCCGGTGGACCAAAGGAACCCGCTGTCAGAGAATTCCGCTGCCTATGTTCTGCAGTTGTAACAGCCCCACTCCCCCCTCCCCATCCGCACTTCCACTCCTCCTTCCCACTCCCATCTTCAGGTAAGTGATTTTTGTTTACGTTAAGTAGATCTCTCCTTTCCTTTTGTTCTTCCTGCCCCTCCCACCCCACTTCTACTGCCTGAAAAACTCTTACATTCCTATCTTCTTTCTGTTCCGATGAGAGGTCATGGGCCGAATATGTTAACTCTGTTTCTCTCCACAGATGCGACCTGACCTACTGCGTAACTCCAGCATTTTCTGCTTTTATCTCAGATTTCTAGCATCCATAGCATTTTGCCTTTTTTATCAATCTTGAAGAGGTGTGAACGTAAGGGCCGGGGATTCTCCAAAATCCCGGCAAAGTGTTGACGCTGGCGTAAACACTGGAGTGGTGTACGCAGCGTCAACGGAACTCCTGGCCCAGCGATTCAGTGGTTCTCAGGGGGCCAGCACGATGCAGCACCCTGGCACCGAAAGGCGGCCCTGCATTGCTGGCGCGGGTCCGTACATGTGCGTGGTGGCCGTCTCCACGCCGGCGCAGGCGCATGATGGCTGTAACCGCGCCGGTGCATGCGCATGGTGGCCGGCTCCGCGCTGGTGCCGCACAACATGTCAAAGGCCTACAGCGGGCCCGGGAGAAAGGAGGTAGCCCCACTCCAGATCGCAGGTGCCCGTCGATCGGTAGCCCCAGATTGTGGGCCTGGACATTGTGGAGGCCCCCTTGGAGTCAAATCCCCTCGCCCCACTCCCACCCACCAGCACGGCCACCGCGGCTGTGGGTCCGAGCAGTCGGCAGGTGGTACCAGGTTTAAACCACGCCGGCGGGACTCGGCAGAACTTCGGCCGGTCGACTGCGGAGAATCGCTGCGGGGGCCTCTTTCAGCGGTTGCCGCCGATTCTCCAGTCGCTGGAGAATCGCGTCCTGGCGTCGGAGCGGTGTGGCGGGAATTTCCCGCCTCACCACCGATTCTCTGACCCGGTGCGGGTTTGGAGAATCCCAGCCAACGTCTTTACAATGGACAAGATATAGGATCTGAAGGTTAGCTCAGCATCAAAAAATATGATTCAGTTGTGAATATTGGGTTTCAGACTAAGATGGGGCTGCTTTGCTGAATGAAACTGGTGGCAAGAGTGTGGAGTTTGTCGCAGGGGCCGAAGATGCTGGGTGGAATTTTCCAGTGTGAGCCATACCTATAGGTTTGCCTCTGGGGGCTTCCCTTTGCCGGGTTCGCATTTTTAAAAAGCACTTGTAATCCTCGTCAACATGACGTCACATTGGTGAGGGGGGAATTCCAAATATTGGGGAAACGACACAGTGGGGAAGACTGCTAATTATATGGAAATCTATTCAAATGAGGTTCCTGACCTTCCTGGGCAGAAACCTCGTTACATCACCGGCGGGGTGGGATGGGCGGGGAGAGTTAGAAAATGAGATCCTGCCGACGAGATTCTAGTCTTCCAAGTCGTGCAATATTTTGCACCCACAAGTTATCATCACAATGCAGAAAGTTATCATCTCCTGTTTCAACTCTGCTCAATGACAACCACCATTTGGAAGGTTGAGGGCAGCGGACCGTCAACTGGAAGTTCCCCTCCAAGCCACCCAAAATGCTAACTTGGAATTATATATTGGTGTTTCTTCCCTGTTGCTGCGTTAAAATTGTACAACTCCCTACCTAAAGCATTGTGGGTGTACATAAACCACATGGACTGCAACGGTTCAAGAAGGCATCTCATCATCATCTTCTCAAGGGCAATTATAGATGGCCAATAAACGCTGGCCTAGCCAGCAACGTCTATATCCTTTGAATGAAAAAATAATATAATGTATTATCTTAGCTAACTGTATTCCAATGCCTCATCTACTTCTACAGACTCATGTTCGGAATTTCCGGTCCTGTCCGCTGCAGGAGTAGAAGTTCCCAAGGTCAGTGAACCTTTGGCTCCTCCATCAAATTTTCCATCCACGCACGATGATCCTGCCACAGGCAGGAGCAGAAAACTCCATTGTCTGTTACTGCTCGGCCCCTGGGTCTTTTCAACCTTACACTCAGGTACCTCTGATCAGTGCCGATGGCAAAAAAACAAAAAACTCTTGAAGTTGTGAATTTTAGAGCAAGATTTGTCACAACTTTGTTTGTAGGGAGGTAAAGAAGCAATGTGAGATCAGCTCCCCATAAAATACCCACTCCAATTTTCCTTTCTCTCAACTGATCTGATGTTGTCTTTTTTAAGCCCTAAAACGTGACCAATTCATCCATTATATTTTGGATAAAATGGTGCAGTGATGCTCAATAGATTGTTTCATGCAAGTCTAAGAACGAATCATGGAATTGTCATGGCACAATATGAAGTCATTTTCCCCATAAAAAAACAGCTAGCATTTGCAAGAGAAATTTAGCTGTTCCTATCCACTCCACAGTCCTGGTACTTCCCCCCCCCCCCCCCCCCCCCCCATCAGAAACTCATCCAATTTCCTGAAACCCCCACATACCGAATTTCTAATATTTTCTGTGGTATATTTATGCCATTTACAAGCAACCTGTGTTATATTTGTATTTCCGGCAGCCTCTAAGCATTAACAATACTGATGGCCAGCCTCCTTAATAGCTTTCATGGCAACAATCCAAGTGAAACAAATTAGTATGTCCTTACAGCAACACTGTTGTTATGCTCTTGTCTCTAATTTCATCCCAGTTTTTTAATGGCCTATTCCATAAGAGCCTCAACATTTCATACTTATGTACTATATTCGGTATGTTCCTTTTCTGAAAGATCTCTTGAGTGGGATTTTCCAGCACCCCTGGCATGTGTTTTCTGGCATTGGCTGCCAGCGGGATCTTCCGATCCCGTTGACATCTACGGTGTGTTGCGTGTCTCCCATCCCTTCTGTACCTTTGCCTGATGGAAGAGTCTGGAAGAAGGCAATGCCTGGATGGGAGGGCACCCTAATGACCTCCTTCTGTACTATAGGGATTCTCAGACCCAACCACTAGCTAAGTGCTCACTGTAAATATAATTTTATATAAAGAGTGCCACAATGTGCAATTTATTTTTATTTTTTCATTTTTCCACAGGGAAAAATAATTAAGTCCAGAGCAAATTAATTAATTACCAGTTAGAGTCACTTGTGACTGCTCGGCCAGTTTTTAGGCGAATATGTTTCAAATTACAGATTGTAATATGATATATTGTCAACTTGTGGATAAGCTTTTATACTGTGAATTGACCAACAGCATTATAGATTTTACTGTTAAGTTAAAAAGAATGAAGGTGAAAAGTGACATTGCTACCACCTGTTATTCATAATGTTTGATTTGCCTCTTAATTCTCCAATGAATCCTTCTTCAGAACTGCAAAATAATTCAAATTGCCTTAGCTCTTAGGGAAAATGTATTCTTCTACAGCAATGACACCAGTCGAGACTTTCAAAGAAATATTCCACAAAAGGCTCAAAATATCATGCTCATGTGCTGTCTCAGGCATGGCAGTTAAATAAAAGGTCTTAGCCACTTGGTGTTTTTGTTAAATATCTGAGAGCAACAACTGATGTCACAACATTCACTTCCATGGAACATTATGTAATGTGATGACATGAATTATGGGATCCAACAAACCCAATGTTCAGCGAAGTGCTGACTGTAAATAAGCATTTATAAAAAAATCTGTCCCCCCCCCCCCCAGCAGACAGAATTTCCACAGTTACCACTTCACATTCAGTGTTTAGAAGATAAGTATAAAATCTTGTGATCGCAACTGTTATTCAGCATTAGGACAGTTATTGGTAGACTAATTAGTACAGGTTTACCTGTTTGTGAGAGTGAGGTCCTCTAGTTTTCACAATTTCCCCAAGGTGCATACACAACCTGCATCCTCAGATTGTTTTGGTGGGCAGTTTGTTGATATGTCTTTACAAAACTCACCCCAACAGAATTATATCCTAAAGGAGAGAATTTCTCTTTTACATCAAGAGCAATTAAAATACCAAATTAATAATAGACTATCTGAGCTTCTTTTCAGCAGCATTTGTTATTTTCCCATACACCTTTTAGTTTGGGCTTGACCAGTTGCTATTCAAATCGAAATGAGATTCTCCATTTTTTGAGCTTCATATTTTCATTGAACATATCTGAAATCTTCAAATTTTCAAATCATATGTTGAAATTTGTGAAGTCAAAATGGACAACATTTGTTACCTGTTTTGTAAGTAAAGCTAGAACTAATGCTTGATAAGAAACAGATACAATTAATGACAACAAATGAGTCCGAAGATTTAGCATGAGACTAATTGACTGAAAACTCAAAGCTTCTGCAGAAAGTAAGATACCTATAGCATTCTCTCATTTCTAATAGCTCTTTAATCAAAATTCAGATGCAAAGTTCCCAAAACATAATTCTTGTGAGGGATGATCAGAAATTTAAAATCAGAGATCATCAATGTGTGATCAATCCAGTCAAAGAAAAAAAGACAATATAGTGTTGGGATAGATATTATACAATGGTACCGGAAATGAACCAGAAATTTCTAATTTGCTGATGTGTGCTCCTGGCATATCTGCTTTTTCTTGCTATGTATTACATATTTTCATATTTTTTCTCAGCTGTTTTATATCCTGTTCCAATTCCTTTGCCAAATATGATCATTCATGATGGACCATTGATCAGAAGGCAACAGGATGCCTTCAATACTGCACCCAAGTGGTAATTCCCAATGTATAATTATATACTGAGTGCTGGGAGGCAATTGAACAGTGAGTTACATGTCAGCTGAGAATGGTTGTGTATTGATTCAACATCCAAATATATCGATCTTGATCAGTACAAAATGTCATCAAAAATAGAAATAAAAATGATGTAAAGATAGCAGTGCCTTCCTTCTATTCTTGCAATGGAATGATACGAGGCAGCATTTGTTTAATTTATCACACACAAATGTATATAGAATGGCGATTAATTTTGAGAACTACTGCGTACAGTTTGGGAAATGTACCAGCTCCATATCAATGCATCTCAAACATCAGCTTGTAAAAGGCGATGCCAACACGAAAAACACAATTCTTATCACTGTAAAGCACAGGAAACATAAGTAGCGCAAAGTTATGGTCAAGTGAAACAAATGTATAGCAGTAATTACCACAATCACCAAGTAGATGTCGATCAAACCAATGCACTCTGCAACATTTCCAGTCAATTTCTCCAGGTCATGCAGCTATAAATGCGGAAATATTCCAACAAATCAATAACTGTAACTCCCAAAGCTCCTGTTAAAAACCATTCAGTCAATTACAGCCTTCTGACCTTCTACTTCAATTCATTTTCCTGCACCATCCCTGTATCCTTTGATGTTTTAAATATATAGAAACCTATCTATCTCACTCTTGAACATATTCAGTGACTGAACCTCCATAGCTCTCTCGGGCAGAGAAGACTGAAGATTGACCTCCTCTGAAGGGAATTTCCCCTCAGTTCAGTTCTAAATGGGTTGTCCCTTAACCTGAAATCAAATCTTGTTGCGAGAATCTCTCATCCCTGAAACATTTGGATAAATATTCTCTGTACAATTTCAAGGACTCTCACATCTTCGGTAAATGTGGTGCCAGTATTGGATGCAATAGTCGAGTTGTGGCCTAATAAGAAGTTTATTGAGGTTCAACTTCCTTGCTTGTGTACTCAACATCGCTGTTTATGAAGCCCTAGATCTTTTTAAAAAAATGTTCTCACTGGGTGTGGGAATTACTGGCTTGGCCTGCAATTATTGCCCATCCCTAATTTTGCTGCTGTGAAAGAAGATGGTGGTGAGCCATCTTGATCCACTGCAGTCCGCAGAGTGTAAGTAAAACCACGGTGCAGTTTGGAAGGAATTTCCAGGATTTTGAACCAGCAGCAGTAAAGGAATAGCAATATAGTTCCAAGTCAGGATGGTGTGCCTGAGAGAGGAATTTCTAAGTGGTAGTGTTCCTATGCATCTGCTACTTTTGTCATTCTAGGTGGTAGAAGTTGGGCTTTGCAAGGTGCTGTTAAATGAACCTCCATGAGTTGCTGCAAGCATCTTGTGGATTGTACACACTGCTGCCACAGTGCTTTGGTGGTGGATGGGGTGCCAATCAAGTGGGCTGCTTTATCCTGGATTTTATCGAGCTTCTTCAGTGTTGTTGGAGCTGCACTCATCCAGGCACATGGAGCGTATTCCATCACTGCCGACGGATGCCTTGTTGATGGTGGATATGCTTTGGGGAATCAGGAGGTCAGTCACATGCTGCAGATTTCCCAGCTTCGGACATGCTCTTGTGGCCACAGTATTCATATGGTTGGTCCAGTTCAGTTTCTGGTCAATAGGAATGCCCAAGGTGCTTTGTTATACTTGTTAGCTACTCTATCAATATATTGTTCAACCTTCAAAGATTTCTGCACATGAACCCCATGTTCTTCTGTCCCTGTGACATTAATTCAGCTTCTCCCTATCACGTTTTCTAAAATGCTCACACTTGTCTGTATTAAATTCCATCTGCCATGTGTCAGTCCAACCTGCTCACCTATCTATGTTTTGTTGCAGTAGATTGATGTCATTCGCACCATTTGCCCTATCTCCAAGTTTGGAATCAGTGAGGAATTAAAACATTTTAGTCTGTATTCCAATATCCATACAGCAGAAAAAGCAGCAATCCGAACACAGAATCTTGGTAAAACTCTACTGTTTGTCATCATTCGGTCTAATAAAAATAACAATTTATGATGAATCATGCCAATTTTTTCACATACTGACATTGATTCTCCAATCTGTGGGCCTTAATTTTGTGAGCTAATTTTTTTGTGGTACTTTGTCAGACTCTTTTTAAAAATCCAAGCAGCAAACATTCATTCCATTTCCTCATCAACTTTCTGTTAATTTACCAAGTAAATTCAATTAGATTAGTCAAGCATCATATGCCTTTTACAAATCTCCTTTAGTAACTCAAACATCTCCAAGTGCCTGTTATTTTTTCCCCGTGATTATTGTTTCTGCAACCTGAGCACTAATGATGGGCGAAATTCTCCGCGGACCGACGTGACGCCCATTTCCGGCGGGAAAAAGCGGTGCGGATGACTCCGGCGTCGGGGCCTTCTTTTAAGCCGGTAATCTCCGTTCCCGAAAGGGCCAGCAGCGGACTGACGCGATACGCGTCAGTTTCACCCGCTGCGGAAGTGGCGAGTCCCGGCATTTGTGTGGTGGGGAGGGAGAGACCCGGCGTTGGGGGGGGGGGGGGGAGGAAGGAAGGAAGAGAGACCCGGCGTTGGGGGGGGGGGGAAGAGAGACCCGGCGTTGGGGGGGGGGGGGGGAGGAGGAAGAAGAGAGACCCGGCGTTGGGGGGGGGGGGGGGGAGGAAGAGAGACCCGGCGTGGGGGGGGGGGGGGGGGGGGGGGGAGGAAGAGAGACCCGGCATTTGGGGGGGGGAGGAGAAAGAGAGACCCGGCGTTTGGGGGGGGGGGGGAGGAGAAGGGAGAGACCCGGCGTTTGGGGGGTGGGGGGAGGAGAAAGAGAGACCCGGCGTTTGGGGCGGGGGGGGAGGAGAAGGGAGAGACGCGGTGTTTTGGGGGGGGGGGAGAGGAGAAGAGAGAGACCCGGCGGTTTTGGGGGTGGGGGGAGAGGAGAAGAGAGAGACCCGGCGTTTGTGGGGGGGGGGGGTTGCGGAGTTGAGGGGGGAGAGGGAGGGAGGGAGAGGGGGGAGAGGGAGGGAGGGAGAGGGGGAGAGGGAGGGAGGGAGAGGGAGGGGGGGAGAGGGAGGGAGGGAGGGAGAGGGAGGGAGGGGGCGGTTACGGTGTTGAGTTGAGAGGAAAGGGGAGAGGGGGGTTACCTGCGTTGAGAGGAGAGGGGGGGGAGGGGGCTGCGGCGTTGAGTTGAGAGGAGAGGGGAGAGGGGGGTTACCTGCGTTGAGAGGAGAGGGGGGAGGGGGTTGCGGCGTTAAGTTGAGAGGAGAGGAGAGGGGGGGTTACCTGCGTTGAGAGGAGAGGGGGGGGTACCGGCGTTGAGAGAGGGGGGGGCGGCGTTGGAGGGGGTAGGGGTGGTGAGGGGGGGTTGGAGTAGGGGGCAGCGGCGTGCAGAGGGGGGGCAACGGTGCGTTGGCCCCGGGCATCCGTCCCCCCCCCCTCTCTGCACTCCGCTGCCCCCAAACCCCCCCCACCACACCCCCCTCACCACCCCTACTTCCCTCCAACGCCCCTACCCCCCTCACCACCCCTACCCCCTCCGACGCCCCTACCCCCCTCCTCACCGCCCCTCCCCACCACCCTTACCCCCCTCCCCACCACCCTTACCCCCTCCAATGCCGCAAACCCCCCCCAACGCCGCAACCCCCCCTCCAACGCCGCAACCCCCCCCCATGCCGCAACCACCCCCAACGCCGCAACCCCCCCCCAACGCCGCAACCCCCCCCAACGCCGCAACCCCCCCAACGCCCGCAACCCCCCCCAACGCCCCAACCCCCCCCCCAACGCCGCAACCCCCCAACGCCACAACCCCCCCCCAACGCCGCAACCCCCCCCAACTCCGCAACCCCCCCCCCCCCCCTCCCCCCCCCCCCCCCCCCCCCCCCGCACTCGCCCTCGGACACTGAACGGCGTCAACCATCATCAATGGTTGACGCCGTATTAAGGCTACTCTGTTTTTCGCCGACGTGACCCGTGGCCACGTCGGCGGGACTTCGGCCCATCCAACGCCGGTTTTTGGCCGGTCGGAGAATAAAAAAACTCGGCGGGAGCGGGATTAACGCCGCTGCCGGCCGATTCTCCGACCCTGCGTGGGGTCGGAGAATTTCGCCCGATGTTAGAGTTCCCAACCTGTGGTTATTTGGAATGTCCTTTCACATTTTCTTGAATAAGTATATTGCATTTGGCATTTTCCAATCCTTTAAGGGAAGGTGATGGTCTAGTATTCCAAAGACCCAGGATATTGGTCTGGGTACCTGGGTTTGAATCCCACCACAACAGATGGTGAAATTTGAATTCAATAAAAAGCTGGATTTCTTTTTTTTTTAAAAGCCCAATGATGACCATGAAACCATTGCCGATTGTTATAAGAAACCATCTGATTTACTAATGTCCTTTCGGGATGGAAAACTGCTGTCCTGGTCTGGTCTGGGGACTCACAATAATGTTTTTTACTCTTCAATGCCTCTGACAAGGGCAATTAGGGAGAGGCAATAAATGCTGGCCCACCCATCAATGCCGAAATTGTGGTGTTATTTGTGTTGCTTATTTCAGGATGGTTGGCTTTCCAAGGGTTCACTTTCACACTTTCCAATCTGACTTCGGAAGTGGTGACGGTGAGTAGGGGTGGGTCCGGGGCTGCTGGGGCAGTCGACAGCAGTTTGATGGTTTCCTGATCGAACGAGTGCAGAATGCACTGAGTTCATCGGGGAGGGATGCGCTGCTGCCAGAGATTCTGCTCGGCTTTGCTTTGTAGCCCTTTGGGTCACTGTCTGTGTGGTGTTTGCACGTTCTCCCCCTATCTGGATGGTGCTCCGGATTCTTCCCACAAGTCCTGAAAGATGTGCTTGTTAGGTGAATTGGATGTTCTGAATTCTCTCTCAGTGCATCCGAACAGGTGCCTGAGTGTGGCGACGAGGGGATTTTCACAGTAACTTTGTTGCAGTGTTAATGTAAGCCTACTTGTGACACTAATAAAGATTATTATTATTGACTGGCAGAACATGCTTGAGGGGCTGAATGTCATAGTTCTACTCTTAATTTGTGTGTATGTATGGTGAGAACTGAGAAATGAGAACCGTATGGTTAGAACTGAGAAATGAGAACCGTATGATCATGCTATCGTCTGGTGGCCTTGACATCGATCGTAATAAAGTGCTTTGCGAGGTTGGTCATGAGCCACATCAACTCCATACTCCCAGAATGTCTAGATCCACTGAAAGTCAGATACTGCCACAACCAGTTCACAGCAGGCCCCATCTCTCTGGCCTTACACGCATCCCGGAGCATCTCGACAACAAGGACTCCGATATCAGACTATTCATTGACTATAGCTCTGCCCTCAACACCATAATCCCAGCCAAGCTTACATCAAAATGTCCAAAATCTAGGACTTGGTTCCTCAATCTGCAGCTGGATCCTCGACTTTCTGACTCATAGACCACAATCAGCAAGGATAAAGAACAAAGGGCTGGATTCTCCGCCCCGCCACATTTCAGCCATAACCCACCTCCGGGATTCTCCATTCTGCCGGCTGGTCAATGGGGTTTCCCATTGTGGGGCAGCCCCACGCAGTCAAGAAACCCCCAGGCTCTGGCAAAATGGAGCATCCCACCAGCGGAGAATCCCACCCAACGTCTCCATGATAGTTCTCAATATCGGGGGCCCATAAGGCTGCATACTTAGCTCCCTATTGTACTCTCTATTCACCCACGACTGTGTGGCAAAATTTGGCTCCAACTCCATCTACAAGTTTGCTGACGACACGACCGTGGTGGGTCAGATCTCAAACAACGATCAGTCAGAATACAGGAGATGGTTGACAGCTTCAAATTCCTAGGTGTGCACATCACCAGCAATCCACCATCCCCATCCTATTCATGTATTTGTCAAGATGCCCCTTAAATGTCACTATTGTCCCTGCTTCCACCACCTCCCCCGGCAGTGAGTTCCAGACACCCACTACCCTCTGTGTAAAAAACTTGCCTGGTACATCTCCTCTAAACATTGCCCCTTGCACCTTAAACCTACGCCCGCTAGTAATTGACCCCTCTACCCTGGGAATAAGCCTCTGACTATCCACTCTGTCTATGCCCTTTATAATTTTGTAGACCT